>NC_092879.1:98969089-99269089 GCF_028372415.1 Notamacropus eugenii | reverse complement strand
TGAACAAGCCCCAAGTTTGATAATTTCAGGGAAGTCTGCCCAACCTTTACATTGGGGGTACAGGGCTAGAGTCTTGCTAGAGTCTTGAAAGATCTGGGGAAATGCAGGAGGGGGGGCACAGCTTGGTTTTAAGTTGCATAAAAAGGCATCGGTACACAGAGAATCATGAGAAGATTTGGTAAATTTATGTAGTGAAGTAAGCAGAACCATGAAAACAATGTACCTGATGCCTACGATAATGGAAATGGGAAACAAGCAACAACAACAGAATCAATGCTATGGCCTGGCACATAGAAGACCCTGAGAAGGCAAAAGTGAAGCCCACATGCCATTAATGTGCTGCTTACTTTGGCTGAACTACTTTTTGTCTGTCTCTGTAAACTGTTTGTTCTAGAAGGTTCTCTGGGTGTGGAAAACAGGGTTAGTGAAGGCTTCCCAACCTGCAGCCCATGACCTTGGTTTGGTTAGCATTTCAATAGTTATATTTCAATAGATCTGTTTTCCTCTGTAATCTTATGCATTTCATTTTTTGCTTCGTTTCCACACTTTACTCTGAGGAGTCCACAGGCTTCCCTGGGCTGCCAGAGGGGCCCAGGGCACAGAGAAGGCCAAGAAGCCCTGGTTTAGCAGAAAATGGAGCTGATGGACAAAAGCCATCATCAATGTTTCTAAGTCATCAACGGGCCAGGCCTGCTGACATTTTTACTTGAGGGAATTTCAATTGTTTTTGGTTTGCAAAGTGAGAAAGGAGCAACCCTGCTTTTTAACTGGGCCTTAAAGCAGAGGAAGCCCAGGTTGTGGCCTTCACCTCCCCCAGATAAGCCTCCAGGAGCTCTGGGCAGATTGGCTTGTCATTACTGCTATTTGCTGTAGCCTAAGTACAAGGAGAAATGAATTACAATGTGCCACAAACGTGGCACATGTTGGCGTATGAGCCTAGACACCATTCCTCAGGCAGCAAGGCCTCAGACATGAGCCTCTCAGGCCAAATGCTGCTCTGGTGACTGGTCCCAAAGGGCCAGAGATTTTACGCTTTGGAGGGGGCAGTGACTGTCCTGCGGTCATCAGCAGGGCCCGGGGGAAATAAGAGGCCTGTGAGACTTGACACTCACAGCCTCATCTCTAACAACAACAATAACGAATATTTCTATTGCACTTTAAGGTTTGCACCTCACCTTACGTATCCAGGGTGTCCCAAGCTTAAGATGACACTAAGACTCTTGGGATACCCTGTATTATCCAACTGGATTTTCACAACAAGAAGGTGCTAATACTATCCCCATTTTCCAGATCAGAAAATGGAGACTGAGAGATGTTAAGTGATTTTTAAGTTCCTTGAGACAGGGACTACCTTTTACTTTTTTTTGTATCCCCAGTGTAGATCAGGGCCTGGCATATAGCAGGCGCTTAATAATGCTTGGGAGCCACACAGCTAAGAAGGGTCTAAGATGTTCTTCCTAAGTCTGAGAGCAGGGCTTGAGCAGGTGCGCCACCTAGTGCCCATCACCACTCCAAGAAGAGACTGCAGAAACTTAATGCCTCCCACTAGAAGCGATCGGAAAAACCAGAGGCCTGTAGGATGAGAGGACACAAATCCAATGAGCCAAAGAACCTGTCACATGAGCCATACGTGGGCCCATGGGAAAGGGCCTCTATGTGGAGGGAATAACTAGAATGGGTTCAGGGCACGGTTGAGGAAGGGATGCATGAGAAAAGTCGAGGCATTCCCTTCCAGCCCTAAGGCATCCTGGGAGGACTCGCCAAGGATACGGCCATACTTTAGCTGGACTCCATTAGTTGTTTCCATAAGCATTAGGTGAGTGTTTTATATAGGGCATTTATTAAGCACCTACTGTATGCCAGGCACTGTGCTGTGAGACTCAGGAGGTACAAGAGCTCTGCCAATCCCCAAGTGCCAGAGACATTCATACTATTATTATCATTGCTGTCATTATTACCAAGAATCATGATAACTTTCCCAAAAAAGGGTCTCACTCCAGAGAGCCTCGAACTAAAGTCCCTGAAGACGAATGACATTGTCTATTAGCATCACAGCATTACCAAAGGGGAGGGGCCCCAGGAGCCTCCACACAGGCCAGAGTCACGACCTTCCAGGAGCCCTTCCCACTTCGGGGAAATTTCTCCTGCCTGGAGTCCAACCAAAGAACCTAGACACCCCATCGCTGCTCGGCAAAGCACAACAAAGTGAACCCCTCTTTCACATGGCTGCACACTGCCATCCTGCCCACCCTGGTCCTCCTTGGGTATCTGCTTTGGTTTGACCCTCCCCGTGCCCGCCTTGCTTGTTCCACCATGTGCCCAGTGCCTGCCTTGGACATGGCACACCTGAATGTGATTAGTCCTGAAAGGCTCAAAACTCTTCTTACCTCTGCCATCAAGTTTCCAAGGATGTACAGGGACTGGCCCCACATGTGAGGCAGCTTGCCCATGGGCACCCGGTCCACAGTGTGAGGATGCTCGTACTCTTCGTCAACCTATAAGAAGCCATATGTTAGAGAGAGGACATGATCCCAGAGTTCTGGGCCTCAGGGAGGCTTGAGCTCCAGGGAAAACAAAAGAATGTCTCCTCAGGCCGCAGACTGCTCTACCTGGGCCCCAGGCACTGTCTGTGCAGCTAGCCCTGGCCTAGGCCACCAACCACTGGTATAAGAGGTGGCTGTCAAATATGGCAGCTTCTCAGGTACATTGTCCCAGTCCTGCATCACCATGGAGGCCCACTCCCAAAATTCGAGCCCTGAGACACAGTAAAACCTGCAACCAATAAAAGCACAGGCTCATTCCTGGAACCTTGAAAATCAAGGCCATGCCTGCCCAAGTCCTGAGCAATCCAGGCACTGTGAAGAAGGCCAGTCCTGCAGGAGGGACAGGACACCTCCTTTCCTCTCCTGCTGCACTCTGCTCACCTTCTCAGGGGGGACACTGTAGAGCTCAGGCAGAAGGCGGACCCCATTCTTGCCCTTGATAAGGACCCCTTCCAGAGCTTCTCGGTACTCCTGGACCTGCAAAGGAAAGCAAGGCAGAGGGATACCTTAGGGTCCTGCCCTAGAAGGGCATGGAAGGCCAGCTGAGCCAGCATGGAGCCGCTGTCAAGGAGCTTCATCCTGGATGGTGGGCAGAATCAGAGGACTGGGGTGGGCCTTCTGGGGCTAGGCCACAAACAAAGGAGAGCACAATGCCTACTGACCTAGGCTGAGTGGACCCTCACCTGAGGTGCTCAAAGCCTTGCAGGCGAAGCCCAGCCCAAGGGCTGGGGAACCAAGCAGTGAGAGCAGAGTCTGTGCAGCCAGAAGGGCAGTGGGAGCATCATGGGGAAGCCGAGGGGCCAGCAGGAGGATAGGAAAGCAGGAACCTGAGCTCTGTGAGCCTGGGGCTGGGCAGAGAGTACTAGGCACAGGACCTGTACGGAAGCTCTCCAGACCCGAGGCAACGAGTGCACCAGGTACCATGTCAGGCGCAGGAACAGACAGAAGTGAGATGCCAGCATCCAATCAGGAAATACTAACAATCCAGGCTAGCATTTAGGTAGCACTTGGAAGTCTGCTTCTCCCATACTCCTGGAAAGCCGCTGCTACTATCCCTGTGTACACTGACTCCAAGTCCAATGCTCATCCACTGCCTTACCTGGTAGTATAAGACAACCCCCACACACATAAATATACACAAAATAGGTGATGGGATAGGCTTCAGGAGAGAAGGCAGTACGTGAACTGAGCCTGGAAGGAAAATAGGAATTCTGAGAGATAGAAGTGAGGAGAGATGGCATGCCAGGCATGAGGGACAATGTGTACAAAGGTTCCAAGGCAGGAGATGGGCAGCTGTGTCTTGAGGCACACAGTGTGGCCCCTGCCCCACAGGAGGACCTGAAAAAGTCAGAAGGAGCTAGGTTAGGAAAACCTTTCAATGCCTTTCACAGAAGAATCTATTTGAGCCTGAAGATAAGATGGAGCTACTGGAGTTCACTGCGTGTGTGGAAGGGGAAGAGGTAGGCTGATGTGGTCAGACCTCCACTTTCAAAGAATTTCCAGGGCTTCTGAGTAGAAGATGGTTTGAGAGGCGGACAAGCATGAGACATGGGGGTCAATAGTCCAGGAGAGGGGTGAGGAGGGTCACATGAGAGAAGAGGGAGGATTCAAGGTATGTTATGAAGATAGAAGTGACAAGATTTTAACAAGAGATTGGGTACAAGGGAAGAGAGTGACAAGTCCAAGATGACACCCAGCTTGGCAGCCAGGACTTCAGGGGGTTCCAAGGTGAGTGTGATCAAGTAAATGACTGCAGGTTAGAACAGCACAGTGCCTGGCACATAGGAGGCACTTAATGTTTATTGATTGACTGATGTAAGAGCAGAGGATCGTGCAGAGATGGAGACTGAGAGGAGAGGAGAGTATCACCAGTGCAAGGGGGATGACCTGGGAAAGATCCAAGTGATGGAGGGACCGGATGCCACGGAGGATGGAGAACAGGGTTAGGCATCATGAGACAAAGGGAAAGATTGAATGACAGAAGGTTCAGACCTGATAAAGCAATTTCATGGTTCTTGGACATGGAAATGGAATACTTGGGGGTTGATGAGATCAAGGCTGTGACTACCCCTGGGTGTGGCCAAGGTGGAGAGGAGGAGGAGGTCTTGGGAGTTTGAAGACATCGTAGAACTGGGAGGCTCCAATGTCTCAGGGAACATCAGTCCCCTAACGTAAGGGCAGGGATTGGGATGACAAGGAAGACAGAGCCAGGTATGGAACTGGCCAAGCAGACAGATGGGCAAACACTGAGATGGTTCCTTTGTGTTTCTGTCTCTCCAGGGCCTAGCACAAGGACTGACAGAGCAGGTGCTCAATGGATTGAAGTGAACAAGCCTGGTGATATCACCTTAACATCGGATATGAGCAGAGACCTTGTGGGGAAGGCAGAAGAAGCCTGGGTTCAGAGCCCAGCTCTGTGGCTCCCTGCCATGGAATTTTCAGTGGCTCACTTCCCCTCTGAGCCTCATTGGCCTCATCAGCAGAGTAAGGGGGGTGGACTCAATGGTCTCTGAAGATTCTGTCCAGCTGGGATCACTGGGGCCTCTGATTGGTCAGCCAGATCCCTGAGAACCTCCCATTAGGACAGAGACTCAGTCCAGATCTCAGCACTATCCTACCGGAGAAGACTTTCAGCCACTGCCAACTGGAGGCCACCATACCTGTTCCATGTTGCCACTGAAGACACCATCCAGGATGAAGTAGGTCCAAAACAAAGGCCATTCACACTCAATGTTCTCAAACAGCTTCAGTTCAGCTGGCTCATAGTACAGACGATTGGGATCCTGCAAGAACCAAGGCTTGACCTGTGTCATCCCAATCAAAGAAGCAGGGCAACTGAGCTGCAGGCACAGAAAGGTGGCAACCACTGCCAATAGCCCACAGGAGGGCAGCAGCCTTTCTCCCACCCTAAGACTGCCTGTTGGCAAGCAAAAACAAACAAAGCAAAGACATTCCAGGCCTCTGGGCCACATGGCACCCAGCTATCTAACTGATCATGACAGAAGCAGGTAGAGCAGGAAGACCAGATAAGAGCCCTTCATAGCAAGGCAGTGAAACTCAGGGGAGTCATATGACTGTCCCTGTGTGTTATGTGTGCTCCAGGCCAAGCCTGTCCGCAGTTGGAGGGTTGGCTGACAGTGGCTGCATTACCAATTCAGGGACATCTGTGCCCTTGCCAACACCTTCTGAACATCTTTCTGTACCCTAGAGCATGTTGGGGTCAGAGGTCATGGAACGCTGATAATCAGCCCCTGGCACTGACAGCCTGGCCCTTGCTTGGACACTAGAGCTTTAGTTAAAAAAAGGGTAGATGAATATTATGATCCTAGACAGAGCCTCTGACAATGACAAGTGGTGTAACCTGAGTCATTTCACCTCTCAGTTTCTCCATTTGTAAAATGAGGCTACCCTACAGATCATATTTGGGAAGTGTATTCCCAGCATTAACAGAGTGGGGGCCAACACATCTGTTCAGGGCCTCCCCTGAAGCTTTCTAGCAAGGAAGCAAAGTTAACTCCAGGTTTGCTACCTGTGGAGTGGCAATCCTAAGAGGGTCACTCAGAAAGATAGGAAATACTGGGAGGGAAGTGAGTGTGAGTGGAAAAGATGCTGAGCTCCAGGATATCCAAGGGAAAGTATCTATTATTAGATCACTGAAAAAGCAGGGTTGGAGTAGAAGAGAGAGGTCAGGACTGGAAATCGAGATTCAGGTGGAACAACCTGGAGACTAGCTGTACCGAATGACTGTGGAGGAAGGACAGACTATTAAGGAGAGGATTCTGGGAAGATTCTGCCACCGCCACCACCCCAAGGTGGGATCAGGGGAGGAGGCCTTTGTTTGTCTCACTGGCACATTGGTTGGCAGTGTAGATGAGTGTAGTGTCATAGAAACCAAAGGGAGGTGGGAGGCTCAAAGAGTGAGGGGTAAGAGGTAGGGGGTAGGGAATTAATTGTGTGATCACAGATGCAGAGCTGAAAGGGCTCAATGAGGAACTGAGGGTCAGAGCTGCTGACTTGCCCAGGGTCATCGAGCTAGTGGGTGTCTGGGGGTGGGGAAGCCTCAGGAAGGGCACTGGATCTGGTGATGGAGACAAGCTGGAAGGCAGCTGGCAAGGACACAATGGAATGGGAGTTGAGGTAGTTGAGGCAGCAGGGTGAGGGCACACATCTCTGAAGAGTTTGGGTCATGTCTCCAGGCCCTCCATGACTTGAAAAAGCCAGCAGAGCCGTGAGATCTGAAGATATTCAGCACTGCCAGAGAGTGTGCCCTGGCCCAGCCCCTCGATGCCCTGAGCCTTTCAGAAGGGGTCCCTGCTTCTCCTTAGGCCTCGGAAAGGGAAACTCGGCTTCAAGGTAAGTGGAATAAAACCCTGGAGCCTTCAGTCCATGGCCAGCTGGCAAAGAAGAAAGTTGGCACAGCACAGGGCTGCCTGCATCTCCCTCTTCTAGACTCCAGCCACCAATCCGGGGGCCCTGCCACTGTTGGCAGCCGCATTCCAGAAAGGCCTGAACCAATCAAGTTTTCGGTCCTTATGAGCTCTGGAAAAATCACAGGGTTGTCTGCAACCTAGGGGAGGGAGCTCAGCTGAAACAGGTGCCCCAAGTCCTTGGCACTGATCAAGTTCTGCTGGCCTTCGGTAGGGGTGGGGGAGGGCAAGCGGAAAGAAACTCACCTCTTTGGGGGTTTTATACCCATCTCGGAGAAAGCGACAACAGCCATAACGACCCTGGGGGTGAGAACGAAAGGAAAAGAGAGCGTGAGAATCCCAGGTCCCTCTGCAGACCCAGAGGGCAGCAGAATGTGCCAGCCAAGCAGTGGGCACAAGCCCACTTCAAAGTAACTGGGGAAAGCTCAAGCTGCAGAAACACAGTGCTTCACCCCCAAGCTGCTGATTTCAGCATGGCAAAGGAACAGATCATGTGTCTGGCCAGAGAGCTGAAGGAGCCTGCTTTGGGGTTCTGCCACAGCCTGTGGCCCAGCAAGGTCAAGCCCCTACTCCCTCACTCTCTCTGGAGCCTTCAGGGCCTTTCTTGTATGCCCATCCTGTTTGGGCTATATTCACGGAGAACAGTCGGTCTCCACCCAGTCCTATCCCTGACCAATCAGAGCCCAGTGGTACAGACTGGGGGTCTTGATTGGGCATGGAATGGAACACACATTTATTAAACACCTACTATGTGCCAGGCACTGTACTAAGTGCTTTGCAAATCTCACCTCATTTGATCCTCACAACAACCCTGGGAGGGAGGTGCTGCTATTATCCCTATTATGGGAATGGGAAAACTGAGGCAGATAGCAGTGAAATGACTGCCCAGGGACCCACAGATAGTAAGTGTATCTGAAGCTGGATTCAGACTCACGTCTTTTTGACCCCCAGTCCAGTGCTCATACACTGTGCTCTCCAGCTGCCTCAGTGATGTCTGATGGGGACAATGAAAGGACCCTGGAATTGGAGCCAAAGGGTCTGGGTGTAAAACCTCACTGTAATACCTGCCACTCAATGTGACCTCTTTTGGACTCAGTTTCTTCTTCTGTAAAACGATAGGACTGGGCCAAATGAGCTGAGGTCTCTTTCAAGATTTCATTCCATAATCCAATTGTTTTTCCAGTTTTATTGACCTCTTTTGTTTTTTATGCCAATCATTTCCCAAAAAGCAACAGCCCCCTAGAGCCTCCACACCTCTACACTCCCTCATCCAAAAGAAGGACAGTTAAGTAAAACTGTCTGACAGAGTATGGGGTGTTCTGCTCCTGGAGCCCACCACCTCTGCAAAGGGGAGTGTGTCTCCCCATTTTATAAACGAGCTGAGAGGCCAGCACTCACTGAATCTGAAGCAGACCAAAGTCCAGCACCCCAAACATGGCTATGTCTCCCTAATGCCAGCACTCTGAGTGAGAGAAAGGTCCGGATAGTGACTCACCTGAAGTTTGGTGACTATTTCCTGCTTTGTAATCTCCACCAACTGGCTGTCCTCTACTGCAAATGCTGGGAAGGAAATCACTGAAAGGACACTGGCATCTACCTCTTTGGACATTGAGGCCCGGGGCAGCATGGAATGGAGGATGGACTAAGAGGGAGGAAAGGAAAGGCCCCTGTCAGGCGAGTCTTTAGGACACATACAAGCCCCTCTGCTTCAGAAGGTGCATTCCAAAGAGGAGGCCTCTTGCAAGGTCCGCCGGGGGGTCCTGAAGGAGGGGACATCGAAAGAGCCAACCAGGAGGCCGGGCTTGCCTCCACTGTCTCATCTGGTAAGACTCAATGACTCCTACTCCCAAACTTAGAGTCCTCTACCCTCAGGGTGCAGGGTAGTCAAGAATAAGATCTGAGCCTCATGATTTCAGCATGAAGGGACAAATTTGGACCAAGTCACCCTTTGTACTCACAGAGCTTAACTCGCTTGTTCTAATGGGTACAGATCCCTCAAGCCCCATTAGCCCATGAGCAACTGTTCAAACAACTGGGAACCTGCTTAGACAAGGGAAACTGTAGCCACTGAGCAGCTCCACATGACACTGCCGCTGCCAGCATCTCACATGGGCCTTCTCCCAAACAGGCAAAGACTTTTTTAATAACTTCAAAGGTCAATGTATACGCCATGAGCTACAGACTTAATCCCCAAAGCCACATTCTACATCATGCTCTGCAGTTCTCATTGGGCGTTATCCAAAAAGCCCAAATTCCCTGTCCCGGCAGAGAGGACCCAAGCCCCACATCAATCCTAGCCTGACCCCAAACACTTTTCCAGGATCATCTCCTTTTACTCGGCTTTCGGATTACCACCCTATTCTGCCAACTCTGCAAATCTAGAAAAGGAAAAGCTTTGGGAATGCAGTTCCCAGTTAGCCCAGGGGCTGAATCCCCCCCTAGAAAAGTGGTGGGCCCTCTGCAGGGAAACAGGCCCACACCCCATCTCTAAGGCTCACTGGTACAAGCATGTGGTATGATTCAACCTAGGGCGGAGCAAACCAGAGCTTCTGTCCTCTTACCTGGCAGTGCTGGACCTCGTCTGATAAGACATGGATTACGGACTGGGGCCCACCCTTCACTCCAAACAGGTCCAGCTCATCCAAAGCTTCCAGGGCTGCCTGTAAGCAGCAAGCAAAGAGACAAACAAATGCCTGAGCACCCACAGATGTTTCCTCTCTGCCCCCGCTGTCCTGCGCACACCATGTGTATGGACACAGAGGCATCTCCAAAAGCCTGTGGGAGACTGTGGGTTGATGAAAGCTTTGCATCTCCTTCTGTGCTCAGTCTGGCACTCTGCATTTAATGAATGGCTATTGAATGAATGAGTGAACAACATTATTTGTGTGCAGCTCTTTAAAAAGAAAAAAGGATTATTATACCAAAGGGACAATCCAACCAAAGCCCAGAGAATAGCTTAGACAGAGCCATTAGGTGTCCCATGGGGGGAATCAGGCACTCCTTGGCCTGGCACGCTGCAGCAGACATGGGATGTAACCCGACCAGATCAACCATCATCCAACCCCAGGAAGACCCCAGGGCTTCCCATCAGCCTCTAGTGCTGCCTCAGGGAGAGCCAGAAGCTTGGGGCAAGCCCACCACCACACTGCAGGGCTGACAGAGAGAATGAGCTAGAGGAGACTCCTCCTTTTGCCAGTACCTGGGTGGCTTTCCCACATGGTTGAGGTGTGTGTGTGTATGTGTGTGTGTGTGTGTGTGTGTGTGTGTGTCTGTGGAGGAGTCTAATGGGCTGGGCCATATCGCAAGCTGTCTGAGGTCTCTTAGTCACCGTGGCTGTGACAGCTGTGTCTTTGACAATACCTCTGGTGCTCTTTCTTTGGGCATGCATATGGAGGAAGGTTCAGAGGAAAGGGCTTTGGGAAGCCTCCAGAAACATGTGACTCGATGAACCCATCAATTGACAAGCATTTATTAAGTGCATGCCTGGATGGGTGACACAAAGTGGAATAGCCCTGCCCTCAGGGAGTATGCATTCGAATGAGAGAACAACATATACACAGAAAGGCAAGTAAAAAATATAGGTGACATGAATGACATACATCAGATTGCTTGCCATCTTGGTGAGGGGGAAGAAAAATTTGGAACTCAAAATCTTATAAAAAATGAATGCTGACAATTTTCTTTACATGTAATTGGAAAAAACAAAATACTCTTTACGAAAAAAAAGAAAATATACGCCAAATGAATGCAAGACAGTTTTAGGAAGGAGGCCTAGCACCTGGCAACAATGAAAATGACTCATGGAGAAAGTGATCCCAAGCCTTGTAGAGAGGAGGGGGAACATTCCAGGCATGGGAGACAGCCAGTGCAAAAGCCTGGAGTCGGGAAAGTGGCATGGTGCGTGTGAGGAACAGCAAGGACTGTGCGGCTGGGACCAAGTGTGTAAACAGGAGAGTCAAGGGCCAGAAAGTTAGAAAGACAGGCAGGAACCAGGCTGCGAAGAGCTTTCAATGTCAAACAGATGAGGAGATATTTGATCCTGGAGGGAATAGGGAGCCACTGGCACTCACTAAATAGGGGGGAGAAGGGTCACGTGGCCAGAACGGCACTTCAGGAAAATGAAGTTGGCGGCTGAGCACCGGCTGGCCTGGAGGGGCCTGGAGACCAAGCAGAGGCCACACCAATATTCCAGGTGAGAAATGATAAGCCTCAAGCAGAGTGAGGGCATGAAAGTGGAGGAAGGACAAGACACCTGATGAGCGTGATCACCATGGAGAGTGAGAGTGGCAAGAGGCTAAAAGGCAGATGTGGCGCCCCCCGCTGGAAACGTTTACCAGGAAACTGGTGACGTGGGTCTAGAAACAGGCTCGACATCTATGGATAAACAGGTTGACGTGACCAAAGGCAGTTAGAAATGCGAAGCCAGAGCTCCGGACACAGAGCAGGGAACCATCGCATAGAAATGAGAAGTGAACCCGTGGGAGCTCAGCCATGCACCCCGCCTCCGTAGTCCATGTGTCTTCCCACCTACGTGTGCGTGCCACCCTATGTCTGTTCCCTTCTGTCTGTGTCCTCCATCTCTGAATTTCTAATACCCCCAATCTGCCTGTGTGTCCCCATCAATGTCCTTCTGTCTAAATGATCCCATCAATGCATGCTCCCATATATCCGGTCCTATGTGCCTCTTTTTTGTCCTCCATCTGCCTGTCCGCATCTCACCCTGGCTATGTGTGCCTCAGTATCTCCTTTCCGGGTCACCCATCTAATCTCTGCTGTCCCCTTATACATCTGCGTATCACCACATCTTCACATCTGTCTGGGTCTCCCCCCACCACCGTGTGTGCCACTGAATTGTCTCTCCATATCCCCTACCTCTCTCTGTCCTCAGATCTGGGTCCCCCAGCCTTCAATATGTTTGCTTCCATATGTCCCTGTCCATCCCTGTCCACTATTTCCCTGACATCTCTCCAGCTGGTCCCACTCACTGGTGTCCATGTGGATCTGGTCTTGCTCTGCGGTATATATTTGTCCCTCAAGTTGTCTGTGACATATAGGGATAAGTTTGAAGACCCAGGAGGTACCACCATGGGGGCATCCTTTAATGCCCCTTTCAGCTCGAGGTCCTATGAGGGACTTTCTACCAGTCGGAGCTGCCTAACATTAGGAGGCAGTGAGTTTGGAGGTCACAGACTAAGAGTTGGAAGAGACCTATGAGGCCACTGACTCCAATTCCCTCATTTGACAGGGGAGGAAACTGAGACCCAGAATTCACACCCAGGTCTGCTGCCCCCAAATTCCTGCTGAACACTGAAGATATTCAGACAGAAATCAGCTGCCCCTTGCCACAGATGTCAGAGAGGGGCCTGTGGGTCAGTTGTGGGCTGTCTCTGGACTCCCTTACAATGTACTGGGTCTACAGCCTGTCCATCTGGGTCAGGAGGCCAAGTTTGGTGCACGTGATGAGGAACCATGTGCTCAGTTCCAGGGAAGACAAACCTTGTATCTGTAATTATAGTTAAAGAGAATTACCTTTGCCATCCCAACAGAGCTCGCATTCAGCTCAGAGATGCCTTGGTTGGTCTTATCACCACGTTCCCATATGCCAAAATCCTGCCAGGAAAATAACAGCTTGGTCAACAGAACCCTCCTAAACCCCCATGACCCACACAAGCCCTGGGCCACACGTCAAGGGGACAACTAGGAGTAACCACCCTGGGAGCTATTAGGGGCCCCGCATAGCGAAGGGAAGAGCTGGGAGAGAGCCTAGATATGCTGTGGCAATACCTGACACCTGCCTTAGGGGGCCCCTGGCACACTAGAAGAGCTCACCTTTCTATACATTTATGTTGCAAAGGGCTTAGCTGCACTTGGCAAAAAGAATTTAGTTGTTTTCTGGGCTGCCATGGAAGGTGGTCACACTAGTGGTAGTGAATCTCTCTGGTCCTCCCAAAACCAGCAAGCTGGTTGAGGCCACACCCAAAGTTCAGCATGGCAGGAACAACTAGTGCTTGGGCTCTTGAGAAGCCAGGAGCCCCTCCTGACAGCAGGGCAGCACCAGGGCAGGGACAAGGCCACAAAGGACCAAAAACTGTTACTAGGCTGAGGAGACTGCTCCCAGAGGGATACTTACAGCTGTTTTATAAGCAGATTCAATGTAAAACACAAGGTTCTGTATGAAGTTGACCTCATCTAGGCTGTGGATGATATGGAGCCCTGAGAAGAGAACAGAATATGGAGAGAGGCTTAAACACTGAGCACAAATCACCTCTCCTCACAGGAACCATGGCAGACCCAGGGCTGGGAGGGACCACAGAGGCCAGCAAGGCTACCTCCCCCACCCTCTCCCCCACCCCCACTCCCTCAGTCTGACAGATGAGGAGACACATAAAAGTCAAGTGATTTATCCAAGGTCAGAGATTGCAAGTGTCCCAGTCAAGACTGGAATGTAGGTCTTCCCAACTCCCAGGCTAATATTCTACGCAGTGTACCACCGAACTGCAATTCTACTCCAGGGTGTACCACCGAACTGCAATTCTACTCCAGGGGGCGGGGGAATGCACATGAACCCTGGCTTTGGCCTGAGAAACACTGAAAGACAAAGCATGGCAGTGGGGATTCCCCATGATTCTTAGCCATGTTGGACAGCCCTGTACACAGGAGATTATTAGTTAGGATTTCATGTGCAGGGTCCTTTTAGCTCTTCATGGCTCATGGCAACCTCAGCCATTAGGAACGTGGCCACCAACCAAGCCCAAGAGAGATCTACGAATGAGGATGAATAGTGCTGTCTGTTTCAAAGCCACATGGCTTATGCTGCAGGCAAGACAAGAGGAGAGTCCCCAATTTCAAAGTGGGTAAGTGGTGAAAGTTCCAGACTTAATGAGGGTTACTGCTCTCCCCGAGTCATCT
Source organism: Notamacropus eugenii (assembly GCF_028372415.1). Taxonomy (NCBI): domain Eukaryota; kingdom Metazoa; phylum Chordata; class Mammalia; order Diprotodontia; family Macropodidae; genus Notamacropus; species Notamacropus eugenii. The sequence continues at coordinate 99,255,210 of NC_092879.1, read as the reverse complement.
CTTGGCTCTTCTTAAACTCAAGGGGGATGGCAGATCAGAAGGAGTTTAGAAATGGGGAAGGGTGAGGGGAGGGAGGCCAGAGGCTAACCCTGACAGTGAGGAAGCATATACCCTTCCCTAGCCACAGAGGCTTGACCTAGGGGAAGGCACTGGGGACACAGAGTCACAATGACAGAACTCCCTGCCGTCAGAGAGCCTCATCTGAGGAGACAACACACACATAGGAGGTATATGCAGCAGAAACAGCAAAAGAGTTAAATATAAGTTGTTAAATACAAGGTAATCTGGGAAGATGGGAGGGAGAGAGGCTGGAGAGAAGGGTGGAGTCAGCTTGGGTAAGGCTTTAAAAAGCTAAACAGAAGAGTTTGTATTTCATCCTTGAGGCAAGAGGGAGTCTGACTGAGTAGGGGAGTCAGATGTGCACATAAAGAAAATCACTGTGGCAGCAGCGGAGGCTGGATTGGAGAGGCAGGGAGGCCAATTGGGAGGCCAGAGCAAGGGCTCAGCCGGGACATGCTGCATGAGGGAAGGGAAGGGACCAGGCAGGAGACACATGTGGAAGAGGAAGGGACAGCAAGCTTTCGCAACTAATTAGCTCTACGAAGTGAGGAGATGAGGCCAATGCCAAACTGGAGATCAGAAGGATGGTGGGAAAGCTTGAAGGGAGGTGGGGGGAACATGAGTTCAGATTTAGACATGGTGAGTGTGAGGTGCCCCGTGGACACCCATCCAATCTGAAATGTCCAACAGGAGGTTTGGAACGTGAGAGAGGGGCTCAGGAGAAAGCCCAGCACTGGGGAGACAGATCTGGGAGCCACATACACAGAGGTGAGCATTAAATCCAGCAAACAATCAAGTGTTATATAGATTACAGTGCAAAACAATAATTGAGGTTCATAATGTCAACCATGAGTCATTATGAAAAGGCTCAATCACAGACAGGAAACCAGAGGTTCCTAGTCCAACCCTTACATGGCAGAGAATCCCAGCTAAAACATACGAGCCAAGGGGGCCCTTAGCACCTTCAGCCTCTGGCCCCATGCCTCACATTACTTTAATTCTGCTTGGGGCCAAGAACAAGTCTGACACCCCTTTCAAATAATAGCCCTTTGAAGACCACACTTGTGTTCCTCCTGAGCATTCTCTTCCCTGGGCAGGGCTTCACGGATCACGACCTTCACTCCTCTTGCCATCCTGGTTGCCATCCTTTCTAAAATGTGATGTCCACAACTTAAGCCTGCTGATGTGACAGTCTGACCAGGACAGAAGATGATCCCTTGTCTAATCCCGGCCACGGGGCCATTCCACACAGCCTACAACAGTCATATGCTGCCAATTCACCTCGGGTTTGAGCGGTCCACCAAAACCCTCACATCATTTTCCCATGAGTTGTTCTCTAAGCCTGCTTCAACCTATGATGCACTTGAATGGTGGCTGTGAATCCAAGTACAAAACCTTCTGTTTCTCCCTCTTAAATTTCCTCTTCTTAGCCTTGGCCCACCCCTGCACCTGTTAAGAACAATTTGAATTCTGACTTATCCGATGCATTAGCGACCCCGTGAGCATCGTACCGACTGCGAGTCTCAAAGGAGTCTAAATACAGATGGAAACAGACTGGTTTTTGATGATCTTTCCTTCTTTCTCGTGGCTTTTCCTTTTGTTCTGATTCTTTTTTTCACAACGTGACAAATGTGGAACGAGGTTTAACGTGATTGCATATGTGTAACCTGTATCAGACTGCATGCTGTTTGGGTGGGGGAGGAGGGAAGGGAGGGAGGGAGAAAAATGCGGGACTCAGAATCTTATAAATCTTATAAAATCTTATAAAAATGAATGTTGAAAACTACCTTTACATGTAATTGGAAGGAATAAAATGCTATTAAGTATTATATACTATTATTATGCTATTAAGAAAAAGAAAACAAAAGAATTGAACATCCAAGTTCTAGATTTAATATGTGTAAAAGCTGTACCTTATATTGGACATTATAATAAACATGCCTAATTATCTAAAAAAAAAAAAATCATCCCTTGAAGTCAGGTTTTGCTGAATCCCTGGCCTACCTTGGACACTTACTAACTGTGTAACTCCAGGCCACTCCAAGACTCAAAGCTGAAGAATTACAACCTGCATCAGTGGGAGGAGTTTCCACAATGGAAGTTCCCTACTCGACAAGAACCACAGCTCCAGACCAAAAACCCAAACCAACATCACAAGGGAATCAATTTTCATGAAACATTTTTTTTGCTACTGGTCATAACACTTAGAGCACTGGTTCTAGAGATTTTTGGAAGCTTCTAGAGGAAAGCTAGATAAATAAGTCACCAGAAGGCTTACAACCAACCCTGCTTCTTTTCTTGCTCACAATACCTTGGAATCAGGGCCAAGATGGGAGCCCCCGTCCACCAAAACATTTTCATGGCCAATGATCAGTGGCACCAGAATGGCCCTGATCTTTAGGGCAGTACCCTGAAGGAAGAGGGCAGGGCTGCCTCCACAGGGACCTAGGCCATGACAAAATGTGGTTATCCACCAGGGTACAGAGAGAGGGAGAAGGAGAGGAGAGGGAGGGAGGTATGTAGATGGTGGAGGGGAGAGAACAATGAACTTCTAGAAGTCAGCAGAAGGCCACTGCAGACACTGGCTGGACCACACGATGACCCCATTGGCTCAGGAAGAGTCCAGCTAGTCAAACAAAGTGGGGGATCATGAATTTTGGTGCTTGGGGGAGCTGGTTTCGTTTGGCAGCAAGGGCTGAGTTTCCCATTAGAATACAGGAATCTATGACAACGAGGCTGGTTTTCATTGGCCATCGCCAAAAAAAATCACCTTCCTAGGTGTTTCTCTGTATTTCTTCTTCAGTTCCTGACTCTTTGCCAGTCTCTGCAATGCTCGAGGGATCTTCTTCAGGCTACTGTGCCCCCCACCAACCTCGGGCATGGAGGGTACTTTCACTTTTTCAGCTGTATCCATATAACACAGCTCTCAGAAACAGCGCAGCCTAGGGAACAGGGCTGGGTCCAGATCCTGTATCTGACGTTGGCTGTTGGGTGCCTCCGCTCTCCTTGTTTCTCAGCCAGTTGCACTACTCTGGGACAGATGCCCCTACGTTCAGCACCTCCCTCACCCTTTTCATCTCCCTTCTGTGTTGTCTCCTCCCATTAGATCATGAGCTCCTTGCGGGTAGAGACTGTCTTCCTATTTTCATGTTTGTATTCCCAGCACTTGGCACAGTGTCTAAAACACAGTAGGTGCTTAATAAATATGTATTGACTGACTAGCTGCTGCCTCCCCTGCCCCCATCCCAGCAGTTACAGAATCAGAGTTGAAAGGAAATCCAGAGGAATCCAGTACAACCCACAAAGAAAAGGAATCTCCACTGTAACCTACCCAATGGAGGGGAAACCCACTATCATCCCTCAAGGTAGCCCCTCCCACACCAGGACAGCTTTCATTGGGGGGAAGTTTGTCCTGACCTCAAGCCTCAATCAGCTTCCTTGCAACATCACCCACTACTGCCTAGTTCTGCCCACTGGGATCAAAGAGATCAAGTCCAGTCCCTTCTTCACACATCAGCCCTTTGGATCCCTGAAGATGGCTCTCATGCTCTCCAGGGTAAACATGCCCAGGTACTTTTCTCAAGCTTCTCCTATGGCACAAACTCAGGGCCCTTTATCCTCCTGGAGGCATCCTCCAGCTTCTGAGCACACTTAAACCTTGGTGCCTGAGCTGACCACAATCCTCCACATGGGGCTTCTTAGTGTTGCCCAAGATGGATCTGCTTTCTCAGCTGCCACATCCCACCCTGCCTACTTATCCTGAGCTTGGATTCTACTGAAACTCTCAGTTCTTTTTCAAAAGGACTGCTGTTTAACCATACTTCCCCCATCTTGGATTGGTGAAGATCATTTTTTGTACCCACAGGTAAGACTTTACATTGATCCCTAGTGAACTTTATCTCACTGGGCTCAGCCTGGTACCTTGGGACCCTCCCTGGCAGCTGGGTCAGCTGCACATCCCCTCTAAGCCTCACTCAAAGTCACTGAGATTCCTGGGGCTCTCCTCAGTACGCCTTCTGACAAGATGACAACTGAGCCATTAGTGACTATTCTTTGGATCCAGACATCCCACCATCACTGAATCCATGTAACGATCCTATGCTGTATGTTGCAATGATGGACGATAACAATAGGAGATACTTGATCACCAATGAGGTAAGCTCTCGACAGGTGCTTTCGTTGGCCCAGCCACAAAGGATCTGAGGCGAGTCCGGTAGCTCCTGGCCTTGAGGAAGTGAAATCAGCTCCTTGGAATCATTGTTTCTCTTTCTAGTTCATGGCTGACTATTCCTTTAGGGATTCATTCCAGCATTTTCCCAAAAATGGAAGCTAAGCTCCTTGGCCTATGGTTCTTTTTCCTTTTATGAAAACCGGGGTGCCATGTGGAGATGCCATCTGGGGGCACCATGGGCTCTTCTCTAATCTTGTAGCACCTCTCCTGTTTTCTAGGATCCTTCACGTACCCCTGACAGTAAGTGGCTCAGCAGCCACAGATGCCAGGTCTTTCAAGAATCAAGGATTTGGTTCTTCCAGGACTTTACTTGAATCCATCAAGGGCAGCCAGAAGCTCTCTAACATCTCCTCATACCCCAATCAATCAATAAGCATGTACTAAGCACCTGCTGTTTGCCAGACACAATGCTAATGCTGGGGCTACAAAAAGAGACAAAAGCCAGTCCTGGCCCACAAGGAATTTACAAATCTAATCTCTTACGATCTAATCTTGCAGTCCAAAGGTCATTTTCCTGGTTGGAGAAAACGAAAGCAAATAATAATAGAGTAGCTCAGCCTTCTTTCAGTTGATGGTTCCCAGTTCTCATCATTTTATCCACCTCTCTGAGCCTCAGGCAACCTGGAAGAATTTAGCTACAGATTACAGGTAGACTTGCAGTCTCTCTTGGGGGAATAAGTGCCCATATCAAGAGGTCCAAGAAACCACAGAGCTTTCCTATATTCATGTATACCAACGATAAACATCTTTAGGCAAATAGTTTTAAAATATTTTCCTAAAAATAAAACAATTTCACAGTTATTAAAATCATGGTGTGGGTTTAGCTAAAAAAATTAATCATATGTCTTTCTCCTAAAGAGAAAATATTTGGAATACATAAGCTTGAGGCGACAGTTAAAATCACTTCCAGTTTCTGGGCCTCAGTTTCCTCCTCTGTCAAATATGACCTCTACGACCTCTCCTAGTACTAATATTCTATGCACTATGACACACAAGAAAACAATTGAAATGTCTCTGGCTTTCCTGATGATGACAAAGCCCTCTTTCTGCATGTCGTCTCATTTTTAATCCTCACAACAATCCTAGGAGGTAGGTGGTGTTATTATCCTCATGTTACAGTTGAGGAAACTGAGGTAGACAGAGGTGAAGTGATTGGCCCAGCGTCACACAGCTACTAAACATCTATGGCAGGATTTGAACTCAGGTCTTCCTGACTCCAGGCCCAGCACTTTGCCTACTGTGGTACCTGCAGCTGCCTGATAGAGGGAGTTTTTCACCCATAAGTCTAGCCCTCCCCCACCCCACAAAAAAAACCCAACACTATAGGAATGGCCAAGGTCATCTCCAAGGTTCTCTCAGTTGTAATGGAGGTTCACTGTCACCCTACTTGTGCGACTGTTTACCCCTCTCTAAATGAAGGAGTCACACTAGATGCCCTGGAGGTCCCTTTTAGCTCAAGTGGGTTGTGCTCCCATAATTTTACAGGAGTCTATGGTGAAGAAAAGAATTTCTAATTCCATTTTCTGACATGGGACCAGTTGAATCTGACAAAACACTCCTTTAAAATCAAGTGCCTACACCTCCACAGGAAGCCAGCTAAGGAGCCCTAGAGCCAGGACAGAAGAAGCTGCTGCCCCCCCCCTCCCCCCTACAGAGGAGAAGGAACTTTAACCCTGAGTCATAAAGCTAGATTAGGATGACATGGAAGTACAAAAGGCTACTTTTCTGTAGGGAAAAAAAGGCCCACTGGATTTTCTGCCCTTCCAATCCCCAACAGCTGGGCAACCAACACAATGGAGGGCGATCACCACTGCTTCTTACTGGCCAGTGGTTGGCCCTCAGCACTTGGGGAATGAGGGTTCTCTGATTCATTTACATCACAGAGCTCACTGCATTCCCCTGATAGCCCTGGGAGGCCAAGCACTCGAGAATCATGAGCAATCCCTCTCGTTGGGCCCAGGGAAGTCTGGAAAGCAGCCTAAACAGCGTAGCTTTGGGCAGTAGAAGGTTATCTCATCTCTCCAGGCCTGGCTGAGAGAGACTGATTAAGTGTTCTGGATGTGCACATCCACCTGACTCACCTGAAGCTGTCATCTGGGCCAGGAAGAGCAGGAAAACAGAGGTGGCATCCAACTGCAAGTGGCCCCACTGATCATCTCCCACCACGGTGGCACAGGTGTTGGTATTGTACTTGGCATGGAGACTGTCCTTGGTGCTCTGACTGTATTTGAAGGACTCAACTTTGTCCACCTGAAACAGAACAGGGAGAACTAGGAAGGGCTCCAGAATTGCAGCCTTGTAGCCCCTCTTCCACCCGCTGTCATTGATGATGGAAGAGCTTGGAATGACTGGCATCTCTGTTCTCTTTTTTTGAGTCCCACCAACATTTACTAAGAACTGCTGAGCGCTAGGCACTGTGCTAAGCACAGGGTCGGGGGAGAAGTGGAAGGGGGGGATCCCTACCCTCTTGGAGCTCACCACCCTTTCTGAAACTTGGGTATTTGTCAGAGATAAAATACTAGGTAGACACACATCCATACATCCATACCTATAGTTAGACCTGTATGTGTCTACACCTCTTTCCACATGTGTTCACCTTTAATTTCTCTCCTCAATGCCAGGTTCACATGGTCAACAGCCTTTGGAATGTGGTCCCTGGATGGCCTGTCATCACCTCAGACTGACCCTCTGCCTGGTCCTCCTCCAGACTTCCCTAATCTGTCCTTCCCATGTCTGTCTTCACGTCCCTTATCGGCTCCCACACCCAAACCTTGCCCTTTCTATGTCCTCTGTCTTCGCTCATAGCTACCGCCTTCAAGTGGCCCTGTGGCACATCTCACCCTCACTCCTAATTGGTTTCCAAGGGCTTCCAGCATCTTCCCTCTCCACTTAGTTAAGTGCAGGGCCTGGAGTCAGGAAGACTCATCTTCCTGAGTTCAAATCTGACCTCAGACTCTGGGCAAGTCACTGAACCCAGTTTGCCTCAGTCTCCTTATCTGTAAAATGAGCTGGAGAAGGAAATAGCAAACCATGCCAGTGTCCCTGCCAAGAAAACTTCACAGTCAGCATTGGCATCCTGTGGTCCACAGGGTTATCAAAAGTCAGACCCGACTGAACAACAACAAAAATTGAAGTATCTCCAAGTCCTACCTGCCCCCATCATGACAGTGCAGTTCCCTCCCTGACGCCCTCTGCACCACCGCTTCCTCCTCCTCCTCCAAGCTGGCCTTGACTCCCCCAGCTCCGATAAGGAGCTCTTCACTGACCAGAACTAGGATCATAGTGGGCAGGGGCCATTTGGGTGCTGAACCCTCTGTGCTCAGCCTAGCATGCTAAAGCCTGGCCCGCATGACACTTAAAACAACTCTCCCAGCCCAAAATGCCATGATAATGATAGGGGAAAAGTTGGTCCAAGACATTTGTCAGCTGTTACATCAACACGTGCTGAGATGTGCCCATCGAATGCCAGTTATTCTTGAGACTTGAGAATGTAGAGAGAGAGACAAAGGCTTGCAGAGTACAAGCCAGGGTGACAGGCACATACATGGCTGGCCCAGAGGGAGCTCCAGTCTCCTGGCATCTCACCTCTGCCACCCAGCAGTGACAGTTAGCACTAGAGAGGAGGTGGGGAGGGGGCCCTTTAACTGATCCAGAAAGTTCTGGGAGAGGAACTAGCATCTCTACTTCCTAATGCTTATATGGGACACCAAGTGGCAAGGCACTGGAAGCCAGCATCGGCGGCTGGGCCACCCAGCATGAAAGACCTTAAATGCCTGCATCCCTGAATGCCAGAGGCAGAAGAGACTTCAGGGCCAGCCCCTATTCCTTTCAACTTAGAGCCTGGCCTCATCAAGCTGGGCTGTGGCCTCTCCTCTTAGAGGGTGGGAAGGGAATACCCCCTTCCTCAGCAAACCCAAGGAACCATGGCACTGAGGTCAGATTTATAAGATGGTCTGAGGCCCAGGAGGAGGCAAAAGGGAAAGGTCTGTTCTTTTTCAATTCTCCTTTTCTGTCTCTGTTTCTCTCTCCTCCTCCTCTCCTCTGTCTGTCTTGCCCTCTGGCTCTCTGTTCCTTTCTATGTCTGCCTCTCTCTCCCTGTCTGTACTTGTCTCCCCTCTTTTTCTGTTTCTGTCTCTCTCTCTGTGTCTCTCTGTCTCTGTCTCTCTGTCTCTCTCTCTCCACTCCTCCATCCCTATTTCTCTCTCTCCACTTCCTATTCCCTGTCTTTCTGTGTCTGTCTGTCTCTCCCTCTTTGCCCCTGTCTTTGCTCCTTGTTTCTGTCTCTCTCTTCTGTCTCTCCCTCTCTCTCCTCTTTTTCTCTGTCTTTCTGCCTATCTCATATTTCTGTCTCTACCTCTCTGTCCCCATCTCTGTCTCTCTCCCTGTCCTGCTCTCTGTTCCTGTCTTTCTGTCTCAGTCTCTCTTCCCCTCCCCTCCCTCTCTGTCCCTGTCTCTGTCTTGATCTCTCTCCCTTTCCTTTTCTCTCTTTTACAGTCCTGACATTTTCAGCATCATATGTGGACTCCACTTCTATTACCAACAATAATTCCTTGATACGCCTGTGAGGAGAGAAGGCCAAGGAACAGAGGTACAATATGGTACAGGGCAGAGTTGACACTGGGCAGCTTGTGGGTGTGTTTGCACGCAGCCACACTAGGGAGCTTCTTCAGGCATCATGGCGTCAGGACTGGAGAGGAGAAGTTGTGGGGTAGCCCATGGTGGCATACCTGTCTGATCATACACTGCAGCAGCCCCCTCATCAGTTTCACGACGCTCTGCAGGGAGGGACAGAAAATCAACCTATTAGTCCCATGTTCCAAGACGGGAGCACCCTGAGTCAGCGAGTGCAGCTGGGCCCCGACCTTTGCAAAGTACGTAACTCTATCCCCACTGAGGACTGACATGGCATTTGCTTCATGAGCACACGGAAGAGCACAGGGTGCTGGGAGGAGGGTGGAAAACTACCCGCCTGCATCTACACAGGCCAAAGCAACAAGCCACGTGACAACTGCCCCTGAGCTGGCCACCCAAAAGTTGGCCCCTGGCAGGAGGGGGAGGTTGTCCTACCAAAACCCGGGAAGGCTGCTCAGCTACACAGCTGAGGAGGCCCCCCAGCCCCTTGCCCCTTTCTTCTCCCAGAGCCAGGAGCCGGCCTGGAAAGAGCACAGAAACACCCATCTGGACTTGTTCCAGGGAACAGAGAGCTGCAGCTTGTTCAGAGACAAGTGCAGAGCCATCAGGCCCAAAGCGAACCCCCAGCCACTCCTCCTGCCAGAGGCACTTAGAGATGGTCTCCCCAGCTGGAGGCCCCCCTTGCCTCAGTGGGACCTGATTCTAGACTCTCCAGGTCTGAGGATCCTGGACTCAGCCCTCTAATGCCCAGGCCCCAGGCTGGGACTGCTCAGAGGGCACAAACCACGTGGCCCCACTTTGTAAGCAGCTTTTGTCCCCTACGGCCAATGGAGCACAGCCAGGCAAAGAGTAGAATGAGGGCTTGGGGGGAACCAAGGACATCTGGGAATTGAAGCTCACTCCTCCTGGTGATAGAGATGGTGGGGGATGGGGGGCATGGGAGTCCTTACTTAATGTCACCCCAAGCCAGGGATGTCAAGACGCTTCCCCCAAAAAGACAGTTACCTCCCTCAAAGCAATGCCCCTCCCCTAAGAAGGGAAAGGGAAAGCAGAGGTCTATTTTTAATTGATCAGTGATGAGCTAGGACTATAAAGTTGTGGGATTTGATTTTGAGTTCCTGTCCTTTCTCCCCCCACCTTTGAGTGGTCCTGTTTCACAAGGCACTTTATCCAGTTTTGCTCAAGTGCTTTGGAGGATTGGGGAGGGCTGGGAAAAGTCAGAGCTACTCCTATGCTTGGAAGCCAGATTCAATTCTGTAGACCCATGTGGCCCACACCAGGTCCACTGCCCCCTTTCTCTCTTACCTGAGCAAGCTGAATATACTGAAGTTATTGTTATACACACACACACACACACACACACACACACTCACATACACAGTAGGGTCTGTGCTCAAAGAGGAAAGTACAGGCCTAGGATGGAGCCTTTCCAACATTCTGTAAGAAATTTGGCTCCTCTGCTTGCTCCCCTGCCCATTGCCCCCATCCCTATCTCTACCACCCTAACTACACTCTCTTACCCTTTGCCATCCAGACCTGAATCCTCCCAGATAGGTCACTAATAGCACAGTCAGGGAACTTCATGGCCCATGGAGGACACCTTCCATTTTCACTGGCTCCAACCCATTCCCATGTCCTAGTCCTGACTCTGAGGTCAGACTGGAGACAGAAGTTGGGAGGGTCTCCTGGTCCCCCACAGTGGCTGCACATGGCTTCAGTCAGCAGATGTACACCAAACTAATTCACACTGGAGCTCTGGCTGGCCCAGGCTCCAAGAGGGAGCATTGCTTTGGGGTAAGAAGGCAGGCTCTTGGTGACCCAAGTCTTGGTTTGCAGTCCTGGCTTTCAGGACTGCATGCCCTTGGTCAAGTCACAAGACCAAAGATTTCAAGCTTTTTGGGGTCATAGAGGTCATGTAATTCAATGTCTTGCTATAGAGATGAGGAAAAGGAAGCTCAGAGAGGAAGGGTGACTTTGCCACAGTCTCAAAAGTAATAAGGGGCAGAACTGGGTAGGATTTGAGCCCAAGTCTTTGGCCTGTAGATGTGGCATTCAGGATATCTGAATAGTGACCATCCACCCAGAGTGGGAAGTGAGTAGACTAGATGCCCATTCAGGGGCAGGGTGGCAGCTCACCTAAATGCTGCCCCTCCCCTCTTCTCCCTCCCCCCGGAAGGATCTCTGAGCAAACCAACAGGGCCTGAACAGGGTGAAGTCAAGAAACAGTCTTTCCTTGTGTCCAGCTGGGCAAACATCATGAGTCAAACATGAGAGACAACATGATGGACTTGGCCCAAAGAGTATTCTTAGAACAGATATGCCAGGCACAGTGAAACACATTTATTTACAAGAAGGAATCTGAGCTTTGAGAAACATCCCCAGGCTACAGCGCAGCCAGGAAATGTCCCAGGAGTCAGGGGGAGAGAGGAGAGGAAAGAGGAGACAGAAAGCCTGGTTTTCTTTGCTCAGTTCTGCCAGCTAAGTCCCAGCTGCCTTTCTTCTTCCTTCCTGTCCATGTCCTTTAAGCCCTTTAGAGATCCAGTGTCCTCGAGTGGGTGTCCCCATGTGGGTGTTCCCACATGGGTACCCTAGTGCCCTGAGGGAACTTCTTTACCTGCTCCAACTCGTAGGCCTTTGCTTTGTCCTCATCTCGGTCTGCATTCTTGCGGTAAGCCAGGCCCAGGCCCCACACTGCCAGTATACTGTAGACATTATCCCGGACCCAAGCATCTTTCTGATCATAGCTGGCTGGAAGTAAGCCAGTCACAGGATTCTGCAGAGCCAAAAATGGAAGTTAGAAGAGGTCCAAAGACTGGAAGGGTGGGGCAATAGAAGCTACCTGGAAGGGCCTTGAGTTCCTAGGGAACTGGAGGAAACCTAATCTAGGAAATGGGCTCATCATTCCCTTCTTTGGCTGTGCTTCTACTTCAGCTGTGGCTCCTCTCTGAAACCGCAAACCTTGTTATTATAAGACTGGAGCCTGGCCTTTAAGTCTGAATTACTGACACTTCGAACAGAACCAGAGCTTGAGAACAAGTCTGGGAAGAATGAATTAGTAACCCCCATTGTGCAACAATACCCAGTTCCCTACTTGTTGGCTGTGTGACCTGAGGCTAGTTTCTTCCCCTCTTTGGGCCTCAGTTTCCCTCCTCTGTAACATGAGAGGGTTGGGCTTAGTGCTCTCCAAGGTCATTTCTATTTGGGTTATTCTGTGATCCTGAGTCCACTGGCCTCTGGGGTCTTGGTTTCCCTCTTTGTAACATGAACGGATTGGAGTGATGGTCTCCAAAGTCCCTCTCAGCTCTGACAAAGTAAGACTGGACGAGAATTAAGAGCCCAGGAGAGCTGAGGGTCATAACAGGGGTGGGTCTTCTGGTTTTATTGGGGCTTTTTCTGGAGCGAAGTCTGGGAGGAGGCAATAGAATCCGGGTATCTCCGGCCATCGTTAAGTGCACCCGGGTCTCCTAAGTCCCCCAGATCTCCTACTCAGGGTGGCCCTAAGGCTCTGGCCCCAGGTCAGCACCTCGACCCCCCTGCATGGGTCAAAGCCAAGGGGTCCCATACTTTAGGGGAGCTTGGAGATCGATTCTCTGGGGCAAGCGTCTCCTTTTCCAGGTGGGGAAACGCAGCCTGGGGCGGAGTTTAAAACTCGCCCAAGGTCAGGGTCGGGTTCCCGAGAAGACCCCTTCCCCGGCTCTCACCTGGTGACACAGGATGGTCTGCTGCACAAGGCGGGCGTAGCCATCCAGGCGGACGCCCGAGTTGCTCCTGCTCCTCATCGCGTCTCTGACCGGGTGGCGGTGGCGGCTGAAGTGACTGTGAGTTCGTTGCTGCCGGAGGCGGGGCGAGGTAGGGGCGGGGACTGGGCGGGGCTCCTTCAGTGGGAGGGGAGGGGCGGCCGCAGGAGGGAGGAGTCTAGGTCTGGGATAGCAGGGGTGGGGCGGGGCTCTTTCAGCAGCAGCAGGGGCGGGACGGTTGTGCGAGGGAGGAGTCTAGGGCCGGGATAGCAGGAGGCTCCGCCCCTTCCTCCTCGTCCTCCCCGGGACCGGGCGCGCGTTCACACACACTCACAAGCTCACAGACACAAAGCCCCCACTGAGAGGGCCGTCTTTTCTTCCTTCGCTCCGGGGGCGGGGGGAGGCCCTAGGGCGCCTCGGGAGGCGTTCGCCTCGGAAAGGTCCGAGGGACCGACAGCCATTTCCCGACTTAAGGTGGCGCGAAGCCCAGCCGGGGCTTCTTGGCGTTCGCTTTGAACCTCGAGCAGGCCCAGAGCTGCGAGCTCAGCTCAGCTCCTCCCCTAGTTCGCCCCTTGCCGAGACGATCCCTAGGGAGGCCCGCCAGCCAGGCGTCGGCAGTGGCCGGCAGGGGGCAGCCTTGCCGCCCGACGGGAGGCTCCTCTACATCCCTGAGCCCCTCCTCTCTGCTTCCTTCAGCCATACGCAGGCAAGCCCCTTCATTTTACTGAGGAGGAAACTGAGGCTAGGCCTGGGTCACACGCGGGTCCACGACACACACCGCAGAGCCTCCCCTCCCCCCTCCCGCGGGAACTTTTGCTGAAGCTCCAGTGACGGGGCCGCTGTCGTTGGGCCGCCATTGGCCGGAAGGTCAGGGGTCACCCAGGCCCACGCCTCCCGTGAAGTCCCATCCAGCCCGACGGCCCCCTCCTGTGCCCCTCCCCCCTGCTCGGGGCCAGCTCTCCTGGCCGGAGCAGAGCGAGTCCGTCCTGCCCCCCATGAACTATTGGCCATTGTGGAATGAGAGGCCACGGAGATGGAAAGGGGCAAGGAAGGTAGGACGACTCATGTTCCGCCAGATGGGGAAACTGAGGACGGTGTAAAGACCATGACTTGATCAAGGTCACGGAAGGAATAAATAGCAGAGTTGAAATTCAAAAAGGTCGTCGTGCTCTAGGCATCCTGGAGAACTCCAATGCAAGGGGTGCTTATCAGCACGAACTCTTAAGTTATTCAAACACGAAAGGGACGGCATAACGTGAACAACTTCAGAACAAGAGATCAGACAGATCGACAACAAATTCTACCAGACTGCGCCCAACACCGAGCTGGTAAACGTTCACCAACCAGATATATGGGTGACACTCTTTGAAGTTTCATCCACAATTAACATTTTCTCCAGCTCTCTCTTAAGTCTAGACAAACAACCAAACAATACATGAAGCCTGCTGATTTCCTAGGTGTGAACTTTTCTCAGTCCCCCCACAAGAGCTGGCAGATGGAGTCACAGGCAAGTTCTGTCCTTATACCTAACTAGAGATACAGGCTACATTGAATCAGGAAGATGCAAGTTCAAATCCCCATTCTGATACTTGATAGTTGTATGACCCCTACTACTCTCTGAATCCGTATAAAGCCATTTGCAGACCTTAAAGAACTGTTTCAATGTTACCTAAGGACAGAAAGGCTTCATTTATTTAATGAGCTAGAAATGGCAAACCACTCCAGTATCTTTGCCAACAAAACTCCAAACCAGGTTCTGAAGAGTCAGACATGACTGAAAAATAACTCAGCAACCATAACAATTAACCATCCTACATCAAGGCCTCAGTTTCCTCATCTGTAAAGTGAAGGGAATAGACTTCCTACCTCAGTGGTATCAGACTCAAATAGAAATGAGGCCATGGATCTCTGCAAGCTATTTTTCTTTTTGTAATTAATATATAAACACATTCATGAACTACATTTTAATCTGGTTCAGACCACACTCAAGAGTGTTGTGGGCCATGTACAGCCCACCCGTGTTTGACACCTCTGGACCAGAGGGGCTCTAAGTTTCCTTCTGGTTCTGGACTTATGAGTTTATGATCTCTCTCACACAAAGTTGCCAAAGTGATATCCCCAGCAACCCCTTGTGGCTCCCTATTACCTATGAGATCAAATATAGAATCCTGTGTGTCACATTTAAAGCACTTAACAACCTGGCCACCTTTTGACCTTCACTGGACTTCACTCCCCTTCATGCACCCTATGGTCCAGCCATCCTGGCCCTCTTCGCTGTTTCTCACACACAACATTCCACATTCTCCCCTCCACACCTTTGCACAGGCTGTCTTCCATGTGTGGAATGTACCTCCATCTCTAGAAATTGGAATCTCATTTCCTCCAAAGCATACCTACAGCATGTTTATAGAAATTAAGGACCCCCAAATTACATTCAGATGATTCATTTAGCAAGGCATGCAACTGCAGAAAGAAATCTGGTCCATGACTCTTGGGCAGCACAGTGACCCAGAGGTTCATGGCTCTTTGGCCCCTACATGATTTCACACATAGCACTAGAGAAGAACAGGTAGGCATCAGGCAAGCTGTGATGAGATCACAGAATGTGGATATACCCTGTCAGTGGGGGTTTTACAGAAAACATTTGAAGGTCATGAAACAAAACATAGGGTCACAAAATGGAGTCCCTTTGACCTGACAAGTACTATCTTCTAATGGAAGTCTCTCCCCTCCCCTAATTACCTTGTGTTTTTTCTCTTATTTCTGCTAATAAAATAAAAGCTTCTTGAGGACAGGAACTTGTTCATTTTTGTCTTGTAGCACCAGAACAGTAATTAATGCCCATTGATTTGTTGACTTACCCAGGATGCTGTAATTACTAAGGATCTAACATGACGGTCAAACTTAGGTCTCCTTGACACCATGCCCAAGACTCCTGTCACTGTGCTTCCCTGTCTTAATACCATTCAAATAAGAAAATAAAAACCAAAAGACATACAGAAAAAAACCTTCAATAAAATACATCAATGATCCCAATCTCTCTCTCTCTCTCTCTCTATCTCTGTCTCTATCTCTTTCTCTCTCCCTCCCTCCCTTCCCCCCCCCCAAAACAATACACAGTTTGTAAAAGTATCTACCAGAAACCCAGAATCACTACCATCACACCTCATTGTGAAACCTGTGAAATGAAGGTCAAAAGAGGCCATACAAGTACGAATTATGATCTCTTTGGAAAAGTCTGGGACCCAGGGACTGCCCAGGTTCCCCCTGACAATCTGCCATTCATATAGCATCATCTGAAGAACACCAGGAAGGCAGATTTGGGTTGTTACACCAATGTGAGGCTAAATGCACTCAAGAAAAGCAGCGTTAGAAATGGAGTTAGGGTTGGGGTGAGGGAAGGAGGTCACCATCCCAGTACAGGAGACAACATGGGCTAAGATAATTTGTAGGTTCACCATTATTACTTCTATGTTCATTTGGTTTTGTTTGATGGTCATGCATGTGACACTCCAAAGTGTGCACATGACATATCCCACATGTTGCTTCATTCACTGGTTAATTGTCATTTAAGCTTAAAGAGAACTAAAATGGCATCCCTATATTGGGGTCAAGGTACAGTGTGTCCAACTGTGGCTGATCACACCAATAAGCTCAGAGGACTCTACAACAGGTTGGGCACAAATATTCCATATGAACATTTGGAGTGAAGATCTCTCTGAATTTGCACATTTCACATTTCTTTTGGGCTACTGCAGTTCTACTTTACTCATAGAGTATAGCATCTTCTTTGATGAAGGCATGCTATGCTGGACAGTTCTGCACCAGTGTCTCCCATGTCACACTATAGATACCCAAGTTCTTCAGAGAGACCTTGAGAGTGTCCTTGTATCACCTCTTCTGACCTCCATGTGAGCACTTCCCCTGTGTGAATTCTCTGTAAAATAGTCTTTTAGGCAAACATACTTCATTCCAACAATGTGGCCAGCCCATAGGAGTTGTGCTCTCTGCAGTAGGGTTTGAATAATTGGTAGTTCAGCTCAAGAAAGACCTCAGCGTTTACTGCCAGGTGATCTTCAAAATCTTCCTAAGACAACTCAAATGGAAGTGATTCCATTTCCTGGCATGGCACTGGTGGACCATCCAGGTTTCACACAGAACAATGAGGTCAGCACAACAGCTCTGTAGACCTTCAGTTGGGTAGTCAGCCTAATACCTCTTCTCTCCCACACTTTCCTTCAGAGCCTCCCAAACACTGAACTAGCTCTGGCAATGCGTGCATCAACCTCACCATCTATGTGGACATCTCTGGAAAGTACACCACCAAGGTAACTGAATTTATCCACAGCATTCCAAACTTCTCCATTTGCTGTAACCAATGGTTTTACATACAGATGGTATGGTGCTGGCTGGTAAAGAACTGTTTTCTTGTTGTAAATTGTTAGGCCAAAACGAGCACCAGCAGCTAATGGATGCACACTTTGTTTCATCTCAGCTTGAGAGGCTGCCTTCAGTGCACAATCCTGGATGTAATTTAGTGACCTGAAGTGACCCACCAAGTGATAGTCCATGTCATGCAATGTCTGGTGCGCATATTGTTGCTGCCTGTTTACTGTGGAGGACATTCTAAGGTGACCTCCTGGGATGTTAGTGAACTTTGTTGTGTGCTAATGCGAATTTGGTGAGATAGTATACGATTACAGGAACCATGTTTGTCCCAGCTGATTTTGCAAGGGACTGGAGAGGAAAATAGCAGCCATCTGGCAAAGCTTGGGCTAGCCACAAAGACCTGAGGAATCACGTTCATTCACAACTCAGGAAGTTTGCAAAGCACCTTACATATATGATTTCATTTGATCTTCACAACAGAACTATATATATTATTATCCCTGTTTTATGGATGAAGAAACTGAAGTGGAGAGGATTTCAGTGACTTTCCCAGGGTCACAGAGCTGGTGAGTGCCTGAGGTAATACTCAAATCCAGGTCTTCATTACTCCAAGTCTAGCACTTTATCTCCTGTGCCACCTAGAGAAGAAGCTAATATAAGATGAGGACTAGAGAGCAGGGTTTTCCCCTCCCCCATCCAGCAAAAGTTTTGAGGCCAAGGTAACAGAGGACCCCATTGGTCAGTAGTGCTGATGTCCCATTTACTGCTGCCTTCTTCCAACTGAGGCCTCTACCGGATACAAGTGGGAAACTATAGAAAAGTATAGTGGAAAAAACTAAGCATGCTTTAGCCTGCGGGGGGGGGGGGGGCGGTTAAAATCATGGCTGGGGCACTGAGAGAAAAAACAAACATGGCAGACCAGCAGTTCTTCACACCTTCCTCACCCCACTTTGCCTCAGTTGGGTGCAACAGGCACCCATTTCTACTTGTGCCCTTTTAAAAATTTCCATTAAAGACTGTGTCCGACCAATTGAATCAGACTTCTCATAAACTCTTGGAGGTGGCCTTGTCAAGCACATTTCCTGGCATCTCTTTGTGTGGAAAGTGAGTACAGGACAGCTCTTCCGGACTGGGATTCGGGCTGCTCTTTCTCTCCCCATCCCCCAACCCATTGTTAGAGAGGTTTTGTTTTCTGACACAGGGCATCCTCACGAACCATTCCATCACTGTACTCCCAAGTGCACAATAACCATGACCTTGGGTCATGTTAAAATTTACAGATGAGCCTCATCGGACACTTAGTTTCTGTTTCATCCTCCATAAAGTGAAGGGAGTGGAGAACATGACCTCCCACATCCTTCTCAGCTCTTGATCTACAAGCCTCTGACCTCCTTGGAAGTACTGCTTTGTCTAGTAAACTGTCTTGATCAACATGAGTTCCTTCCAGTCTAGCCCATGACAAAGGATCACAAATAATCCCAAGGCCTCAAACCCCTGGGATTCATGAAGATCCAGTCTTCCCAAGTTCCCAGCTCCTACCCCGAGCTGTAGCATGCGGTCTGCTCTTCCCAGATCAGGTGGGAACAAGAAAGAGAGGCAGGGGAATGGGAGGCTCAGCTGCCTGGGAATGCTTCCTTGTTCCACTGAACACTGAAATTGTTCTTAAGGTAAAAGTTATTATGCCACGGATAAAAAAAGAAACTGAGACTCTCTCACTGAGATCAGCTCCCCAGTGAAGTGTTTCCTAAGCACTCACTGCCCAGTCTCAGCGCCACTCTTCTGCGCATGAACCAGCTGTGGGCCTGCCGCCCAAGTCCTGGCCTGGATCTCTCAAGCAAATTTTGGAACGCAGGAGTGAAGCAGCCTGAGGCTGCTTTGAGCTTGGTTGGCCACCAGGTGGCAGGGGAGCCACAGTAAAGCTCCCTCTGTGGCCTGCGCCTGCCCGCCCCCCCCCCCTCCCCCCTCCATGTTTTTTTCCAAGCTTGCTAAGCTATCTTCAGGCATGTGGGGGCAGGGCCGAGCTTCTATACAAGAATAGTGCCACTCCCTTTAAGATGTCCAGCCCCTGATCTTCAGGCTCACTCAGGCCCTTGCCTGGATTTATGGAGGCTCTGGTAGAACTGGGTTCCCTGAACCTCCATTTTCCTCCCTTCCCATCTCAATGCCCCTTCTCCAGGCTCTGCCCCTCCCCTGTGCCATTTAGGGCCTACCTGGCTCCTTCGAATGTTCCCAGAATGTGGCTGAGTCAGGGAAAGGTTTACACTACATCCCCTTCTAGGGTCTGGGCCCTTGTCAGGGGACCTCATAGTTTTGGAGGTTCACCGTGCAGTACTATATGTGGGGCCCCAGGAATAAAGTCAGGGAAGGCTCCAGGAGGCATGGAGCCAGTGGGACGGGATGGTCAGTCACCTCTCTCCCATATCTATATTGTGTGCCAGTGCTGTACTTGGGAAGGGTCATCAAGGGGCTCTGGTGTTTGCATCTTGCCCCATCTGAGTTCAGGTCAAGCATGCTCTGGAGCAGGAGTTCAAGCAAGACATCAAGTCATCTAATCTGGGAAACCCCAATCTCCCAGTTTACCAATGATGGACAAAGGTTGCTTCAAGTAGACTGTCATAGACTCCCAGATTTAGAGCTGGACAGGGCTTTAGAAGTCAAGTCCAACATCACAACTGCACAGAGGAGGAAATTGAAACCCCCAGGGGAGGATGTGACTTACCTGGGGCAATCCAGTGTCTGAACTGGGATTTGTATTCCCACCTCGAAGCCCAGTGCCCCATTTACTCCATCAGGATGCCTCTAGAACTCGGCTTCTTAACCCAGGGTCCCCAGATCCCCAAGGCAGTCTGTGAATAGATTTCAGGAGATTCTTCTTGAACTGTCTTGACCCCCTTGGGTGGGAACAAAAATGGTATCTTCACTTTTGCTATTGTCTCAATGAAATTTAGCATTTCCTTCTATTCATAATGTAGGCACCAAAGCCTGATTCTGAGAAGGGGTCCATGGGCTTCACCAAATAGACCCCAAAAGGGCACAGAAGAGCTCTACTCAACTTCAAGGTCACTCTGGTAAAAAAAAATCAACAAGTCCCTAAGGGGCGTGGTTGTCAAATTTGCAGATAGTCCCAAACTAGGAGGAGCAGCTAAGAGGCTGGAGGACACCATCAGCATCTAGAAAGATTTGGACAGATCAGACATCAGGCCAAAGCTAAGGTGAAATCTGATAGGAAGTTCCACCGGATCACCTCCCAAGTCCAAGATGGGTAGCAGGGGGATGAGAAAAGCTGGGGGTTTCATGTGCTTCCAATTCAAGATGAGTTAGCAGTAGGAGGTGTCAGCAGAAGGGCTAAGAAGGCCATTGGGAGGCATTGAGAAGCTTCCAGAACAAGCATTCTCTTTTATCAGGCCATATCTTTAGGATTGTGCTGCAGTATGGGCTAGGGCTTCTGGATTGGGTGGAGGCAGGAAACGGCTTGTTCCACCCTTGGGTTCCTCATGACACAAAGGGCTACTTGTGCGTTCCCTGTGTACTCGGAGGACTTTTCTTTCTCTCTTGGCCCATACTCCTACTCTAGAAACCTGCTAGAAATGTATGCCAAGACCACCTTGCAAGCTTTGTCCTCACATTATAGATGAAAGTTCAATGTACTTGAGACCCATGAATGAGCAGCCATTAGGCCCAAAGATAGATGTCGCTCCCCAGAGTTACTTCCAGTCCTGAGAACCAGGACCCTGTTAGGCAGAAGCCTTCCCCCAACTCCTCTCCTGACCGAGTTGCATCCTGCTAGTAGAAGGGAAACAGGCTCTTGCTTGATTTGTCTCCCTCTGATTTCCAGTGGCCCTTCTTGGTGCCCTCTGACTCTCCAGCATGGCTGCCTGGCCTACCAGGTTTCTCAGGGAAGTAAAGACAACTTGACCATTCTCTAATCTTTCTGTGCTATCTCCCCAGGCAAAACAAGAACACCTGCCACCCAGAATTCTCCAGTTCTTCTCTCAGGGTCACGGCTTCTCCTGTAGACTTTTCCTCTTACTCCCTTCTCCCTCATCTCTCCTAGTTGCTAGCTCCATCCATCACGGAGTCCCTGGGGGCAGACACAAACACGTGGTTTTCCCCCAATCACCCAGCCCTGAAAGGGCTGGGGCAGGGTGTGCAATCACTAAACTTGTCGGGGAACCATCTTCATGCCAAGGCTGAGGTCCGTAGAATCTCTGGGCACATACAGAGGGGAAGGGAGGTGGCGAGTAACATTGAGGTTGGCATTAAGGCAAGGTAATTGGGGGCCAAGTCAGGATTAATGGTTTCCCAGGCTGCAAATTGTTTGGGGCTGAGAGGAGACAGGGCGGTCAGACACTGGGGTGGGGAGAGATTTAAGCCATGAGCTCAAAGGTATTTGGGTACATGGAATTTAGTAGGACAAAGAGGGGGCTGTATAGCTAAGAGATCGAGTGGGAGAACAGAGGTGGGGTTGGAATTCTGCCAAAGAGACCAGAAGTCAGTTAGGGGAAAGAGCCAGAAAGCTATGGAGCCCATGGAGCTAGGAGCACACTCTAGGCCCCAGTTGTCTAGCCTGGGGGAGCCATGGCGGTAACTAGGATATTTTTGTGTCCTGGGAGGGAAAGAGGTGAGATCTGTAAAATGAGGGGATTGGACTCATTGGCCTCTATGGGCCCTTCCATCTGTAAATCTGTGACCACGACTATGCTTCTTCAAGGAGGGTGAGGGGGGGGAAGTTGGTGGGGACACTGGTGCAGAGCTGATGGGAGAGGAAGTGGGTAAAATGAGGTGGGGCAGGAACCCTCTGGGAGCCATCCTGAATGCACTCCCTCCTCACCCTGCCTCCCAGAGACCCTGTCTTCCTTTAAGATACAGCATCTCCAACACCAGATCCCCCCACCTGCCAGGGGCCTCTCTCCTAAACTGCCTTGTACTTAACTTCTCTGCATAGAGTTGTGTTGATTCACTTGCTGCTTTTAGATTCTGTAATCTATCCATTTTTGTGTGTCCTGGCTGTCTCCCCTCTTAGAATGTAAGCTCTTTTCCAGTAGGGATTGGTTCTTTATTTGTCATTGTGTCCCCAGGACCTAGCACAGTGCCTGGCACCTAGTTATCATGGTCCAACTGATCTTCCTGGGACTCCAAGACCCACTGGTATGTTTAGGGAAAGGCAGGAAATATTCAGGTGTGTCCATGAGCTCCTAAGAAAGGGGAGGATACAATCCTTCATTAACTATAGAGCTCAGCAAAAGAATTGCTTGAGACTGCTCCCCATTCCTTATTGCCAACATGCATGTGACACAGGACCAAGCTTGTTTCCTTTGTCACTTCCTATCTGTCACTTCCCCCCCTGGGCCTCAGTTTCCCCCTGAACTCTTTTCCGGCTCTAAGTCTGTGATCCTCTAAGGAAGGAAGGGGTCCATATTTCAAGCAAGCTACATTTATGTGGGGGTCTTATAATCCTATGAGAATTGGAGCCAGGGGTAAATGGAAGATAGTTTTCTGTACAAGCTTTAGGCACCTTGATCACATAAAATCAAGAAGGTCATCTCACCCAATCTCCTTACTTACAGAGGCCAACAAAACTGACGATAGAGAGGATCAGGAAAGGGAAAATGGGTGATTTTGATTACATAAAACTGAAAAGGGTTTTGAATGTTAGATCACATCCTCCTTTGGGCTTGGACCTTCTGCCTCCTGAAGGAACTCAGACTGTCAGGAACCCCCACACCCAGGATACCAGTCAGTGTTGGCCCAGACTAGCCAAGCCCAGTGTTGACAAGAACAGCCTGGAAAAATGGTAGTGTACACAGAGCTGCTTGCTTGGCCTTCTAAGCAGTGATCCCAAGGTCCCAGAGAATGATGAGTATGGTGGCGTCTCAGCCGCCGGGGAAGGAAGGAGACTGGGCAGGCTGGCCAGTGCCCGATTCGAGGCCTGAGACATCAAGAGCCTTTGTGCATAGCTGACCTGGGGTGGTGAGGTGACCGGAGGAGCCCCCGGGACCCTGGGAGAGAGAGAATCAGCACTGACAAAGACTCCTCAAAGGAGAGAAAGCCAACCTCCTCATTTTACAGAGAGGGAGAGGGTTTTGCCTGAAATCACAGAGACAGTGAGTCCCTTCTACCTGGAATCCAGAACTCTTTTCGATTTCCCAGGCTGACTTCAGACCCTGGGTTTGCTTGATGGCTGGTTTCTTCGATACTGGATTTTGTCTCCTGTGAGCTCCTGGCCCTCTCTGATGCTCTACTCCATCCCAGATGGCACCTACTACCTGCTTCACTAGGTAGTGAACAGTTTTCTCCCTCCCTGCCCTCTTTTGGTTTCAGCACCATATCTACCATACCTCCTAGCTGTCCAAGTGAAAAAGCATTGATTATGCACTTAGTATGTGCAAACCCTGCCTCCAAACAAGATGCCTTGTTTGTGACCCACTAGGACGGCCATTCCCCTGGAAGCATTTCATCAGACCCTTAAGGATGTTTTTGAGGGTCTTCCAGATGCCCATGTTGCTGGCTACTTTGGAGGTATCTCTGTATTTTCAGACCCTCAGGGGAAGTGCCAAGTCAGGTGCAGCATCATGGCTTGTACTGTGTGTATTGGAGGAAGAGGCCTTCCCTTACTTTCAAGAAATCTTCCCATCCATTTTGGGTCTGAAGGAAACAAATATAGTTAACTCCAATGACTGGTGGCGCCTCCTGGAGTTGGTCCATTTCTACTGGCTGGTTAAACCAGGGTTCTTTCACATGGGTTATCTTTTTTCAAAGGAGGAATACATTTCTTTGGGGCCAAGACAAGGAGGAGGTTTTCAGGCCTTTAAGGTGTTTCTGACATACCTGAGGTTATGATGCCTCAATTGTAGAGAAGGGAGCATCAGAGGTAACCATAGTAACAACCCTGATGGCCAGAATCGCTAAGGAAAAGGAGGACCAATGTGAGCCAGAGACCACTGAGAAGAGCTACAGTACTGTAGCCCCTGGAGTCAGAATCCAAGCAATGACACAAGCCAAGGCCATAGAGGTCTAGACAGAGGGAGGGAGAGAGAGAGAGAGACAGAGAGAGAGAGAGAGAGAGAGAGAGAGAGAGAGAGAGAGAGAGAGAGAGAGAGAGAGAGAGAGGAAGAGAAAGAAAATGAGGGTGGGAAAGGAGAGAGAAAAAGAAAGACAGAGACAGAGAGACAGAGACAGAGACAGAGAGACAGAGAGAACAACCATGTATGTGTCTTGGGTCACCCAGCTCATCAGCAGCTGACCTGGGCTTGATCTCATTGCTCTTTGACCTTGCCTTTGTGAGGGGGAAGAAGTCATTGGGGAGCCCTCCATATTTGGGCCATATGCAGGCCAAGAGAGCCCATATCTCTAGCCCTCTCAGGCTTGTGTGTCCAGACCCAGCTCTGTGGTAGGGCAGCCCCAGGCAAGGCACTCACCAGCTTTAAAAGGTCCCTTATGAGGCAGCTCCCAGAAACCTCTTTCACTTCCAACACTGCAGGAGCGTAGAACTAACAAGGATGAGAGCTGCATCTGGGCCTGCAGCAGACCCAGGCCTTGGAAGTTGGAACTGAAGGGAGGAAAAGCAGTTCCTCCCACCTTGGCCAGGCTCTGGGCCAGACCTCAGCAAAATGTTGAAATAGATGAATGCTTATCTTTTGCCTCTGCCCCTCCCTCATGCACCGTCTCCTTCTCCCTAGTGCTTCTCTGTCCCTCAGGGTCTCTCCACACTAAAAGGAGTGGCTGGTGGTAAAACAGGTAGAGTGCTGGGCCAGAAGTCAGGAAATCCTGAGTTCAAATCCTGCCTCAGACACTTGCTAGCTGTGTGATCCTGGGCAAGTCCCTTCACTTCTGTCTGCCTTAGTTTCCTCACCTGAAAAATTGGGAAAATAATAACATCTTCCTCCTAGGGTGGTCAAGAGAATCAACTGAGGTCATATTTATAAAGCTCTTAGTACAGTACCATATAATTGTCAGCTATTATGAGCATCAGAGCACTCTGTACTCCCCAATTCATGGCTTCCTCTATCTCCAAGCAAAATTACTAATCATTTGGTTCAAGGAAGTAAGTGCACCAAACTCCTTCGAACTAACATGTGAATGACTGATAATCCCCAACCCCCAGCAGACACTAAATCAGCATACGTTTTTTAATAAATTTCCATGTGCCAGGCACTGTCCTAGGCACTGAGGATACAAAGTCAAAAATGAAACTATCTCTGTCCTCAGGAGAGACAACACATGAAGAAAAAAGGGAAAAGGACCCACATGCACAAAAATATTTCTAGCAGTTCTTTTGTGGTGGCCAAGAACTGGAAATCAAGGGGATGCCCATCCATTGGGGGATGTTGTGGTCTAAGAACGTGATGGAATACTATTGTGCTATAAGAAATGATGAGCAGTCGGACTTCAGAAAAACCTGGAAAGACTTGTATGAACTGATGCTGAGTGAAGGGAGCAGAACCAGGAGGACATCGTACACAGTAACAGCCACGGTGTGCGAGGACTGACTGATAGACTTAGCTCTCTTCAGCCATGCAAGGACCTAAGATAATTCCGAAGGACTCATGATAGAAAATGCTGTCACGTCCAGAGAGAGAACCATAGAGTCTGGATGCAGAGCAGGGCGGGCTGGTAGCTCTTCTTCATTTTGTTTTGTTTTTCTCTCTTGTGTTTTTCCCTTTCGTTCTGATTCTTCTTTCCCAACATGACTAACGTGGAAATATGTTTAATTTGATTGTACACGTATCAGATTACACACCATCTTGGGGAGGAGAGAGGGTAGGTAGGGGGAAACCTTAGAACTCAAAATCTTATGAAAGTGAATGTTGAAAACTAAAAAAATTGTAAAAAAAGAAATACTTGCAGTTGGGGAGATCAGGAAAATTTCTGTTCGAGGACTTCATGTAGAAGGTGGCACCAAGGTGAGAAGCGAGAACATTGCAGACATGTGGGGGAGCTGAAGTGTAGAGTGTAAAGGGTCTGGATTGTGCGCACTTGCCAGGTTATTAAGGGTTGTAAATATTAAATCAAGAAGTTTGAATTCAATCGCAGAAATAATCAGGAGCCACTGGAATTTATTGAGCACAAGAGTTACCTGCATAGATCCCCCTTTAGGAATAGCCCTCTGGCAGCTGAGTGGAGCATGGATTGGAGACAGGGAAGACTTGAGCTGGGAGTTTCTGCATTTCTTAAGAGGGGGGTTGAACTTTGTTAAGTCTGTAATTAGTGGAATTCTGGTGGTGTTAGAAAGCCTGAAAGAACCACAATTTAGGGGCTACTTTGGAGAGGAGAGATTTTGTAGCTGAGAGGCTACTATGTAGGTGAGTCACCTGCCTTGCATGGTCTCTTCTCCCACCTTTGAACTCATCACAAGTGATCCCCTGTGGGACCTGGGAGCGACAGGTCAAGAGTCATGGCCAGAAGCCTATGGGGGTCCTTGCTGAAAGCTGCCCAACTCCTGCCCCAGATCCACTTTGGTGTGCTCACAGATTCCTCTTGGGGGCCTCACTGAAACTCCCCAGGAAGGCCCTAGCAGCCATTTGTAGCTATAGGAATGCCTGTCTGGCCTACTCTCCATGAAGCATTCACTTATGGACCTTGGCATCCATAAATTCAGGGAGAGGAAATCTCCAAAGACTGGTGATGAAGAGAAAGTAGGATGTTGCTCTGGCTGCCAACAACTCCCACCAAATCCCTTGTGTGTCCAGAGGGTCCATGGGCAACACTTCTGCCCATGCATTTCCCAAGCTCTGCCCCCAGCAGAAGTAACCTCCTTCTAGCAAACCCAAAAGTTCATTGATCCAAATGAATTTATCTGCATGATTCAGGGAAAAACAACTGTTTGTGTCCCAATTAACATCCCCCCTGCCGCTGCCCAGGCCACCAGAAATGAAAAGAAACATAGAATTTTCATTTCAA
Source organism: Notamacropus eugenii (assembly GCF_028372415.1). Taxonomy (NCBI): domain Eukaryota; kingdom Metazoa; phylum Chordata; class Mammalia; order Diprotodontia; family Macropodidae; genus Notamacropus; species Notamacropus eugenii. The sequence continues at coordinate 99,228,261 of NC_092879.1, read as the reverse complement.
CCTATCACGGAGGTCTCTGCTACCAACCAGTCACTGTGTGAATCCCAAAGTTCCACCTTACCTTATCTTGTGAAGACATGACCTATAACGCTTTCTTTCATCCATGGCTTCTGAAGTTGAAAAACCCAGGAGTGGCTGGCTAAGTAAATACACTTTAGGAACAACTGAGGTCTGACACTCAGGTGCCTGGGCCTTGCCTTGCTCCTGAAAACAGGTGTACAGGGAACTATGAAGAGGTTAGATCAATGGCTCCTAGATTGAGGAGACTGAGAGACCAGCCCCAGGCCCAGTCCCCAAGGCCTAGGCCCAGACCACCCCCCAGCTGCAGCTCTTCCAATTTGGGGCGGGGGGAGAATCTATGTCTTGACATCCTTTGGGACCCTTTCAGAGGATTCCAAAGACAAGAGGCAATGGATGAGAACACTTGGCCTTTATCTTGCACATTATTGTTTGTGCTTTATCGCACTGTACAAATATATCTCATATTTGTCTAAAGTCTTACTTTATGGTGAGCAGGCCTCTACCGAGAGGCTTCACACACACTGTCTCATTCTGTCTTCCAGTGATAAAGAGGATGAATGTTAGGAAGCCCCTTTTATAGGTGAGATTGAGAGGAAATGTCTTGTTCAAGACAACACTGAGGCTGGTGCCCATGCCACATCTGTATCCAGGTTCCTTATGGCTCAGTGTTTGGCTGAAGGGGCTTGAACTTGGGGCTATGGGGAGGGGAGGTGTACTGTACTTTTTATGGCCAAGTTTTGGAGAAATAACCTGTTTTTCATGGGAATGGTTCAAGTACAAATTTCAGGGACCACAAATATCACTGTTTCAATATTTATTGTGCAGACAACTCATCCAGACTCCAAAGTATTGTCATACAGCAAGTGGACCTTGACACAGAATGAGAAAGGGGGCCAGGGTGGGGGCAGGCTGTGGAGGCAAATGGGGGCCTATGGGGTGGGGTGGGGCTGGCAATCTAAGAATGGAAGGGAGCTTAAAGGAGGTGATCTGGTCCACTCCCCTCATTTTACAAAGAGGGAAAGTGAGGCTCAGAGAGGGGCAGGGACTTGCTTGAGATCACACAAGTGTATCAGTCTGTCTCTAAACATACAAGGCCTCATTCCAAATGGCCAAGGTAGCATGCCAGGTTCTGTGGAATCCTGGGAGTTAGGCAGGTACCATGTCTTTCCTGCCAAGATGCCCACCTGAACCCAGTCATGTAGTCCAAGTCCACTGACATTTCACAAATAGTTAAGAGGCATCTTGTCTCTTGGGAGGGAATCAAAACATCACTCATTTTCCGAGGATGGAAGGGCTCTTCACAGTCATCAGACCTGATCCCCCTCCTCAGCTGAGGCCCTTAGAGAGGAAGGGGTCTAGCTTGCCCCTTTGTCTCCATGACAGGGGCATTCTGGGAGCACAGACAAAAGAGCAGGAAGCCCAGGTTACCTCCCTGGGTGACCTTGGGCCAGTTTCTTCTCACCCATACGCCTCAGTGTCTTCATCTGTAAAACTGGAGGGTCTGCAAGGCAAGTCAACAAGTATCTAGCAAGCACCTACTGTGTTCCAGGCATTGTACTATGGACAAGGGATATAAAACACCATCCCTGCCCTCAAGGGGCCTATACACCAAGAGGGAGAAAATATGCAAACAACAGGGTGCATCCTAGATCTGGAAAGAGTGGGTGGGAAGTAATCTCAGCAGGAAAGGCCTCTTGAAGAAGGGAACTTTGAGTTGAGCCTTGAAGGAAGTTGGGGGTGATAATCAGGAAGGAGTGTATTCCTAGTATGGGAACAGTCAAAGCAAAGGTGTGGAGGTGGGAAAAGAAGTGTTCTGTGGCAGGAAGTAAGGTGTAAGAGCATTGGAAAGGCAGGAAGGAGCCAGGTTAGAAAGGGATGGAAATGCCAAATAGGGGACTTTCTATTTCAGCCTGGAGGCAGTTTATTGAGAGCAGGGAGGTAAGAGGTCTGAGCATTGGCTACTGAGTGGAGGATGGACTGAAGTAGGACAGGTATGAAGTGATATGGGACCTGGAACAGAGTAGGTGGAAAGAAGGGCACGCCCATAGGTGATCTTGTGAGGGTAGAAATGACGAGACGTGGCACCAAGTTGACTATGATGGGTGCCGAGCACAAGTGAGGAGTTGAGGGTGACCCCAAGGTTGGGGGCCCTCCACAGTAAGCGGGAAGTTGAGAAGAGAAGGATTGAGGGAATATATTGAGTTTGCACTGTCCAAGAGGTCAGGAGAGAGCTGTGTGTTGAAGCTATGGGAGCTGATGAGATATCTAAGTGAGAGAGTACACGGGAAGGAGAGGAGGCCCAGGACAGAGATGTGAGGGGCCCTCACCTTAGTGGTCAGCAAAGGAGACTGAGAAAGAGCAGTCAGATGGGAGACCTGGGAGCAAATGGCGGCCCAGAAACCTCTAGAGAAGAGAGTGGTCATCAATTCAGAGGTCACAGGGAGCTCAAGGATGAGGATGGAGAAAAGGCCATTGGACTGGGCAGCTGGGAGGTCATGAGTTACTTCAGAGAATAATAATAATGTCAGGTGAATGATGAAGTGGTCAGCTGGGGGAGCAGCTAGGGCATGGGGCCAGCTGGGGCACAGGGGGCAGATGGGGCAGGGAGTTCCAAATAAGAGAGGAGGTGATCAGGAGACACGGAAAGATTGAAGATTAGAGAGGGTAGGGACAGACTCTTGTGAGAAGCCAGGGTGGGGGGCATGGATCAAGAGCATTATTTCACAAAGGAGGCATTTGATGCTCACAGAGGTTGTGACCAGCCCATGTTCACACAGCAAATAAGCATTAGAACCCAGGACTCCTGCCTCCCAGTCCAGGGCTGGCTCCTTGACTCTGGCTGCTTCTCCAGGGCACCCCTGAGTCTGTGAGGGTCTGACATTTGTAGAGGACCCAGCACTTTCCATCCATGATCAGAAAGTCAGAGAGCAGAAAGGAAACTCATAGGCCAACCCAACCCTTCCATTGGCTAGATGAGGAAACTGAGGCCAAAGTTCACATTATGGAGCTAGAAAGTGGCAGAACCTAGGACTTCTAATGCCAAGTCCACCACTGACTCTAGAACCACAGTGCCAGTGCAAGGCAGGCAGGTAGAGGTCACATGAGGGAACCCTTTGTCTTGTCATGGTGGAATAGGGAAGGCAAAGAGGCCAAGAGAGAAGGGGGCCAGGCCAGGAGGTTCCACAGCTTTCTGGTCCTCCCTTCTTGGCCCTTTCTCCCACACAAGTCAGTTCACTCCACAGATCTTTCCTAAGTACCTATGAGGTACCAGGCATGGCGTGAGGGGGGAAACAGGCACTGCCTTAAGGACCCTTCATTCTTTGGGGAGATAACTTGTGTGGGGAAGCTGCTTTGGCTAAAAGGTGGAGGAATGAAAGAGAGTGGTGGCCATGGAAGAGCAGCTGTCCACGGTGCTGGACCTTTGGAGATCTCTTCTAGATGTCTCCACTCCTGGTCACCATTAAAATGGCAGTCCTCTTGAGAGAAGAAAGAGGCTAAGCTGTTATCAGTGATGTCTGCCTCAGTGTGAAGGAGTGTCTGAATCAACATTAGCTGCAAAGGGTTTCAGGGTGGCTTGGCCTGGGCCACGTGGAGGGCTCTTACCTTCAAAAAGAAAGCTAGGGTCCCCCACCTCCCTCCCTCCCTGTTTTTCACTCTCCTTCTCTCCCTCCCTCCCTGTCTCTCTCCTTCCCCACCTCCCTTTCCTCCCTCCCTCCCTGTCTCTCTCCTTCTCCACCTCCCTTCCCTCCCTCCCCCTCCCTCTGTCCTTCTTCTCCCCCTCCCTCTTTCTCCACTCTGCCTCCTCAGGTTGGCCCTGAAGGGGCCCAGTCTAGTGGCAGCTAGTATACTCTCCTCTGCTAGCAGACAGCTGTGCAGGCCCCACAGGCCAAGGCCCCTGGACCTTGCTCTCGGTGTTGCTGACTCTGCAGGCAGAACTGCTGAGGTCGTGCCCTGTGTCCCTGAAAATGGGGAGCTCAGCTCCCTGCCTCCCAATGTTCCCTGGCAGGGACAGCTGCTGTGGCTCAGGCCAATGACCTCCTCTTTCCTATCTTCCTCAGCAGGGCTTGCCCTTGGCAGGATTCAGCAGAGGCACTCTCTCTGCTCCCCCAACATACACACGAACACACATGCACACACACAGCTTCCTTGACCCCAGATGGCCATAGCCTTCAGGTTTCCCTCCCTGGGACCCCTGCCCCATTCCCAGGGCAAGAACAGAGGTAAGGTAGTATAGGGGAAAAGGAGTCGGGAGCCCTAGGCTCTCTCTCTGGGACTGTTTCCTCATCTGTAAAATGAAGGGGTCAGACTAGCACTGGATGATCTCTAAGGCCCCTCCTTCTCAATCTGATGCCGTCCTAGTACTTCATCAGCCACAAGTCTCTTTGCTTCCTTCCGTCTCAGTTTCTTGATCTGTAAAATGAGGCCTCGAAGCACCCTTCTGGCTCTAAGTTCTGATTGTTATAAATCCCCAAGGCTAGATGGTGAGGTGCCCTAAACTGCGGGAGCTCAGCTCACATAGTTTATTGCAAATTCAATTCCCTAAAGGCCTTGGAGGGAATATGCTAAATGAATTCACACTAAACTGCTAACGGTTTAATAGCCGAATACCCAAGACTGTTTGCATTTCAACCAGGATATCCGAGAGACAGACCGCCTTAACCTAAAGGCATGGATTTCTACCAGTAGAAATCCGCCAGCCAGGGAAGGAGCTGTTTGAGAGAGTAGGCCCCAGGCCCGTGGGGCAGATTTCCCATCAGCTAAACCAAGCTAAGCCGGGGTAACTTCTCTGGCCTTTGGTTTCCTCTTCTGCATCTTGCAGGCGGACATTAGGGCTGTGGGAGCCTCAGGGCCCGGTCCTGACTCCAGGCCTTCCCCAGATGTAGGAGTCAGAGTCCTGACTGGTAATCATGGTGCCAGCGGCGATCCCCAAGGCTGCTTCTGGAGAGTGAGATGAGCCAGCTGGGAGCTGGGGTGTGGTCACTGCTGGGAGCAAGACACTTTGGTAGCTACCTATCTGAGCTAATTATTCTTGACAGGTGCTAAGCTCAGTTCTCCCGGCAGCAGGCGTGCCAAGGCTGAGGGTGTGCCCTTTGAATCTGGGTGCCCTAAGGGCAAGCTCTGCAGGTCCCATCCTAGTTACCTAGTTCCAGCCCAGGTTCTGGTTTCCTCAGCAACCTTCAGCTAGGCTAGAACACTGATGTGCTGCTCTTTCTAATTTTGTGACTAAGTGCATTGAAGTTAAGTCGTCAGAACTATGAATCACAGGGTAGGTTGCCAGCCTCCTAAATTACCTTCACTTGGCGGTGAGTGAGTCACCAAGCAATTAGATCGATTCATCGCTTTCCCTTCATCTGGGGCCGAGGCACTTGCTGGGCCAACCAGGACAGAACAGCTAGGCCTACTGTCCATGCAGAGGAGGTGGCACCATGTCACCGTGCAGCTCCAATGATGCTCAGTGCTTAGGAAGCCAGAAAGAAGTGTGGTCTAAGGCTGAGGCGGCTCCCTGGGCCAGGCTAACTTCCTCTTATGGTGCCCTGATCACCGTGCCCCAAGCCCCCAATCTCTTGGTCTGGAAAACTCTTTGGCAAAGCCATGGCTCACCGTAGCGTAAGCAATGCTACTGATATTATTATTCCAAACAACATTCATGGCTCATTTGTCCAAATAAATAGACATTATTGTATTGATAGTGGAAGAGTATTCTTTTTGTGTTTTCTACTGTAGAGTCCAGTATGCCATGGAAAACATGAAAACACTGCTTTATTACGTCGGATCTTTCCCTCTCCTTCTCAAAAAGCTACAATGGCTCCCTTTTGCAGGCCTATAAACTCCCTTTTCTGGTATAGTTTGGTTTTCACTTTTGGAAAGGGGTATTTCCTGAGAAAGATGTAGCAAGAGTCAAATTACAAAAATGTACTAAGCCAAGGGCCCACTCTCCTCCTCCACCACCACCACCATTTGGCGTGTCACATTCACTTCGGGGTGTTATTGCAGAGCCAGTGGAGGAGCCATTCCTTTGATCACAAGACATAGCATCTTGACTGCCTGGTCCATTTACCACTGGGCTGGTTCAAGCAGACTGATCCTCAGGGCTGACTTCTCATTAGGTTCAGTTGTGGTGGCTCCCAGCAGACTCAACTACAGTTGCTGGGTCTCTGGAGGCTCTCCTAACCTTTCGAAGTTCACAAGGAAAGAATACACACGAGGACAGAAACAGAGCTGGTAACGTGTTCATGGTCACATGGTGGCTGGGTGGGGAGAATAGGCAGCTACTAACTCTTTCCCCTGTACTGAGGTTTACAGCATTTCTTCCTCTTTCGCATTCCAGGGAAGCATCTGCCTGGTGTTTAAGGCCCAACAATGGTTCAAAACCCAGCCCTGTTGTGGAATGAGAGAGAGACATCACTTGTCTCCTCCCCTCAAACAGGTACAGGTACATTGTCATCTTTGAATCTTTGCTCATGTTCTCCCCCTTAGATCTTGAATAGCTCTCTCTACCCTTATCCAAACCCTCCTGTCCTTTGAATACAACTGTTAGCAGCCTACATGGGAGGTCTCAAATGTGGCAATTGTGGAACTAATTGTCCTTTCTGCTTTGGCTACTCATCAGGGTTCCCAGTGAGAAGAGGGAGGGAACAGCTTCCACCAGAATAAAGGTCTTAGAACAAGAAAGCCCAAACAGAATGGCTGGTCAGAGGAACCAGCTTGCCAAGGATCTCAGATGGCCCTATCCTTGAGGACAGAATCTTAGGAACCAGACACCTGGCTGAATAAGGAAACATATAGAGAAGCGTGCAAGCAAACAAGCTTTTCTACCCTGCCTACCTCAAGGAAGTCAAGTGTGGGTCAAAATACACTCAGCCTCAGGTAGAGAAGTGCTGTAAAGTAATGAGGAGAAAAAGCAGGGATACTTTGCCTGGCAACTCCTGAGGGAATAACACAGCCTTGGCCCCATGTTCTGGGGCCTTCGTGAGCACATCTGGATGGCAGGAGCCATTTCAGATGAGTTTAACAAGGCCGAAGTTTCAACCAAATCTGCAGGTAGTGAGTGGCCTCTGCATGCTGCTCTCAGCCAGAGAGAGAGAAATGTGCCCACAGCCACCCTGAGGGAAATCTACATCCCACCCCTTCCCTTGTCTACCTGCCTATGGGGGTTGACCAGAAAAACACACTCACCCCAACATGCAGAGCAGGTCCCCAGGGGCCCAAGGCATGAGCTTAGGGCTTCTGGGCTACAACTGAAGGGCCATTTACCTTACACTGCCTGGCCTGATGCTCCCTTCCTGTCTCTGCAGCATCTCCTCTCCCATGTTGCTAACACTCAAGGGAAAGTGTGACATGGCATGTGAATTTGGGAAGTGCAAGTACAGAATCCAAAGCTGGACACATGACCTTTTCACATACACACACACATACACACACACACACACCATATACCCCATACCACATGTATACACACTCATACCCACATAACACATACATATACCACATATATACACACACCTGTGTGTATGTTGACCTTTGCCAGTACAGAACTTAAATGGATAAAAGCTAAAGGACAGACTTGTGTGTTCTGTAAGGCATTCTTCCTCTTGCAAATGTGCTGCTCAGGAGCTAGACAGCTGAGTAGTCAAAGGACCCACTCTTCTTTGGGAACCTCTTTCTTTAAGTGCCTATACAGTTGCTTATGAATTGTACTGACATCCTAGGACTGAAGTCTCCCCAAGCAGGAAAAGAACTCAGGGCCTCTGTCCCTGGACCTGCACAGCCTACATGACTCACAGTACCAGCAGAGGGCCAGGTGCAGGTTCTGTGCCTCTTTGCTCTTTGACTCCCACGCTTCCTCTGATCCTTAGGTCCAGTGATCTCTCCTCCTCCTTTGGCACCCCATCACAAATGCTTACCTGCCTGTTATATAGATGATGACACTGAGAGATAAAATAACAGACTAAGTTAGGCAGTTTATCAGTGACAGCGCCAGGGCAAAAAGGGAAGTCCCCAGACTCTCTGGCCAGTGCTCTTTCCATGAAAACAAGACTTTCTGTCTAACCTCAGAATTGTACCCTTGCCCACCATTTCAGCTTTTCCTGATGGAGTCCTTGCTCAATGAGGGGGGAGTGATACCAATTTCAGGAGGGGGCAGTTGACATATCTCTTGAGATACTATGAGACACAGAAAGGGGTGCCAGCCTGATAGGGCATAAAAAGAACAACAAGGGATTAAGCAGATTCTTTTATCTACTCTAGTTCATTCCCTCCATTCCCACTCAATAAGGAGATGAGAGAGTCACTGGAAATAGGAGAATCTTCTCAGATATCCAACCACCTCCCCCTGGGTCCTACTTCAAGGTGGAGATGTAGAAGGCCCAGGGACAATGTTCCCAGCCACCTTATCATGGCATTTCAGAGAAATGAAGATCTTTTGGATGGGCAACGATGTTGGATGGGTCAGGCACTGGATGAGAACATGGACTGAGAAGCTAGCAAAGGGGATTGGTTGGAGTCAGCTCATCAAAGATATGTTTGATTCCAGCTGTGCCACATGCTATCCCTCTAACCTTGAGCAAATCTCCAGGCCTCGGTTTCCTCATCTGTAAAAGGAATGGGCTAGACTAGATGACCATTAAGGTCTTTTCCAGGTTGAAATGTAGGCTCTATGACCTCTGACCTACCAATTGAGCAATACTGATCTGAGTTGTTTGGCCAGAGGCCTAGAGGCACTAGTACAAGAGAGGTCCTTAACCTGGGGTCCATGGACCTCCCAAATCCAAAGGGGTCTCTGGTTAGATTTCATAGGTCCATAACCCTGAAGGGGAAAAAATTACACCATTATTTTCGCTAAGCTTTGTTTTCTATTGCAGTCCTGTGCATTTGTAATATATGAATTCTAAAACAATATTCTGAGGAGGGGGGCCCTAGGCTACTGGCCCAAGGAGAGTGAAGAAACCTGGTGGAAGGTGGGACGGGCAGCTTTAGGGGGGATGGGTGAGCTAAAGCTGGTTGTGCCCTTCTTGGCAATATTGCAGAGAGAATTCTTGGGCAAGTGGGGGTCCCTGCCAACAGGGCCACTCGAGCAAACTCCCAAGATCATGTTTATATCTGACCCTTTAGCAAAGTCAGGCACTGCCCAGCAGGGTCAGATAGATGCTAATGTGAGAGGAGACAGTTGTAGATGTGGTCCAGAAGGATGCAACCTGAAAGAAAGGGCTCGCTTCAACTATAATTGATAAATAGACCATATGCCAATGAATTCTCTCTACAGAAGGGAAGCCAATTGAGATCAGACCATGGCATGTGGAGTAGGCAAATTCTCACGAGTCTGATGAAGATGAAGTCAGGGGTTGGGGAGGGAGGGTTCTTTAGGAGATATTGCAAAGTTGCTAATTTCTAAGATCTCTTAGTCAGGGGATTCTCCTGTGTAAGGTTTTAAATACCAGCCTGTGGATGCTGTGTGGCACAGAATTTGAGAATGGAGGGAGGGCTTCAAAGAGCATGGACAGAAGGGGTGTGGTCTGGCATGTTCGTGAGGGCGGGACTTCCAGCAAGGTAGAAGAGCACCAGGACACCTGGTTGGCCAGAGCAAGTCAGTTGTTCCAGGCAGTGCTAAGTGCTGGGGATAAAAAGACAACCCATCCCCCGAACTGCTCCTGCCCTCAGGAGTTTCCATTCGACTAAGGGGGAGGCACACCATATCCACATGTCAAGAAATAAAAACTCACTTGAGCCAGACCACCAAGAGGTAGAAGGAGGGGGTGCTTGAGGAGTTCTGAAAGGGGGGCAGCGTTCCAGGAAGGCGAGTCCAGCCTGTGCTAAGGTAGCACCATGGGAGATGGATAGTTTGGTTGGGGGAGCCACTTAGGCTGGACCAGAGAGTGTTTGGAAAGGAGTAACAGATGATCTGGCAGGAAACATGGGTTGGAGCCACATTGTGAAGGACCTTAAATGTCAAATGGAGAAACTTGTGTTTTATCCTGGAGGCAATGGGGAACCCCTGAAGCTTCTGTAGATAGGGAAGGCCATGGTTTGACCTCAGTTTTAGAGTTTGTGTTTGAGACTAGGAGGACACAAGGTCATAAAGGGAGAGCAGGGTCCGATTATGATGGCCTTAAAAGTCAGTTAGAATATGGGGACTTTCTTGCAGGGAAAAGGAAGCATTTGACAGGTTTTGAGCAGGAAGGGCTTGACATAATGAATTGCATATTTGAGAAAGACTCATCTGTCCACAGAATATGAAACAGACCAGAGAGGAGAAGTGAAGATATCAAGGCCAGAGGGGGAACAAGGTTGAGGTAATAATAGTGAGGCCAGAGAAGTACCAAGGAGAAGGTAACCAAAGAGTCAGTGAGAAGGATCATCCAAAGGCTGGCAGCAGCTAAAAAGAGCCCAGACAACAGGCTAAACTGTTTGAAACTGGGAAGGACAAAGAAGAGACTGGTTTGGGGGAAGATCATGAGCTGATGGTGAGAGATGTCCAAGTGGAAAGGCCCAGGAGATGGCTAAAGGGGCAGGTCGGAGCTCCAAGGCAGACAGGGGCTATGATGGTTCAGGAGGCACTCACAAAGGGAAGGCAGCTGGAGCACCGGAGATAAGCCAAGCTTCAGAGGCTATGATAGAACCTCAGGGAATGCCACAGCTGAAGGAGAAGAGCCAAGGAAACAATCATAGCACCTGGGATCTAGGGCTGGTGAGGAGCTTGAAGGTCACTGAGTCTTAGCCTTTCATTTGACAGAGGAGGTGATTGAAGCTAGAGAGTTTGCCCAGGGTCACACCCATTCACAGGATCATGTTATGCAAGCCAAAGGAGGACTGAATGATCAGTGGGGGCAAATGTTAGGAAAGGTCAAGGAAAACTCAGAACCTAACTGAGAAAAAAAAGAGCCATTGAATGGCTCAAGGAAATCATTGATGGTCTACTAAATGCAGGAATTCATTGATGCCTACTGAAGGCGGGAAGTTATTGATGCCTAGGGCTAGGCCATCCATGACATGGCTTGGCCTCTTGAGGAATCAGGATCCTTTTATCCTCCAGCAACAATTCCTTCTCCTGGTCAGCCCTGGGGATGACTGGCTACCTTCTCCCCTCTTCCTCCAGATGGTGGATTGAGCTCAGCATTCCTAGGCCATGGCCCTGGCTCCAGTGTACCACCCCTCTTTTTCCTGTGTTACCTTCCTCCATTGGAATGAGAGGTTCTAGAAGGCCAGGATCAGCTTCTTTGCCTTCCTTTGCATCCACAGTGCTTGGCACATGATCAATGCTTAATTAATGCTTTAACAATCTATGGGACAAGAAATGGATTTTGGTGGGAGCACAGCTGGATTGAAGTTTCAGAATCAGCTGAGTTTTAGGCAGCCTGGGAAGGCTCCCAACTCACAGGACGGGCAGTTGCCAAGGTCTCTTTGCTCTGCAGATGCCCTGGGTTTTGCTGACTGAGAAGCAGTGAAGGAGATTTAGCTGCGGTGCAGGAGCTGCTACTGGTCCCTTGGGCCCTCCTGGTGTGGGAAGTTAGTTCTTCAGTAGGGTGGGTGGCCCCATCCAAGCCAGGCCTTGATAAGACAATGCCAGCAGTGAAGGCTACCAAGCACAGAGATTTCCTTATGAACTTCTGAAGACCTGCTACCTGATTTCAGCTCTGATAATCTCTGACTCAAACTGCATCCTCTTCTCTGAGCCTCCAGTTCCCCTTGCCCTGGGGTTGGATTAGCCAGCCTCCAAGGGCCCCTCTTGCTCTAATTCTGAGGTCCTCTGACCTTTTCTGGGAGTTATTCTCTGGCTACCCCTGGCAGTGCCAGCACCCAGACTAGGCATCTCAGGTTGGTACTCCATGGTCCATCCCCTAAGACCCATCCCAAAGGCCCTACTTTCTGGTGAATTATAGTTAGCTATCATGGTAGTAGACATTACCAAGTGTCCCCTCCTAAGCAGGGACACCTGAAAACAAATTCAACCTAAAACGGGTACCTCTGGCAGTGGCAGAGACAGGTAGCATCCCTTGGTGGTGTCCCTCCAATCAGAGGTTATTGATAATAGTAACCATCCCCATTTCTCTAGGCTGTATGGTACACAGACATGCATGCAAGTACATGCACGTGCACACACATGGAGTGAGCAGGGGGACACTACAACACATTACAAATGAGGACTTGCTCTGGGGAATGGGGCAGAGAAATGGATAATTAATAAGGAAAGTGGGTGAGCTACCTGATGATCAGTCAGGTCCTCCTACTGGCATCTCTTGATGACAGGAGCATATGAGGAAGACCACTAGCCTGTTGCGTAGGCCCTCCATGGTCAACTTACAGGAAGACATGGACATGTCTGGGTGGGGCAGCCTTGTTCCACAGAGGGAACATCTAAACAGGTCAAAGATCCTCTGGAACATTAAGGACCTTGTGAGGCAGGAGGTGTCAAAGCCAGGGTCCAGGAGGGCAGGACTTCCCAACAGGCAAAGTCAGACTCAAGGGAGACAATGTGTGTAAAGTGCATGGCAGACTTTATTTATCCTCCTACCTGAGCACATGGCAGAGAAGCACAAGGTCATGTTGAAGGTCATAGGTCTCCAAGGGCAGACTAATTCACACAACGTGAGTTTGTGAGCAAGGAAGAGAGCAGGTGCATGTCTGCCTGCTTGCAGACTCATAGGCATACTCTCTCTTATGGTGTGAGAAAGTCTCAATAGTGGGCAGTATGATATGAACATATGGCCTTTCAGATCATCCCTAGGGGCCTGAGGTCCAGGGAAATCCCTAAAACAGTAAAGTCTGGGAGAATCACATGACCCCTCCCAAAGAGACAACCTTTTACAGTATGCATCCAGGGCCACCATGAAGAGGGTAAGAAGTTCTAGACTGGCAGAGAATAGCCTGGGAATAGGGACCATGGAAGGAGGGCTGGGCTCTGTTTTGATGATGGGGGGAGGGGGGGGCAATTTATGGGCTACCAAGGTCTTCAAACCTCAGATCTTCTTTTTAGTGCCAGGTAGATACTCTCTCCCCAGATCCCTACCTCCTCTCTCACTGATCAGGGTCCACCTGCTCTCTCCCATGCTGAATTATCTGGAGCCCTCAGGTGTCGCTAGTAAGGTGTTATGTGAACTGGTAGCTTCTGTTTTTTAACTAATTAATTATCCTTGTTGATCAAGTGCTTAGTTCAATTGTTTCTATGCTATCAAAGGAGAGTAAGAGCTATCACCACCCTCTGAATTTTGATGTCCTAGGACAAAGGCCCAGGTGCCACAGCCTAGTTATGGCTTTATACCTCCAACAGCTGGAAGTGGTCCCTACCAGAAAGGGCCTCTCCAAATAGGGCCCAGGGGCTTTCTCCAGGGGCAAGGTTCAGATTGGAGTGCATAGGGGCAAGGTTCTTGGGTGTGACTGCCCCCCTGTTCTGAAAGCTTGGGAGAAGGCATTTCTTATGCAGTGAAGCAAAGCAAGGAGAAGATCCTTAGAGCCCTCAGATGAAGTGGGGGGTGAGGCAGGGACACGGGGTGGGGGGCGGGAGGAGGAGATCAGGTAGTTTGTGGCGCTTCTCTACACTCAGCTTCCACTGCTTCAGGATTCCAGCTGAGGCTTTGAGCAGAAGCCATTCCTGTCAAGAAAAATCCAAGAGTAAGCTGGGCCCTAGGCAGCCTGAGCACCTAAGGAGCCCAGAACTAACTAAGCTGTCCTCCCACTCAGCTGCCTGAACTACTACAATAGCCTCCCAAGAGGTCTTTCTTTCCTCCAAGCTGTTCTTTCATGCTGCTGACAGAATAATTTTCTATCAGCTACATTACTCCTCTGCTCAAACATCTTTAATGGCTCCCCATTGTCAACTGGGCAAAGGTCAAACTCCTGGCCCAACATTTAGAGTCCTAAGTAATCTTAGGATCAGAGCTGAAAGGGACCATAGAGTTAATTTAGTCTGACCTTCTACGTTTACAGAAGAAGAAATTGGAACCCAGAGAGGAAAAGTAGTTTGTTCAAGATCATATGGGACCTGAAGCCAGCTCCTCTGACTCTGGAGCTAGGGCACTTCTCAGTCTTGTCTCCGGAAAGTCCCCTGCCCATATTCTATGCTTTCGCCAAACTGGATCACTCTCTGTCCCCCTCAAACACTTCCCAGGATTTCCTGTGGGCCTACAATAGCTTCACTTCTTCCTTACTCAGCTTGAAGTCTATCCTCAAAGCTCTCTGGTGACAAGGAAACCCACCACTTTCCACGGCTGCCTGTCCCACTTTGGGACAGCGCTCAGGTACAGTTGATACCCATTGTCCCAACACTGCCCACTGTTTGCTGCAATGCCTGCTTGGCAGCAGGGGTACTGCTTGGCACGATGCCTAGCAAGTTAACATGGACCCTGTGCAAGGCTTATGTGCAAGTCTATAAGCATCCACCAAAGTCCCCCAACAGAGAGACCCTGGACTCTTGAAGGCTCAGCCAGCAAGGTCTGAGCTTCTAATATAGGAAGACCTGGGGCCTGTTTTCTTGCCACCCACCATTCACTGAGACTGGAGCCACTTACCTGCAGTATTTGCTGATGCACTCCAGGTCCCGCAAGCAATGGGCCTGGGAAGGTTTGTAGCCCAGTGACCTCCAGAATGGGGTCATTCGAACCACCCGATGAAGCAGGAGCTGCCCCAGAGGACCAGCCCCAGTCAAAGTATCCATCTTAATCTCATGTTCAGAGACTTCTTTGTCCCTCACGGGGCTGGACGCAACCTGTAATCACAAAGCAGAGACATCTATCACTGTGGCATAGTCCCGACGGGGTATGTGTTGCAAAAAAATGGCTTTGGTCTCATTTTAGAACAAAATTAGAATAAGAATTTGGAGAAAAACTAAGGTGGCTTTATGACAAAGAAGTACAGTTTGACCCTCAAGTGCTCAAGGAAACAGATCAGAAACTGTCCAATGTCCAACAGAGCCCAACAATTCACATTTCCCAGGAATGAAATAGGGTCCTGTGGACAGCATCCTGAGCTGGAAGGTGGTGCTCTCAAGTCTGCTGCTTCCTTGCTATGTGACCTCAGGGACATGATTTCCTTCCTGTGGGTTCCAATAGCTGCTGACTGTCTCCCAATGTCCTGGGGTGGCTCAGAGGAGATTGTGGATGGAAAGAACGAAGAAAATTTGCCTGGTTCCCACTATTATTCCATATTTTCATCTTACCATGTTTCCTCCTAGATTTAGAATCCATGCTGACAGTCATGACTGTAGGATTGTTTAACAGATAGTTTTATGTGTCTGTCTCTCAAAGCCAAAATTTGGGTGGGGTGACTGGGCCTTTGCCTCAGGGTGCAGAAATGCAGAGGGCCCCACCAGCACAACTGAGCTCTGTACTTGGTGAGCTAGAAGAATTAGTTAAGATAGACAGCCACACCCCAGGTGAATTCCTCCTGCCTGCCTCACCTGCCACCCACCAGCCCCCCCCCTCCCAGTAGACTTAGGGCATCCTCAAACCTCTGTGTGGCACAACAGGGGCGGCAGCCTAGAGTCTCTGTTCCCTCCTCCCCTCACTGTCTGTCTAGCACAGTGGGGAAGAGACAGAATCTGAAGGAGTCCTAGGTTCAATCGCAGGATCTGCCACTAGCCAGTTGGGTGACCCATGGCAAGTCATCTGTATAAAATGGGGCTACCTGTTGTGAGGCTCGAATGAGAATGGGACAAACAGGTCCTCTGTTCCTCCTCCTGTAAAACTGTCTGCTTTCCCGACAATTTGTCTGTGTTGTTAAAACAGAAGATGACTCCAGTGTCTGCCCTGGGCCTGTTGGTCTCAGGGCCCCCACAGTTAAGGGTTTGTCCCCTGCCTTTCCTGCTCACTGAGCCTCTCTCCCTGTCCCCTGGAAGGCTTGCTCAGTATTGAAAGAGAAACGGAAGGAAAAGGGAGGGAGCGAGGGTGTTGCCCCTGGCCAGTAGCCACCTAAGGGCTGGCAGCAGCAAGCCTGTTGAGTCCAAAGCCTGAGGTCCCGGGAGGAGGAGACAAAGGAATTTGGGGACTGCTCCAACTTTGCTGGGGGTAGAGATAATAGATGGGAATTTGGAGAGGAACAGAAGTTGGGGGTGGGGGAGGAAGGAGGAAGAGGAGAAAGAGAAAGAGGGGGAGAGGGAGGAGGAAGAATTGAGGAGTCTGCCTCCCACAAAGGCAAACCAAGGAAGCCAGCCCCCCCTAGAAGTGGAGCCATCCCAGAATCCACCGGGGCTTTGGCTCATCTTTCTGTGGTTCCTTAGCCACTGAGTCTGACTCTCTGTACAGGGATCAGGTGAAGGGGCTGAGGATGCTGAGCTGCAGAAGAGAAGATGTGGTCTCATGGGTGGGGGACAATATTTGAGTTCTCGTCAAAGTTTTCCTAACACAAACAAACTGTCCTGAAAGCCAGTGGTTTTCCTGGGGGGGGGGGGGGGGGGCGGGGAGAGCAGACCATTGAAACTCTCAGGGCTGGGATGCACGAGCTGGTGTCCAGCTTCAGTTTTCCTGAAAGGACCATGAAAATGAGCTGACCGTTTCCACAGACCTGCTGTAATCCTAATTGTACTCACGTGGTTGCTGAGTACCTTTTGATCATCCATAGTCCCGAGAGGAAAGTTCTGTATTATTCTCCCTATTTGACAGACAGTGGAGCAACAGTATTGGAGGACTGTGGGTACATAGGAGGGTCCATGTGCAAATTCTGGCTCAGCCATTCATAGGACCTCAGACTTAAACCTGAATATATCCTAAAGGCCATCTTGTCCAACTCACTCATTTTATAGAGGAGGAAACTAAGCCCACAAAAAGGTCACTTCCTCCTCCTGGACCTCAATTTCATCCTCTGTAAAATGGGGGGGGGGTAGGCCACAGGTTGGACTAGATGCCATCTAACAGCCTAAATGTCTGGTCCTAAGAAGCTGAGATGAAACCACTTGCTTGGATTACACAGCACCATGTCTGAGGGTGACTCTCCCTCGCTGTTTCCATTTTTGTCTAAATGTGATGGCATTGATTTATTTCATTAGGAGTAGGAGAGCTCTGGGACTTGGTCTGGGTGGTTTTTTTTCTATTTCGAGGGCTTCTTGATGCTGGTGGTGACATTTGTGAAGGGCTCTTACTGGAAAAGGTCACTCCCGTTCTCTACCTGTCTCCTGGGATCTTCTGAGACAAGCTCAGAAGGCCTCTTTAAAATCCCCTCCATACACGTGCTTACTGATGTATCATCCATCAAAAGATCTTCCACTTAGAGCAGGAAGGGACCTTTGGGGTCACCCAGATCTATCCCCTCATTTCACAGAGAGGGGAGGGGACTGACTTGAAACAGGAATCAAACCCAAGTCTTTCTTAACTTCAGATCCAGCACTTGAATCTCCCACCACTGCCTCCTGAGCTGGCCCCTCTAGGGGGGGACTTCTGCCATTTCTGAGAAAACTTTTTCCTTCACTTGCCAACTCTCATCAAATCCCAGCTCAGTCTATTACTCTCTGTGTGACCTTGGGCAAGTCATTTCCTCTCTATAAATAAGGGAGGTGAACTAGATGACTTTCATCTTGAAAATTACAATGCAAAGGCTTCCTAGGGGACTACCCCAGATCCTCAATGCTTCCTCCATGAAGGCAAGGAGCAGGACCTCTTAGGTGGGATTTCGAGATGTCCTTCAGCCCTATCACCCAGCCAGCCACCATAGCAGAGCTCCCTCACCTCAGAGGTCAGCAAGTCCAGCCCCACCTTTTTTCTCATGGTTTGAATCCACATGTTCTTCCCATTGCTTGCTAGAGAAGGCTGGTTGGCTGTTTGCTGGGTGTTATTTCTTATTATCACTCAGTGCGTTCAGTCATGTCCAGCTCTTTGTGAGCCCGTTTGGGGTTTTCTTGGCAGAGATCCTGGAGTGCTTTGCCGTTTCCTTCTCCACTTCATTTTGCAGATGAGGAAACTGAGGTGAATAAAGTAACTTGCCCAAGGTCACACAGCTAGGAAGTACCTGAGGCCAGATTTGAACTCAGGAAGAGGAGTCTCCCAAGTCCAAGTGCCCTATCCACTGCGCCACCCAGCTGCCCTTGTTGGGTGTTTAGATTTCCCATTTGGGTGAGAGGTCCCTTCTCCCTCAGATATCCAGGGTTTCTGACAATTCTCAAATTATTCTGGTTTGAGACTCTGCATATTTGAAGTTGAGAAGCTTGAGAGACTGTTGCACCCTCCCCCTAAAGCTGTTGTATTACTAGACTGTAAGCTTCTTGAAGGAAGAGGCCCAGTCCTATGCCTTTGTATCCCCCAGAGGGCCTGGACAGGCTATTTCACTAGGGTTCACTGAGCCAGCCCTTATAATGTGCTGGTTCCCTGTGAAGGCTCTTCTTACACCCTGGGTGGCACTGGGTCATCCTGTGACAAAGGGGGAATGATCAGGATGCCTCTAAGAGCAGTGCAGGGCTGGGGGGATGCCACCATTTTGCTGGAAAGAAAGCTGCTGCCAGCTAGCTCTCCCACCCACAGGCTTGCCTAGGACTTGGGCTCTGAGAGAAACCACAACACTTGGATTTCTGAACCAAAAGCTTTCACACGAAACACAGGTTCCTAAAATCTGCATCTGATAAATACATTTTCAAATAGAACCTCTCCCTCAAGGACTAGACTCTCATAAAAAACTACTCCAGAGGCAAAGCATTGACAAGTGCATTTTTTACAAGCACATTCTCTCCCTCTGGGAGATGGGAATGGAGCCAAGTTCAGGAAGCCACTTGCTTCAGCTGCCCACAGGTATCATTACCCCGAGCCAACAGTTTAACCAGAATTTTTGGGAAGTCCAGGCCCATCCCCCACACAACAGGCTTCACCCCTCTCCCACTTCTCACCTTCCTGTAGCATCACCTACCTGCCAGCTGGCCTCCCCCAGTCCCATCTCCCCTGTTTCTCCCCTAAAGATGTGTGGGCCAGACAACTCATGGCCAGCCTGCTGTTGCTGCTCATTTGGCTGGGTACTCCCAAGAGCACTCTGATGGTGCCATGACTGAAGATGAAAGGCTGCGGAGCTGGTCCTGGAAGCAGGAAGCCCTGGGTGCAAGCAGCTTCTGATGGGTCCATCTTAACATGGAAGACCACGACCCAGCGATTTTAGATCTCAGTGGCCCAGCTCACTAGACATCCTTCTGTACCAGTGGAGAGAGGTCACACACTGGGAGTTAGCCACACTGAAGAAATGTCAGGGCCAGACCAGACAAAGGTGGCAATGACAACAATCATTTGGCCTAATGTCTTGTTTTCTGGATGAAGGAATTGAGACTCTGATGGATCAAATAACCCGCCTGGAGTCACCGAGCCAGTGAGTGTCTAAGGTGGAATTTGAACCCAGGTCTCCTGACTCCAAGGCCAGCTGCATCTTGCTGCTTCTCTGGTGTGGAAATTTTAAAAATTCAAAATGAATGTAAATATAGATGGGAAAATGCCACGAGTCCCTTGAGAGAAATGCCCACCGGTGCCCTGGTAGCCTGAGAGCCCTTCGCTTCTGCTTAACTGGGTCTCTTGGGCCCTCAGTCTCCTCTTCTGTACAATAAGGGGGAAAGTTAGCCTAACAATGGTAAAGGTCCTCCTGGCTCTGCCACCCTATTGCCTTAAGCTTCCCTTTCTGGAAAATCAGGAGGGGAGAGGGAGGACTCAATAGTCTCTAAGGCTCCCGGCAGCCCTGCCGCTCCCCAGTTCCCCCAAATCAGACCCACCTGCTGAAAAGGCAGAAGCAGGAACAGCACAGAGACCGCAAAGAGCACCCCCTTCATGGTCAGCCCTTGCACACAGGATGGCTGCCGATGTTGCTGACCTCTGCTGTCTCGGGCCTCCGCCGTCCCTGTCTGTGGGCCCTGGCCAGCCCCTTTGCCTTCATATAGACAGTTTAGCCCAGCCCCCCACTGGGTTGCAGGACGTGTTCAAATATTTGAGACATAACTGCTGTTGGGCAATGGCTCACCCCTGCCCTTCTACCAGTCTCTCTTCACCCTTCGTTCCTTTCCCCAGCCCTCCTGCCTCAGTGATATCGACCAGGCTCCAGGCTGAACTTCTGATTGCTGAGCTAAGCAGTGAGGTGGGAGCACTGATCCCTTGAATGGTCTGGAGATAGAGACCCTCAGCAGCAAGCATAGGCCATAGAATCCTCTGGGAGGGACTTTTGCCACTGTCTGTTCCATGCTTCAGAATATTCTTGTGCCTGAATGTGCCCCAGGATTGATTCCTGAAATTGCCTTGTGTGACCCAGGACCCCACAAGCCCACTCTGAGCTTTCATCGACATGACACAACTTTGTTGTGCTTTGGAGCTTCTCCAAAATTGCCCTCCTTTCGTGTATCTGCTGCCCACCCAGAGTTTCCCTGGGGAAACTCAGAATTCAGCTGATTTTGCTCAAACACAGGTTTCCCCTGAGAATGAGATTAGATGCCATTCTGCTCTAGTCTCCAGAAAAAGGCCAGAGGACCTCAACTCCCATGAAAGTCAGATTGCTTTTATTTCACCCATAGCAGCAAATAAAATCACAGATGCCCACAAACACTGGAGTTATCCATCTCGTCTCTGAGTCCTGTCTTCCCCCCAGTAACCTATATAGTTCCAGATGCATAAGACTCTATGGTCCCAACCACCCCCAGAAATGAATTGGAGGTTTCTAGAGTCAACCTTTGGGGAGCCTTACCTCAATGTCCCTCATGGTTCCATACAGAACTCCTCCTGACGGCCAAGCAGGCCCAAATTTGCTCCCCACATCCTCTCCAGGAGCCCTCGGGTCTCTTCTTCTCTGCCCCCTTGAAACTCTGTCTCCCTCTAATCTGTGGGCTTGGTCGTCTCTACAAGGTGGGATGCTGGAATCCAATGCTATCCCAAACTCCCTTATTTCCCTGGTTTCAAAGATACTCTATACCTTCACCCACCTCCTTCTGTCTGAGACCCTCCCTGGCCCTCTGTCCTCTCTTTACGTTGTCTTCCTTGGTGATTTCCTTTGCACTCATGGCTTTCACTGTCATCTCTATGCATGACATAGATGGCTCCCAAACCTATGCATCCAATTATTGCCAACTGCCTACTGGACAACAGCGTTTGGATGACTCAACAGGCCTCAATGCCCCTCTCCCCCTTCAAAACCCCTCTCTGTTGAGAACATCACCACCCCAGTCACTCAGGTTTGTAACTTACAGATGAGGAAACTGAGACCCAAAGGAACCAAAGTGAATTGCCCAAGATCATACAGATGGTAAGTGGCCAAACTAGGATCTGAACCCAGGTCCTTGGACTTTAAATCCAGCATTATTTCCATTACCCCACACTGTCTCTGCACCTGTAGGCTCCCATCTCTCCTGAAAGGAAGGAGGTACATTTTCTCATCTTTTTTTGAGGCCCAGGATTGGGCATTACAAGTCTTCATTTTGGGGTTTGTTTCATTTCTGATGACCGTCATTGTGCAGACTGCTTGCCAGGTTCTGATCCCTTCCCCTTGCATCCGTTCAGATAAGTCTTCCCCTCTTTCTAGTTCACAAGATAACCCCACTGCTTTCCCATTCCCTTCACTAATGGGCATCCACTGAGTTTCCAGATTTTTGATGCCGCAAAGTCTCAGCCGGGCCTGGAATATACTGGCTCAGCTCTGCCTTTAGAGGCACAGGGGGCAGATCAGTCCAAAGGGACTTCTGAGGTCATAGAGTTCAATCCTGTTGTGTTACACACAAGGACACAGCAGCTCAGAGATCACATGGCTGTTGGTAAGGGGGAGGAGGCAGGATTTGAACCCAGGTCTCATGGTTCTAATGCTAACACTTGGACATGCTTTCCTCAGTGTAAAAGGGATTGTTTCCTTTTTGTCTTTGTATACCTGGCACATGCTAGGGTCTTATCAGACATTTGGCTATTCAAAAGCTCAGGAACCTCCAGTTAACTTGTATGAGTTATTGGCTCAAACCTGCCCTCCCCTGAGCCTAGCATTACCTCGGTCCTTCCAGAATCTGGCTGTTATCTCTCAGCCCCACTGCCCCAGCCAAGTCAGACCTGGTAGTATGGGAGATCACTTCTACATCAGTGGCAGGAAACCCCCTGGAGGCTAGGGACCTTTAGCTTCTCACAAATACCTTGTTGTGGTTGGCACTCATCCTCGACAACTGGATTGAACCAAATCAGTTTAGATTTAGTTTCCAAATCTGAAACAAAAAGGCCTCCACGTTTACTGTAACCCCAAATTGATACAGTCTATCCAGCATGGGGCACCAGAATCACCTAAAGGATAATGGAGGGTTGGAAGTTCCAAAGGTTAAAGGGAAGGGGAGTGGAGGAGCCATCGGAGAGATGCAAATCTTGGATCCCTGGCTCATCCAGCTGGAAGAGTTCCTCAGAAACTGAAGCCTTCGCCTCCCTGCCGCCGCTGCCACAGCTGCCAACAACTCTCAAGCCAAGAAAGTTCAACCTTTTTTTTTTAAGCAAAAGTTGATTTATTGACCACAGCACAAAAATAGAAAACTTCCATTGTTCATATTAACTCTGTCAGAAAGAACAGGCCACTTGGTACAGGCAGTGCCTCCCCCCCAAAGTGGTTGTACCAGGGCCCCATCTCCAGCAGGCCCTTTGAACCCGGCTCATATGGCATCAGAACTTCCTCAAGGAAACCCTGGGCCCACAGCCATGGCCCTTGGCCTTAGTAGAGTTTAAAATTCACAGCAAAGCTGGGAGTGACTGCCTGCCCTCCAGCCCAGCCTAGCCTCTAGGTGGGGCCTCCCACCTTCTCCTGAAAGGGCATGCTGGAGCTGCCTGCCTATGCGCCCTCCATCCCCCTAAAGGGTAGGTCCTAGTGACACAGTCCATCTGCTGGGCCGGCTTTACTTGCACATAAAATGAGGAACAATTCAGTGACGCTTTTTGTGTCTAAAAACATTTTTTAAAAAGAAGGCATGAGGAAGAGATCCGAGAGCTTCTCATTCCCTCTTCCTCACACATGGGGTGAAGAGATGTGAATCCTATAAACAATCAATCCCAGGAATCTTCTCTCTCAGCCCACTTCCTCCTGCATCCTGGAGAAGCAAGGAATGGGCCATGAGGGCCCCAGGCAGCAGCTACAGAATAACAGGACTCCAAAAGGCCCAGCCAGGGTGAGAGCAATCTGTTCTGGTGTTGGCCCAGAACAGATGCAAGAGCCATGAGTAGCAAGAACCCCTGGGAGGCCTTCAAAACATGGACTCCCTGCCCTATCCCCCTTGCTGAATCTGTATTTCAGACAAGTCTGATGGCTGTTTCCCTCTGGAGCTCAGGGCTGCCCAACCCTTTTGGCTGGGGCAAGCAGAGGCTCTCAAAATTTTGGGACTTGTCTGGGGATTAGAGCTGGGACTCTGAAAGAACAAGCTGCCACACCTTTCACCATACTAGTCTCAGATTCTTCTGGCAAGATGGATTCTCACCCAACAGGAAGAAGCAGGAAAGTGGGAGGCAGGACTGCCAGAGGAACAATCTCCCAAGACATTAGATACTCAGTCGGTTCAAAGCCTGGGCTTGGTTTTAAAATCAGTTGTGGAAACAAAAGTGAGATGATCAAAGAGTGACTGTGCCTGGTGGTGTGGGGGTGGCAGGTGACAAGTCTGGGGATTAGTGAAAGGAGTGCTGTATCTTGAGATCAATAGCACCTAGCAAGCAGGAGCCTCCTGGCCTCCATGCTCACCTGCAGGTACAGGACTGGGCAATCATGTCCTCGTATTCTTTGTACAGAATGCTGCCACTGGCCTCAATCATCAGGACACTAATGGGCGTGTACTTGTAAGGGACGCAGGAGGGTCGAGGGATGCTTCTATCCACCCGTTCGTTGATAAGGTTCTGAATGATGGCATGGTTGGGTGAGTGGAGGTCAGAATGTGGCACCCGTGGACAGACCCCCTTGCAGTAGTTGGGACTGTACCCGTGGGGGGCAATGATCCAGTTCTCCCAGCCCAGCTGGCGGAAGCTAACCTGGAAAGGGTGGAGAGAACACTGGCTCTGATCCAGTGACTGGCCAGGTTTTTCAGATCTCACGGGACCCACCTGACGGATCTGTCGGACAAGGGAAAGGAGATCAGCTCCCTCAGACCCCCCCACCAGAAGTTCTTGTAGCCTTGTTCGTGGCGCACTCTGAAAGGTATTGTTGAAATACAGAACCAGGAAAGTAGTGTCAGTAGCCAAAGCCTGCCTCTTCCCAAGGCCAATCTCAGTCCTTTCTTGCTGCTGACACCTGACTTGAATGTGAAGGACTCTTCTCCCCTTTTGAGGCCAGACTTGCTGCTGAATGTAATTGGTGAGATCTATCTCTGCCCAGGCCTCCAGCAAAGCCAAACCCAGGGAGCCCCCTCCCGGGAGGATGGCGCTCTTGTGCACCCAGGGTTCCACATGGCAGGAGAGATGGGAGTGGGACAGGTGGAGGTGAGGGCGGTAAGCAACAGTGGCCCTCAACAGCCGGTCCATGTCACAGTTTGGCTGAAGCAGGAAGTCTAGGGTCTGCACGTACCAGGGACCTGCGAAGAAGAAATGAAGGATGTAAGAAAAACAGAAAGGCAGCTTCTCTTCCCAACCCACCTGACCAGGCCTTCTCAATTTGGGAGGGGGTGTTCACTTCCCCCTCAAAGCCAGCAAGAGAGAAGGTGCCTCATAGTGACTCCAAGGAAGCTACACCTACATACTGGGGAGCAGTTGGGTGCTTGGGCAACACTAAGATGGAAGGAGTCTTAGTCCCTAGCCTCGCAGATCTCTTAGCACTTAAATAAATGCAGTTCAAGAACCTGGGTGAGCTGTTGGTATGATGCTTTCTCATGGAGGAGAGGATGGAAAGAGACCAAGGCAGTCAGCTCCCTGCCTCTCCTGAGCCAGAGACCCCCTTCTGCCCCATGGGGATGTGTTCATGTGCACATGGGTGCATGCCAAAAGCCCGCCCAGTGGCTCCTCTTATCATGTAGGTCAAGCAAAGCACCTCCTTTTTGGGCACGTGGAGACACTTGGTTTTTCCTTCCAAGAGATTTCATTTTCAAGCTCATGGAGGAGAAAGGGGGCAAGAGTGAGGCACTAGGAGAGCCCAGATTCCAGTCTTGCCCTGGGACTTCTTAGCTCACCTGGGCCAGTTACTACTCCTTTCTTTCTCTCAGCCTCACTTCCCTCATTTGTAAAATGAGACAAAACACACAAATCCCTTCGCAAACCTTCTAAAGGCAAGAGAGACACTGCCATTCTGAGGCTATTCAAACTGCCCCAGGAAACTGGAGAAGAAACCCTGTCTGTGCTGAGCAATGACTGGGGTTATTCTCAGTCAACAGGTCACTCAGGACCTCGGGATACCCCAGCCTCCAACACGCTAATGCACAGCCAGAGGTGCCTGTTCCATGGTGAGGACCCTCCTGTCTCGGAGCCTCCACGCCCTGCCCCCCAGTCAACTGGTCAGGTTTCTATTGTTTCCTTTCCTTCCTACCTCCATCAATCCCCTTTCTCTGACCCTCCATCCCCTCTTACCTGATCTACTTCAAGAGCCTCCTAATGAATGTCCCTGGCTCCCATCCATTCAGTTAGCTGCCCAAGGGACTTTCCTAAAGCTCCAATTCAGGAATCCCTAAACCTCACCATTCCCAAAGCTCAAGAAACTGAAGGGGTTCCCCTGGCTCCAGCCATCCTTTCCAGCCTTAGATCTTGTTCCCCTTCATGCGGTGAGGTCTAGCTAGATGGTCTAGCCAGATTGCCCTGCTTGGTGTTACTTACAGAAGAGATTTGCCATCCCTCCCTCCCAGACCCGGGACACACTCCCTTGTCCCCTCTACCTCTTCACATCCCTTGGTGCCCTGAATGCGCATCCCAAGCACTACCCCTTATGACTCCCACCTGTTCATGCCTCTCCCATACTTTGTACTTTGTCTATGTCCCCTCGATGGCATCAGCTCCTTGTGGGCAGAGACTGTATATTCTCAGTGCCTTGCACATAATAGGCACTTCATCAATGCTCACTGGTCTTCTGTTATTGCCATGACCACAATCGAACATCTGTTAGGGTAGAAAGGGCCCTTGGGGATGGGTTAGTCTAGATCCTGGGGGCATACAGTGACATAACCCAAGGCCAGCTTGCTCTCCTTCTCTGGAAGAAGTGACTCACCTCCGCTCCCAAGCATCTTCTTCGTCCCAGGCTCTACCCTTCCTCTGCTGCCCGCCGTGCCCCCCATGTCCCTTCACTTCCTCCAATCTTCCAGCTACCTCTCCCCAGGTTCCAGCTTGAAGCTTGTTTCAGACCAAGGACCTCCTTGGAAGCCTCCTCGCAGCCTCTCATAGCTGAGGCAGAGCTGGGATGAGAAGCCCCAGGCATCCAGATTCCTCCACACCCACTCCCTGGGGCTAGAGGACTTGAGGCTAGCTCTCCACCAAGCCTGAGGCTACCCTGACACCAAGTGGCTGACCTGGGGGACAGCCTCTTCCGACCGGAGGCTTGGAAGGTCGCAGACTGAGAAGGTGGAGAGGAACCTCAGTCTTCACTCAGCTTAGGGGTCTTGCCAAGGGTTCTACCCCAGAGCTAGACTGAGGGCACCTTCCCCCTGTATTCCCTGGGGTACTGGGGGGCCACTCTAGCTCAGACAAGGGCTGGAGGCCAAAGACAGAGGGAAGCACAAATGAGTCTTTTCCCAGGTTCAAGCTCTTAGCCATCAGTCAATCAACCTTCCTAAGGTGCCTGCAGCGCACCTTCCTTCCAGCCCCAGGAAAAAGACTAAGCCTAATTAAAATCAGTTATCTGACTAATTGGCTCGGGGTGGGGTTTACAGGCACAGGTGCAATTGGCCTCCCAGACTGCTTGAGTTCATGCATCAAGTGTCTAGGCCAAAAGTGAAGGTGCTTTATAAATGTGTTTTAAAATGCCAAGCATTTTACATGCCCTGTCTCCTTTGAGCCTCCCAGTGAGGTAAAATATATGCTACAGGCATTTTTCAATCCCCATTTTACAGATGGGGAAACTGAGGCCCAGGGGAGTGTAGAGGTCAGAAGTCATTCACATTGACCTCATTAGACCCTTGCCTTTTCAGCTACTGGACACCCCTCACCCTAACCAAGCATCTAAGGGCCTCTGGCCTGTGCTGCTGGACCCTGGCCGGCTGGGGCAAGGGAGTCTCACTTTGGCCAGAGGGAGAAAGGAGGGAGGGAGGGAGGGAGAAAGGAGGGAGGGAGGGACAAAGGAGGGAGGGAGGGACAAAGGAGGGAGGGAGGGACAAAGGAGGGAGGGACGGAGGGACCCTCTCTTTCTTGATTCCATCCTGGGCTTCCAGGAGGAGGGTGGGGAGCCTCAGCTGGGAAGTGGCGGGGCGCTCCCCCTCCTTCCCTGCTGCAGGGAAAGGGATGAGTCACGTCTTGGCCCAGAGGCCCTGAGACCCGCACGGGGCCAGAGTGAGGAAGGATGAAAGGAAAAAGGGGGAGGGCAGGTGCGGAGGCCCCGCATACTTCTTCAGCTTAGCACAGCCACCCCTCGGAGAGAGGGCACCTTTTTCAGCCACAGCTGGCGTCGCGGGCCTGGAATGCCTCAGTTTCCTCCTCTGTAAGATGAGGGGCTGTTCGGGTTCTCTGGCCGCTAAGGTTCCTGCCCCACTCACCTCGGGGGGGCAGAGCGCGGCTGCTCACCGGTGTCACCAACCTCACTGCCTTGGCACTGAAGATGCGCTTCTCCCGCGGGCGCCCGTGCTGGTCAGAGTTCCGCCTGTACAGCGCCAGCATGTAGTGTAGGGGAGGCCCGCGAGTCAACTGCGGTTGGGGGGACTTCCAGGGTGCTTCTTGCAGCAGCGCCCCAAGCAGGGGCAGCAGCGTGGGCACCTGGGCCGGAGTCACGGCATCCTGGACCTGGGTACCCGTCGGGGAGCTCAGCCTCAGGGCAAAGGGCAGTGCCCACAGGATCATGCCCATGAGACCCATGAATGGGAAGAGGAGGGTAGGGAGTCGCAGGGAAAGCACGGGTAGTCCCGGACCTAGACTAGCAGACACCTGGACACTGGGGGCCCTGGAGTCCGGAGGGGGGAGGCATACACCCCGGGCTCAGCTCAACCTAGGTGCCCTGGAAGGGACCGAGAAGAAAGTCCGTGCTGCTGCTGCGCGCTCACTCTCTGGTTCTGCTGCGTTCAGGTGAATCCCTGCCTGCCCCTACACCTCTTATAAGCTGCTTTGATAGAGAAGTGATCTTCCCCACCTGTGTTTAGGCCCTCTGTCGGCTCCCCCTCAAGGAAGCCCGAGGCCCTTATTCCTAACTGCCAGCTGCTTCCCTAAGGAGGCAATCTGGAGGAGAAATCCTTGGGGGCAGACCTAAAGGAGAGAAGACGATTCTCCATCCACCTAAAGGGGCGAGCCAGAGTCCACCAAGGATTAAGGGCCCCAGACTTCTCCTCGGCTTCAGCTTCATCTTGTCTTGCCTTTAAAGAGGGCAGCTGGTAAGAGCCATCAGAAGGACACTGGGGCGAGCAGGCCAGGCTTGGCCCGGCTCTAAGGCACCACTAGTGGCTGTTCATCCCCACCTGGCCACACTCAGGGCTGCCCTTGAGCCAAATCTGTTCCAACTTAGACTTTCTGCAGAAGCGAGTGAAGTGCCAACAGACACAGGATTCCAGAATCAGAATGCCCACCATCCAAATCCACCCACTGAATTGAAGCTGAACCTCAGCTCAGGCTCCCAGGCTAATTGGATCTCAAAGGTAGAAGGGAGCCAAGTCAGGCTGAGCTGTACTGGAGTCACCAGACTCCATAGAGTGTCTGCACTGAACTGGCCCTTAGATGGCCTCATGATATAAGACCTGCTGCAACACTGCCTTCCCTTGAGGCTGCCTGGAGCCCTCCTGCCCTGATTTCCCCAGGAAGAAGTCTCAATGTTCTGTCTCCCCAGTATCTAGCACACAGGAAGAGCTTTATACAGGCTTTTCCATACATGCATTCATTCTCCGTGCCATAGAATTTGTTCCAAGCATTGGAGGGCATCCCTTCCCCCACCCCCACACAGGGGAAGCTCCCTGGAGGCTGCAGTTATTGTCTTTTCCATTTTTGCATCCCCAGTGTCTAGAACAGTCCTTGTCCATAATAACTTTGAGCTAGATTGGATTTCTGGCTTCAGGCCTTGGGATGTTTTCCCACATCACCTTCTCCCCTTACTATCCTTCAGTCCCTTCAAATCTCAGCTCAGCTGCCAGTCACTATCCACACAAGACCGTTCAGGACCCCTTACTAGGGATTGTACCCCCTGCCCTAGTACTTTGCATTTGTTAGGGAGAAGTCTCAGACCTATGATTTCACCATGGTGGGGAATTCCATGCTTGCCCAGCTGGCTGTGACACCTGAAACTGACTGACTGTGATGTGATCACGCAGCTAGTGCGTGTCAGACAAAAGCTTGAATCGAGACCCCTAGGGTAGAGGTTCCAAACCCAGGGCTCATGAACTTGAATGTGTCCATTTAATAGTTGAGGAAACTGCTTGGGAGAGAGATCAAGTGCCTTCCTTGCCTAAGTTGGGATTAAAGCTCCAATATTCCTGACACAAAAGGACAGCGCTCTGTCCACTGCATTACCCTTCAGAAGTACTTGTCCAGTTGAATTGAGTATCACCAACAAAACGATCCACCATCAGGGAGCCTACCACCAAAAACAACCTATTCCCTTTCTGGACAGCCCTTAACATTAGAAAAGTTTTCTAGTCAAAAGACATGAACAAGCAGCAGAAAAAAATTATAGACTATGAACAACCATAGGAAAGGACGCCAGACTCACTAAGAATGAGAGAAATGCAAATCACAACGGCCTTGTGATTGGGTTGTTAGGCCTTCATTTTTGAAGAGGACCAGTTGCTACTGGAAAAAAATCATAGCTTTGACTAAAAGGACCTTTGTTAGCAAGGTGATGTCTCTGCCTTTAATCTGATGTCCAGATTTGCCATAGCTTTCCTTCCAAGGAGCCAATGTCTTTTAACTTCATGGCTGCTGTCGCCATCTGTAGTGATCTTTGAGCCCAAGAATAGAAAATCTGACACTGCTTCCATTTCTTCCCCTTCTATTTGCCTGGTTGTGATGGGGCCAGTTGCCAGGATCTTGGTTTTTTGTTTGTTTGTTTCTTGTTAGTTTTCAAGCCAGCTTTTATACCCTCCTTTTTCATCTTTATCAGGAGGCTTCTGAGCTCTTCACTTTCTGCCATCAGAGTGGTATCATCTGCACAGCCGAGGTTGTTGATATTTCTTTTAGTAAACTTAATTCTGGCAGTCATTTCATGTTTGGGTTCTGACTGTAATATCTTACCCGCATACAGGTTCCTGAGGAGACAGATAAGGTGGTCTGGTACTCCCATCTCTTTGGGGACTTGCTACATTTTGTTGTGATCCACACAGTCAGAGGCTTAGTGTACTCAATGAAGCAGAAGTAGATGTTTTTCTGGAACTCCCTTGCTTTTTCCCATAATCCAGTGAATGTTGGCAATTTGGTCTCTAGTTCCTCTGCCTCTGAAAACCAGCCTGCTCTTCTGGTAATTCTAGACTCACATGTTGCTGAAGCTTAGTTTATAGAATCTTAAGCATAACCTTGGTGGCATGTGAAATGAGTGCAATTGTTCAATGATTTGAAATTCTTTGGCATTACCCTTCTTTAGGATTGGGACATAAACTGGTCTTTTCCAATCCAGTGACTACTGTTGATTTTCCAAATTTGCTGGCATTTTGAGTGCAGCACTTTAACAGCATCAGCTAGATTTTTGTCACCTCTGCTAGCTTTGTTGTAAGCTCACTTGACTAAGGCCCACTTGACTTCACTCTCCAGGATGTCTGGCTCTAGATCAGTAACCACATCATT
This sequence comes from Notamacropus eugenii, assembly GCF_028372415.1. Classification (NCBI taxonomy): domain Eukaryota; kingdom Metazoa; phylum Chordata; class Mammalia; order Diprotodontia; family Macropodidae; genus Notamacropus; species Notamacropus eugenii. The sequence goes on along the minus strand of NC_092879.1, from coordinate 99,197,494 downwards.
GTGGTTTTCAGGGATGTTACGATCTTTCTTGTATATTTCTGTGTATTTTTGTCACCTCTTCATAATCTCTTTTACTTTTGTTGTCTCTACCATTTTTGTCTTGTATCATGCTCATTTTGGCATGAAACGTTCCCCTGATATCTTTGATTTTCTTGAAGAGATCTCTTGTCTTTCCCTTTCTATCGATTTCTTCTATTTCTTTGCATTGCTCATTAAGAAAACCTTCTTAGCTCTCCTTGCCATTCTCTGGAGTTCTGTATGCTTTCCCTTTTGCTTTCCTTCTTTCTTCAGCTATGTGTAAAGCTTCATCCAATGGCCATTTTTGCTTTCTTGATCGTTTGACCATATCCAACTTACCCTGGTTTGTAGATCTTCCAGGTTCCTTTGCTGTATTGAACTTTACAGCATCAGACTTTCCTCTCGTCACCAGACACACCTGCAGCTAAGCTTCTTTTTGGCCTTGCCCCAGCCGATTCATTCTTTCTGGTGCTACTTGTCGTTGTCCTCTGCTCTTGCCCAGTAACGTGTCGGATGACCTTCTGACCTGAGGGGCTCATCTCCCGGTGTCATCTCTTTTATCATTTCACTTCTCTCTACGGGGTTTTCTTGGCAAAGATCCTGGAGTGGTTTGCCATTTCCTTCTCCAGTAGATCACCTTTTGTCAGAACTCTCCACCGTGATCTGTCCATCTTGGGTAACCGCACAGCATAGCTTATAGTCTCATTGAGCTACCAAGCCCCTCCATCAGGACAAGGCAGTGATTGGGGAGAGGGGTGGATCACTCTGAGATTATCCCCAATTTATCCTGTTTCTGTCTTCTTTGTACATAGTTCTCTAAATGTTGTTTACCTCATTAGACTGTGGGCTCCCTGAAGGCAGGGATTGTCTTCTGCCAGTGCTTCAGAGTGCCTAAACAAATGCTAGTTAATTGATGACTGACTGGCCTGACTGTGCCCCCAGCAGAGGGCACTGTGTGCCTTCTGACCTCAGCCCTGCCCAGATTTCCACAAGCCCAATCTACCACTACTCCAAAGCTTGACATTTCTATGGAACATTCTCATTGGCAAAGGGCCTTGGCCATAGCAGCTCTGAGGGGAAGATAATCTAAATCATTAACCCATTTTATAGAGGAAGAATTCACCTCAGGGTGCTGAACTGGCTTGCCCAGCATCAGTTAGCAAGCATGAGAAGCCAGTTTTGAATCCTGGGCTTCCTGACTGCAGCTCCAGTTCTCTACCCACTGAGCCACACTACTGACTGCTCTTTATCACATCCTGTTATAACTGATTTGGTTTTATCTAGGGTAGCTTTGTACAACACTTTTAGTGATGGGTATTTATTGTGTTGAACACAGTGCATAGGTTCAGGAAACTCCTTTCTGAAGAAACAGAGGCTGCTAGAGTGGAAGGGATAGTGGAAGGAATAGTGGATTCTTGGGAGACTGTCATGTACCATACAATCTTGTTGGGGGCATTTGTGGAGAGCCCCAACTAATCAGCCTGGGGCCCATGGAACTTTACATAGGGGGTCCACAGCTAGGGGCATGCTTTGTTCCACTGTGTTCTCTCCCACCCCCTGCCCCCATTCCCAGCTACCCATACCAGGGTCTCACTACTCTGCTGTATTGATACACCGTAACATTTCAGCCACGGCTCTCCTTGTGAATAGGAATGACCAGAGGTCAGGCCCAGCACAGCTCTGCCTGGATTAGCAGAATTCTAGACCCAGCTAGAATACCTGATCTGCCTTTGACTTCTCAGCTCCAGACCTGTCCCACTCTGGATCTCACAATGAAAACTGATCTGAACCCCACTGGCCTGGCCTTTATTGCCTCTGTCCTAGTTCCCTTCATGACTTGACAGGAGAACTTGCTTTACATTCTGTGACTTTCCTTGACTGAACCTGATCTCAGCCTCTCTCTTGCCCCTAGGCCCAAAACTCCAGGGGTGATGAGGCCCTAGAAGCTTGGGCTTTCACTGGCTAGGCCTGCTGAGACTAACACTGAGAGATCAGCCAGTTATATGCCACCCCCTACCCCACCCTGTTTCCAGATGAGTAATGATTATCCCAATTTAGATTTTCCCACAGTCTTCCAGACCTGCTATACTTCCTGTTGTTGGATAATTTACACCCATTTCCCAGAAATGTTTGGCAATTATCTTGGTTGCTTCATGAAATCAGCTTGAAGAGCAGACAGAGGGCTTCCAAGGGGAGGCACTGAGTGCTTAAGACTTTGTTTAGAGATGCTCGGTCCCCAAGTGGAGCTGCTAACAGGGTCCCTGTCCATGGTAATAAGTCACTGATACCCCCTCTGCCTGGCTTCAGATTTCACACACACTAATGGGCAGCTCCTTCTGCCCGAGGCTCTGGCCAAAGACCTTTTTACTCAATGCTCTCAGGTTCCTTTACGATGGCTGTTGATGTGAATAAGGTTCCCACAGAGCCTTTGAAACCTCCAAGATTGGACTCTGTCCCTGGAGTTCACAGGATTGTGTACTCTGATCTAGAAAGGCCATCTGGTCCAACTCTCTCATTTGATAGGGTCAGGGAGATTGAGTGATTCACCCAAGGTCACATGGCAATAAACAATAAATTCAGAATTCAAAACCCAGGTCCTCTTATTCCAGATCTAGTACTCTAGAAAGAAAGAGTGGACTCCCTTTCCTTGTATATGTGGTGGGGGGGGGATAGGAAATGACTGCTTCTCTAGTGGCTAGCCTTCTTGCTCTTAGGACCAGTCCATTTGAGGCCTAGGCCTACATAGGAATGGCTCTGGAGGTCTTGAAGTAATAATAATGGTAGCTAGTAGTTCAAACACACTACAAGGTGTTCAAAGGGCTTCACACAGCTGCCTGACTTTGCCTCTTTTCATGTCCCCCGTGTTTACCATAGCATCTGGCATGAAGTAAGCATTTAATAAATGCTTGTTGACTTGACATATGTTGAAGAGATAGACACCTATCTTCTTATTGGTTGATTTGATTGATGAGATAGAGGAAATGATCCCCATTTCATGGATGAGGAAACCGAGGTGCAGAGAGGTTAACTGTCTGCTGTGGCACCACCTGTATGTAAGTCACATCCACCAAACCCTTCTCTATTGCCCTTAGGAGTCTCTATAGTTTGGATTCTTGGGAGACTGTCATGTTCCATGGTTCCATCATTTGCAGCCAGGTATGATCTCTGGGAATACATTGGCATTGAAAAGTTGGGGTCTTGTGTCAGGGAGAAGCTTGGAATTATTGAAAGTGCTCTGCAGTTCCTCGAATGTGATGCTACCCATTCTTCCCCTCCTATTTTATTCTGCATCTCATTCATTGTCCATTTGGAGTGTTTGTCCAAGAAGTGGTATAGACAAATCAGCTCTACAGGGTGCCAATCCAACTACAAGTCATACTCTGACCAATGGACATTCTTTTAAAAAATTTTTAAATTTGTATTTATTTTTTAAATTTTCATTGATTTTTTTCAATTTATTTTTTCCACTTTGATGTTCTTGTGTGGATTGTAGCACTGATCTCTTTTGAGTTTCCATGAATCAAAATTGTAAGGGACTTATGCTTTCATCAGTATGAGGAACTCCTGGTGTGGAAACTTCACCCTCCAATGAAGATTGAAGTCAGGGATTCTAAGAGGTGGAGGAGGAAGAGCATTCCAGGAAGGTGGGAAGGAGAAACAGCCTGATGAAAAAGTCCTAGCAACTAGAGATGTTACTAGGGATGTTAAGAGGTTGAGTTAGGTGCCTAGAGTCCCCCAGAAAGTATAGATCCAAGGCAGGGGCTTGAACTCTTTTCTTGTGGCCTCCAAGGTCAGCCCCTCTCCATTCTACCAGTGTCTCCTATGTTGGTGTGATCCCAGGGCAGGGCAATCCTCCCATAACTATCTGACTTTTTCCATTGTGGGGAGCCAGGTCAGATCCCCAGCAGACACGGTAGGCAGGGCCTCCTAAAGGATTGATGATGGAAGGCAGGTATGCTTAGGGGCTCACTGAAGGGCAGCTGCCATCACTGACAGATCAGTCAAATGAGATCCCCTTCCCTCAACTCCATATCCACTTGACCAGAGCACTGGGGGCCCAGGTCCACAGGAACACAGAACTCTGAGCAGCCTCCAAAGAAACCATGCTTGGAGCCTCAGTAAACTCTGAGGAATCGCCTGATGATATTCAGAAGGACAAAGGGGCTAGGATCACAACCAAGAATCATCTACCCAGTGAAATTAAGTATAATCCTTCAGGGGAAATAATAGATATTCAATGAAATCAAGGGCTTTCAAGCATTCCTGGTGAAAAGCCCAGAGCTGAACAGAAAATTGGATTTTCAAGTACAAGACTCAAAAGAAGCATAAAAAGGCAAACAGGAAAGGGAAATTCTAAGGGATTCAATAAGGTTAAACTGTTGACATTCCTACACAGGAAGATGATATTTGTAACTCTTAACTTTATCACTATTAGGGCAGTTAGAAGGAGGGTGTGGGTATAAGCTAACTTTGATGGGATGATAACCAGAATGGTTGGATCACTTCACAACTTCACCAACAGTGCATTGGTGTCCCTATTTTTCCATATCCCCTCCAACATTTGTCATTTGCCTTTTCTGTCATATTAGCTAAGCTGATAGGCATGAAGAGGTAGCTCAGAGTTGTTTTAATTTGCATTTCTCTTATCAATAGTTATTTAGAGCATTTTTCATATGAATATAGATAGCTTTGACTTCTAAAAACTGCCTGTTCATATACTTTGCTTGTTTATCAATTGGGAAATGACTCATATTCTTATAAATTTGACTCAGTTCTCTATATATTTGAGAAATGAGGCCTTTATCAGAGAAACTTGTAAAAATTCCCCCAGTTTTCCATTCCCTTTCTAATCTTGGCTGCATTGGTTTTGTTTGTGCAAAACCTTATTTTAATTTAATGTAATCAGAATTATCCTTTTTATATCCCATAATTCTCTCTATGTCTTATTTGATTATACATTCTTTCCTTATCCATAAATTTCATAGTAAACTATTCCATGGTACCCCAATTTGCTTATGGTATTACTGTTTATGTCTAAATCACATACCCATTTTGACCTTAGTATAGACAGTGTGAAATGTTGGTCTATACCTAGTTTCTGCCAACCTGCTTTCCAGTTTTCCCAGAAAGTTTTATCAAATAATTATTTCTTGTCCTCAAATCTTGGCTCTTTGAGTTTGTCAAACACTAGATTACTATGGTCATTTACTACTGTGTACTGTGTACCTAATCTATTTCATTGGTCCACCCTTCTATTTCTTAGCCAGTACCAGATAATTTTGATGATTACTGCTTTGTAATAAGTTTGAAATTTGGTACTGCTAAGCTACTATCCTTCACATTTTTTTCATTGATTGCCTTGATATTCTTGACTTTTTGTTCTTCCAGGTAAATTTTGTTATGATTTTTTCTAGCTCTATAAAACAATTTTTTGGTAATTTGAGTGAGATGACACTGAATAAGTAAATTAATTTAGGTAGGATTGCCATTTTTATTATATTTGGCTCAGCCTACCCATGAGCAATAGATACTTTTCCAATTTTTAGATCTGACTTTGTGTGAAAAGTGTTTTGTAATTGTGCTCTTATAGTTTCTGGGTTTGTCTTGGCAGGTAGACTCCCAAGTATTTTATACTATCTGTATTTATTTTAAATCTGTATTTATTTTTTAGATTTTCTCTTTCTATTTCTTGCTGCTGGACTTGTTGGTAAGATATAGGAATGCTGATGATTTTAGAGCCTGCAACTTTACTAAAGTTTTTATTTTTTGACATGTTTTTAGTTGATTCTCTAGGATTCTCCACGTCTACCATCCTATCATCTGCAAAGAGTGATAGCTTTGTTTCCTCATTGCTTATTCTAATTCCTTCCATTTCTTTTTCTTCTCTTATTGTTATAGCTAACATTTCTAGAAAAATATTGAATAATGGAGGTGATAATGGACACCCTTGCTTCACCCCTGATCTTATTGGGAAGGCTTCTAGCTTATCCCCATTACACATAATGCTTGTTGATGGTGTTAGTTAGATACTACTTCTCATTTTACGGGAAACTCCACTTATTCCTGTGCTTTCTGATGTTTTTAATAGGAATGGGTATTGTGTTCTGTCCAAAGCTTTTTCTGCATCTATTGAAATAATCATATGATTTTTAATGGTATGGTGAATTGTGCTGATAGTTTTCCTAATATTGAAATAGTCCTAAATTCCTGGTACAAATCCCACCTGGCCATAGTGTATGATCCTTGTGATATATTACTGTAATCTCTTTGCAAATATTTTATTTAAAATTTTTGCACCAATATTCATTAGGGATATTGATTTTCCTATGTTTTTGCTCTTCCTGGTGTAGATTTCAATGATATCCATTGTTTCTTACAGAGTTTTATTATTATTATAATATGACATTCAGGGACCCCCAAGACCTATTCCCTGGGCTAAGACATTTGTCCCAAACACTTCCCTCACAACTACCCTGCCCAGTCAGTACTGCAGGTACTATAATACCCATTTTACAGATGAGGAAATTGAGGATGACAGAGGTGCCCAGAATTACATAGCTAGTGAGGCTCTGAGCCAGTGTCCAGCACTCTAGAAGAAGCCACCTTGTATGTGTCAACCCTCCAGACCTCGAGCAAATTTGAGGCTAGATTCTGGCCGAAGAAGGAATCTCCCAAGAGCCCAGAAGGGGAGGGAAGCCAACTTCTCAGCAGTTTTCTCTGGGGCAGTTATTCTGCTGTGCTCTGTCTATGGGCTGCAGGCCAGATCCATGGCACCCTCAGTTATTCACATCCTGGACCCCCCACCAAACCCTGCCAGTCCTGACCTGTCCTTGGAGCCTTGGCGCTGCCTGTGATAAAATTATGCATGGCTGTGTGGGGGAGGGACAAAACCTAGTACAAGGAACTCAGTGTCCCACATGCATCATGGGCCTTCAATGAACTTTCCAGGCTAGACCAGCTTTACTGAAACCCCTTAGGCTGAGTCTGGCTCTGGTCCAGGCCCTAGCTCCCCTGGCCCAGACCCAGGCAATCTGAGGGAGGGTTGGGTGAGGGAGGGGCAGCTCTGCTGGGGCTTGGCTTACTCAGGGGGCTCCCAGGACCAGTTCAATCTGGGGCTTACCAGTGACCCAAACCTCCAAGAGTGCCTGCAGGCAGCATGATGTAGTAGGATGGGCCCAGTTTGGAGTGAGAGGGCATGGGCTGAAATCCTGGCTCTGCCCTCTCTAGGCCTCCAGCCCTAATGACTTTGAGCTTCCTGGCTTCGGGTCTCAGGATGTTGTTCTGTAGCTTGGGTGAGCTAAGGCTCTGCCCCCCCTCCCAACCTCCTTCGGTGGGCCTGGAAGCTGTCCTGAGAGTCCTTACTCCTCTTAGGTTTTTCCATAGCAGGCAGGATGGAGATACAAAGAGGGGGTAATGGCTAGCTTTTCCATAGTACATGGCTGCCTATTTTGGGGTGTGAGTGGGGTAGACACTGCTAAGAAGTTTTCCCAGCACCCATCTGTGCTGGAAACCACCAAGCCCTCCCTGCAACCTGGACTCCTTGAGATCACTCCCCGCCTTAAACCCCTCCCCAGCTAATCCGCTCAGCATAGCTCTCCCTCCCCACATCCCCCTTCTGTCGGGCAGGCTAGTAGGTGCAAAGGCCCTAAGCTCCTCTAGCCAGCTGTTCCCAGACTCTACTTCACTCTGGTCCAGTCAGCCACACCAGGCCTTGATCCACCTGCCCTATCCCTGTTCTCTGCCTCCGGCCTTTCTGGCCCCCTCCCCTAGAAGTGTTAGCTACCCACTGTAAACTCAGAGGGCAGGAACTAGCTCCCTCTCCTCCGCCTGGAGACAGAAGGATCCTGCAGACAACGTTCATTCTCTTCATGCTTTGACTATGTTACTTATGGCAGAGACAAAGTTTGCTCCACGACTTAAAACGCATTTGGGCCAATTGAGCAAACGTTTTTATTGAGCTGAAACATTAGTGGGCAGCGGTCCCTCTTTCTCTTCCTAAACTGTGTGCAGGTGGTTCAGTTGGCTCCCAAGGCCTGGCCCACAGCACAGCCTTGTGGTTCCAGCTTGGGAGTAGCCTGGGACTCAACTGATAGGCTCATGTTTGAGGCCTGTGGCCCCAAAGAAGCCCATCTCCTCAGGGGAGGGGAAGAGAGGGTACCCCAGGCCCTCTCCCATGCAGGTAGCTACTCAAATCAATCTAGCACAAGTTTTTCAGAAGTACCTACTGGATGCCAGGCATGGAACTGAGCCAAAATGACCCAGCCCTTGCCTACAAGGAGCTCCCATCCTCCAGAGTGGGGAAAGGCCCAAGTAAGTCCAATGGTGTTCTTCCATCTCTAGCTGGTCTCTTTCTGTACATACACAGAGACAGAGGAGAGGATGGAAATCACAAACAGGAAAAGACTAGAAGGGCCTCAAATGGGAGGTGACCCAGGCTCCTTGGAGCTGGAGGGGAGAAGAGTTGGCATTCCTGGCATGGAGACCACAAGGCCTCTGTGGGCTTTAGCTGGACAACTTGCTTGACAGACCAGGGGAATGATCCCCACAAGAGGGCCCCAAACTGGCCAAGTCTGCTGGGTTTTTCAGGACTGGAGCTGGCCCAGCAGCTTCCTAGCTACTCCCTATCCCCCAGCCTCTTTTCTTCTCTGGCTATGCTTATGGACTCAGCCCCAAGTTCTCCCATAGGCAGCTTCTCAGGCTAACAGGAAAGCATGCTATGGGCTAGGCTAGGTCAAGGGGTGGAGGGCAAAGCTTCTGAAACCCTGGGTTAGCTATCAGTGGCTCAGGTGGTATCCAAAGTGTCATTGGGATGGCGTGGAGGGCAGCTCTGGGCTGGGTACCAGAGGAGCAAATAAGACATTTATCAGCATATCCCTCGGTTCAAACTCTACCTGTGCTACTATCTGGGTGACACTGGCCAAGTCCCTTGCCCTCTCTGAGTCAGTTTCCTCCTCTGTAAAAGGAGAGGTTCATACTATGTAATCTCTAGGATTCCTTCCAGCTCTCTAGCCTATGAGCTTATGTATCTGTGCGAGAATCAATGAAAGTCAGGAGATACGCTGACTTCTCCTCTGTGCTGACTTCTTGGCTGCTGACTTCTCCCAGCTGCTGACTTTTCCAGCAGTGTGCTTTCTTTCATCGACCACACAGTTTACAAGGCTGCTATGAAAATGAAGACTTTTATACAGATGTAAGTCATGAATTGTTCTCACATCCAGGAGAAGGGATAGGCGTGACCTGGCATTCTGGAAGCCAAGGGAGGGCACAGTACCAACCTCCTCTTGGGCTGCTGGCAGTCACTCCTTCCCATTGTCTCAAGGCTAGACCAGTGCAGGAGAAAGGACAGGAGAGTAGTGTGGATGACCTGAAGCAGCCAAGCCTAGGGAATGAAGCCCACATCCTGTTGACAGTGGGGGTCAGGGGATGACCAGCACAGATTTCCTGTGTGCTCCCAATTGTCCTTCTTTATCTGAACCCTCCCTCTCTTCCAAACCCTCTTCTTTCCTTCCTCTGCCCCCAACCTTTTGTCTCATTCACCAGGGTAAGATCAAGGCCACTCTAGTAAACCAAATACCCTTTTTCGGGATGACCAGGTCAGTGGGGGGTCCCTGAATCCTAGATTTTCAGAGTTGGGGCCCCTCACCCAATTAGCTCCTGAATGAGAACCCCCCCCCCCCCACAGCATTCTCACCAGTATCTGGTGTGAGGGGGCAACTCTGCTCTCCAGAAAGGGAAGCCAAGGAAGAGTCTGTTCAGTAACTCAGATATCCCTGCTCCAAGGGGAGCTTTGAGGTCATCTGATGACCATCTCTCTCATTTTACAGATGCACCAGTGGCCTCAGAACCAAAGCTAGGTTGTGTGCTCCCATTTGGAGAAAGCAGCATGGGGGAGGGCAGTCTGCAGGGGCAGGAGTGGGGTGGGGTGAGAGATATCACATGCTGTCTGGAGAACCTGCTCAGCACCCCCGAGCCTCTTCTTGGCCACCCAGCCAGTCAGAAAGACCTGATCTAGCAGTTTCATTCCTCCCGGGTCACTAGTCACAACATGTGAGCTCAGCTATGGGCCATGAGGATCACCCCGGGAAAGGGTGACGTTATCAGTCTGTTGTCAGGTGACACAGCCCAGTGCCCAAGCCGTGGACTGGCTCATTGGGGAAGGAAGGCAGCGGGCCACACTCCGCTGGACTGGAGGAGGAGTTGGCCCTGGAGAGCTTGCTGGGGGCACTGTGAAAGGTCAGGGCTTTTACTCGGAGCCTTTCCAAAGGTACCCTCTGATTTTTCCCAAGTCTGCTCAATCTGGCCCTTCCTGGATGTAGCCACCAGAGGACCAGATTAGGGGATATGGCTACAAGCTAAACCCTCTTCTTTGTGCTCATGACCCTGGGGAAAGAGCACTAGATTTTTGAGCCCCAGGCCTCATGGTCACAGCCTGGTTCAGCTGCTTAGTACCTGAGTGACCTTGGCTCAGGTCACTCCATTTCTCTAGCCCTCAGTTGCCTACTCTGACACAAAGGGCTTGGGCAGGTGATATTCAAGTTCCCTTCCAACGGGAATGTCCTCTGCTCTGACTCTAGCTCAGCATTCCTGGAGTCTGAGACTGCTTCAGTCCATGCCCATTTCTTGGGCCCTACCTCTTCAAAGACTGTAGAGAGCCCTCTGAGAGCCACCTAAGTCTTGGGGTGAGGGGCACTAGAGACACAAGCTTGCAGTGCCCTGGTAGGCCATAGGCCCTGGAGCTCCACTGTGAGCAGCCTCCACTTTAGAGTTGGAAGCTCCTCATTTTACACATGAGGAAAGGGATGGGACCATAGAAATCAGAGATTAAAGCGATGTGAGAAGTCATCTCATCCAACTCTTTCATCTTACAGAGGAAGAACTGTAGCCTTGAAAGAAGGGACTTACCCAAGGCCACACAGTCACCAACAACAGAGCCTGGCTTGGAACTGGCATGTTGATGATCTGGCCTTCACCCTCTTTCAGCTGACTGCTCAGTCTTTATCTCAGTTGTTCCCCTCTGTGGTTGGGAGTAGGAGAGGTCTGCATCTCAGCCTCAGTTTGACACACTGGATCTGGCCTGCCAAATGCTATGCAAATATCTGTGGGTCAGCCAGTCAGTCAGTGAACTCACATGGCCTAAGTGACTCTTCTGGGCCCAGTACCATGCCCGATGTTGGGAGACCCTGAGACAAAGAGAGCAAACACTCCTGCTGGTAGTCCTTCTCTCCAGCAGCCCCCAGGGGGTAACTGAGGCATTCTCCTCTGGTGCTATTGGGAGAGGGGGGAGCCTCCTTGGCACTACTGGGACCCTGCTTGATCCTTTGGTGCAGTGGGGAGAACAGAGGGGAAGAGAACATGCTGGGCACTGTGCTAAGGGCTTTTTGACAAATACTGTCTAATTGGATCCTCACAGGAACCTTGGGAAGTAGATGCTATCATGACTCCCATTTTACAGCTGAGGAAAGAGAGGGAGATTGAGGTTAAGTGGCTTGCTCAGGGTCACACAACCAAGAAGGGCCTGAGGCTGGATTTGAATTCTGGTCTTCCTGACTCCAGGTCCAACACCCTCCCCATTGGGCCACCATTCTCTCACTCTATGAGTTTCTGTCCAGAGGATGATAAATGGGGATCTCCTCTCCCAAGTCATCCTGTACCCAGTCTTCCCAAAGCAAGTCACTCTGCTACTCAAGAAGTTCCAGTGGCTCCCCACTGCCTCCATGACAAAATACAGACTCCTGAGTTGGCCCATTTAACTTCCGTCATGTGGTGCCCTCTTGCTCTCAGAATTGGAGATTCTATCTCCTGCCTCCATACCTTTCTGAACCCCCTGCCTGGAACACTTCCTCTCCATTTTTCTCTGTCATCTGACTGACATGTTTGTGGTATTTTAAAGTTGGCATACCTCCCAGCAATCCCACCAGGCAGGCTGTATTGGTATTTTTCTCCCCATTTTACAGAGAACACTAAGGCTTGGTGATGGCCTGTGACTTATCCAGGGTCACATAGCTTAGCAGTGTTGAAGGCAGTCTGGACACAGGCCTTCCTAACTCTACCCACTCTGCTGTATTCCCTCCCCATGTTCCCTGTGTGAGATATCAGGGCCCAGTGAGGCCCCCCCCCCCCCCATGCTCCAACAACAGCAGATACCAAGTTGCGCTAGAGGAGAGCTTTTTCCTTGGTCTTTCCCCAGGATACATGAAGGTGCGACCGTCTCTGCTTGCTCCAGCCCCAGAAGATGGAATCTGATTCAGTTTGATCCAATCTCGTCCACCAAGTGCCTCCTGGGTAGCAGGCCCTGGGCTCTGCACTGGGGCCATGAAGCCCCCACCCCAGGACAGTCCCTGACCCCTAGGGTTTCCAGTCTCCTGTACCCAGCAGTGGCCATCTACAGGGCCCATCCTGAGAGTACCCAGTGGGGCTCATCCCTTGCAGGGCGCTCCCTGAGCTGGCCTTGAGGCCCAGAGCTCCCGCACTGACCATGGCTGGCTCGGTCAGTGGAGGATGAAAGGCATCCAAAGTGGGCCAAGGGCAAAGAAGGCAGCTTCCAAAGGAGACTGCGACATTCTCTGCTCTGTTGTTGTTTCGTCCTCAACCTCCATGGGGGGTACAAAAAGCCAACCAGTTTTCCATTGCCCAGGTTAATCATTACTGCCTTCTCTTGTATCCCTGCTGCTCCAGGGAAAGGCTTTCTGCTTCTTAGAGACGGGGCATGTTGCTCTCCTGTTGGGGGGTGGGGCCTCTGTCTCTGCACCTTTTTGGCCTTCAATGCTCAGTGAGGGACCTTTTCCCAAGGATCAGCCCCAAACTTGGCAGGGAGGCCTCAGTGGGTCCTAGCCTCTGTCCTCTGCCTACCACACCTTGGGCACAGTGAATCGCTAGGGACCAAGAGAGAGCAGTTAGTTTACTGGCTTCCAGACAGTCTAGTCTGGATCTTTATGGATGTTGGGGTGAAGGGAAGGGATCCCAGAGAGGACAGGAACACTCAGTCCCCTATTGCGACAAGATGGGAGAAAGACATGGGGAGCGAGCCATGGATAGCACCTCTGGCAGGGCCTGCCAAGTTGGAGACAAAGGGTACTATCTGAGGCCCAGCTGAGTCAAGTGTGGACAGAATCAGCTCCACAGGGCCATGCTGACCATGCCATGGAGAAAAATCCAGACAATCTCATTATCCATGATTCCTTCTCCTGCAGTGATGGTGACACCAAAGAGAATTGTTATTCAGTCATTTTAGTTGTGTCTGACTCCTCATGACTTCACTGGGGGTTTTCTTGGCAGAAATACTGGAGTGGTTTACTGCCTTCTTCTCCAGTTAATTTGACAGGTGAGGAAACTGAGTCAAACAGGGTGACATGACATGCCCAGGGCCACCCAGCTAATAAATGTCTGAGGCCAGATTTGAACTCAGGAAAATGAGTCTTACTGACTTCAGGCCCTGTGATCTATCCACTGTGACACCCACCTACCTAGCAAAGAAAAGAGAGGGTGCCAAGGATTACGTTGTTCTGAAGCCAGCTGCGATGGTCATTTAGATGTTGGAATGCTTAATGCCCAACTACTCACACAGAGATAATTAAGTGGATGAAGAATGCCCAGGTGCCAGCCTCTGGCATTCAGTTGGATGAAGAGGAGCCCAGACAGCCTCCTAGGATAAACAGTGAGCTGGGCTCTGAGTTGAGCAGGTGGTAGGCAGCAGTATAGATGGTGGCCTTCAGCAAACTAACCAGGGCTCTGAAATCCCTTAAGCTTCTCCTGGAAACACAGGCCCATCTTTCTAACCCCTAGATGCTTCTGATGATGCCACATGGCCAGGAGTCCTAGAGCCCCACAGCCCCTGAGGCCCTGACCTTGAGCCCCACTCAGCGGGCAGTGGAGCAGCTCCCAGAGGATATGACAAACCAGGCACTAGGAACGAGAGTAGAGAACTAATGACAAGAAGAAAAGGAGGCTCGTTACACATAACAAGAGTGAGGGATGCCCAGCCCACTGCACACTCCTCTGGGAACTGGTAGGAGCCCCATGGAGGGGCTGCAATCTGAGTAGCTGGAGAGAATGCTGACATCAGGAAGTACCTCTTCTTTAGTGTGTGATTTTGTCCAATGACCAACAAGGCGACCGTGCTGGGAGAGGTGAACTGCATCTACTATGGGCTCAGTACTCTCAAAGACCAAAACAACTCACAAGGATCCCACTGTTAAACAGGGGACTCTAAGGTTCCCAGGGATGCCAGTAAAGGACCTGGCCAGGCTGTTTTTTCCTGTGCTGAGAGGCACCAAGAAACATCCCTGCCTGGGCTTTCCTTCTGGACCTGAGGATGGAGCAGAAGCAAACAGATCCCCCACCCCACCCCGAATGAATGGATGGACAAATGAAGGAATGAATGAACAAAGGAATGAAAAACTTCTGGATTAAGCTTACTCACTATGTGCCGGGCACTGTGCTAGGGACTGGGCACAGAAATACAAATGTATTGAGGCCAGCTGCCTTCAAGAGGCTTATATGGTTAGGTCTCGTTTAGGGCCGATGATGAATTCCCTAAAGTGGTCTTGTGTATTGGAAATGAAACTGTTCAAAGATAGAAATGCCGTAAAATATGGTGATAGGTTCCAGGCCCCTGTGGAAGCAGGCAATGCAGATTCCAACAGCACTACCACTTCTGGGGACACCTGACTCCTGTTCTTCTGGACCTAGCTCTGTGTTCACGGAGGAAGAGGAGGAAGGAAGAAGATGGAGAACTTGCTAAGATTGCAAGTCAGTCAAGTTGGCCTCAGACTTGCCTCTCAGTGACATCACTGGGTATGAGATGAGGACCTGGGAGAGCCTCAGAGACCAGGTGGGCGAGCTCCCCCCTATTCCCCATCTTACAGGACAGAAGAAGGGAGTGGGTCAAGGTCATACATCCAGCTGGTGGCCAAGCCAGGACTTGACTCTTGCCTCAAACTCAGTCCTGGTCAATGATGGATGCCCAGCTGCCTTCCCACTCCTAGGCCCACTTGAGATACAAGTCTGGAATGGTTGAGGCATTTGAAAACAATTGCCTCAACCTTAGATCTTGCCCAGTCCAAAGGATACCCCCAAGACCAAGAGGATTCCCAATCAAAAGGCTGCTTCTGCAGCTCAGAGCCCCTGGAAAAAAGCTGGGGGCCCCAGGTCTCCCTTCTCCCAGCTACCAGATAGTAGCCACATCATCCCCTGCTTGGCCCTAAACCTAAATCAACCTTCACCAGGAGCTCAAACCTGGGAATGACTGTTTTGTGGTGCTAAGACTGAGGAGGGGGGTGAAGACTCAAGGCCTTTCAGGAATTTTGTCTATGGAATTTCCTCAGAGTTGGCTCTTGCTTGTCGCTTCTGAATCTCAGAAATTTCTGCTGAATGACTGGGGTCAAGCCAATGTCAGAGTGCAGGTAGGAACGCCAAAGTAACTTGGTTACATGTCAACGTTCAGGTCCCATCCAGGAGGCAGGAGAGAAGTGCCTTGAGTGGCAGGGACTGAGCCACCATGTTCTGTTGATTCTAGGTTCAGCAGCCCAACCAGGCCCTATGAATCCTCATCTATTATCAAGTGAGCCACCGCTTGGGAGCAGGGCAAGGATAGGGAGTTCACAGTGAATCTGAAGCACCTTGGGGACCCTCCCTTTCATCTCCATCTTGTCCCAGGGCCTTGCTTAGAGGCATCTCCTTTGGGGAAGGCCAGTCAGCCTCGCTACACCACCCTGGGAGGAGTAGAGGAGCCTTGGCTGTCTTCCTACATCCCCTCCAGTTAACTAGCTCAGCATTTAGGACCTGGCAAAATACTTGATGAACTCAGGCTGGCTGGCCAGCCAATGCAAACTGCATCCTTCCCAGCCTGCTCATAGTGTCTCCATCCTTATTCAGGTGTGTAGTCTGGCCAGTCTGATACCCAGAATCCTAGGGTTAAAAACAGTTTGTGTACTAGCAACAAGGTGGTCTTTCTCCCTTATGGATGAGCCATCCTCCTTCCAATCCCATCTGGAGATATAAAGATCAGTTATCTGTTGTCCTTGGGGAGAGTGGAGCCCTTCTGTCCCAGGAAGACCTGGGAGGCCTATGAAGATGCTTGTCCAGAGGTGGGGCAGCAGGGCAAGGTGTTCACTTAGAGGTAGAAACACTGAAGCCATTTGTTCTGTAGGAAGCAAACAGTACAATAGTTTTTTTTGGTGGGGGTAGGCAGAGAGAGGTCCAAATCTGTGTGAGAGACTGACTCCCAGTGTGGAAACTTCCTCCACAGATGCAGGTGGGGAACTCATCTGCAAGTTAGAGAGCTTCTTTGAACTTGCCTGGGCCCCTGAGAGGTCAAGGGTCATGGAGGATATAGCAGAGGCATGGGCCAGGTCTTCAGGCCTGAGATCCAGCTCTCTCTGCACTGTCTCCTTGGTGCTTCTATCATGTGACAGTGGGGCCAATCAGGGCATAAGGAGGCCCAAGGCACTAGCCTCAATTCAGTCCAACTCAAAATTTCCATCCCTCCATAAGAATGACCTTCAGAAGAAACCCACACAAGTATGGGGAGAGGGGAAGTGGGAGTGGGAGTTGGAGGCTCTACTAGTGGGATCAGACTTGGAACTTGGACAGAGCCTCAGAGTCATTGGAGATACTGCAAAACTCCCAAGGGATGGGGTAGGATCTTTTCAAGACTATGCTTAGCTCTCTGTCCAAGATACTGATGGTGCCAGTATGCCCAAGGCAGGAGATGGGACCCTTCTACAGGCCCAAGGCTTCTGTGGCTGGATGGGACCAGGCCTTCCCAGAGCCTCAGATCAGCTACTATCAATGAGCCCAGGGGCCAGGAGCCCCAGGGAAGAAGATCTTTTTTTTTTTTTAATTTAACTTTTAACATTCATTTTCACAAAATTTTGGGTTACAAATTTTGGGGAAGCAGATCTTTACAGTGTCCAGGAATGGAAAGAGTCAGCTAGAGGCTGGCAGAAAAATGAGAGAAAGGAGAGGACTGGACCCACTTTCTCATCATCAAGACCTCCTGGCTGGCAGAGGGCAGTGGGCTCTCAGTGGCACAAAGGCCCTTCTCTTCCAAGAGCAGGTGTTGAAAGGCACAGCCTAGAGATGATTGAAGTAGGGGTCTCCAAATGTCTGTTCCTTTCTCTTTTCCTGGTCTGAGGATTTGGGGAAGGGTAAGAGATGGCCAGGGGTCAAAGAGGATTCTCTTGGGCTCCTCTTTCACCTGGATGTCACAGAATCCCAGAACCTGAAAGGGGGGAGGGATCTCAGCTGCCTCTAGTCCAATCCACATGCCAATGGGATTAGTCTTGTCACATTGCCACCCAATGAGCCTCCAGCCTCTCCTTGAAGATCTCCAGTGAGGAGGAGTCCACCCCCTCCCAAGACACTTCCTGCCCCTCTTACACATTGAACATAGTCAAAGTTTCTTCTTGCCAAAGCCCTGGTCTCACCAATAGAACCTAAAGCATGCTTCAGATTTAATGAAACATTATCTGACTCTAAATCTTGACCTCTCCCTATGGGACTATGCTGCCTTATTGGAGGGAAAGGGGTTAGCCTTTCTCTCCTTGGCCCCAGAGAGCAGAGCTAGGAGCAATGGGAGGACACTGAGGAGGCCCATTTAGGCTTAGCATAAGGACAAACTTGGGAACAATCCAAGCTATGACCAAGTGGAAGGGGTTGCCTTGGGAAGTGGTGAGACCTCCATCCCCAGAGCTGTTCAAGTGGAGATTGGACACTTCCTCACTGAGAATTTTGTAGAGGGGACTCTTGGGCATTGGGCCCAAATGGATTCTGAGCTCCCAGCCAACAAGGGATGCTGGGATTCTGTGAATCTCCAAACTAGATGAAGAATGAGTCCATGTGAGTGTATATGCACATGCATATTGGTGTAGATATGGTTAGAGTGTGTATGAATATATGAGTGTATGTGTGTGTGTGTGCTTGCACATGCAGCAGGACCAACCTTTCCCAAAGAAAACATTGAGAAAGTGGTGCCTTTCACTACAGCAGATGAAACCCCAGGACAGAGGCAGCCTGTTGGGGCCTGGTAGTTCTGGGCTGGAGCCAAGAGCAGGCTGCTTCTTCGTCGCCAGAATCCCACAGACAGTGTTGGTTTCTTCACTGGCTGAGTGAAAAAGAATTTGGCCAAGAGAGAAAAGGAAGGGGGAAATAAGACTCTTCCAGAGAAAGGGGGGAGATAAGCAGCAAGCTCTTTCCCACTGGGGGCTCTGACCCCTTCCTGTGTACAGTAAGTGTCTGTGTGAGGAGCCAGCCACACCGACGGTTCTCAAGGCCATGTGCTGCGGCCTTCACTCCAGCTGAGACTTTGTCTTGCCCATGTGACTGATGAATCCACAACCTTGCCCCTCTGCTTCTAGGAGGGATGCAGAGGGATGCATCCTGGGAACTTGCTGGGTGAGAACTTTTTTTCCTAAGGCACCAAAGTGGAGTGAGGTTGAGAGGTTGAACAGGGTGGATCATGGCAGGGACCAGGTTGGGACTGGGCTAGTGTTGATCTTCTCTCTGCATCTGGAACATAAAGAAACAGTGCAGCCACTAATGTAGCCACAGCAACACTTTGCGTGGTGGCCAAAAGTGAAAAATCCAGTGCCCATTGACCCTGGAAGGGCTGAGCAAAGCAGGCTATAGGACTGGCATGGAACATGACTGAGCTTTAGGCAATGACAATTGTGAGGGGACAGCTCCTGGGGTCTGCCAGTGAGGGGAACAGAGCCAGGCCCCAAGGCAGCCAACCCTCAGCTCAAGGGCAATGGCCAGTCTAATGACGAAATACATTGTCCCCTTCTGAGAGAGGAACAGGCTGGTGCAGATACTGTCAGATGTGATGGTGAACAAACTGTATAAGACCAGGAAAGAAAAGCTAGTCTGGTCTTGGACATAGTGAGAAGGAGCAATAACCAAAAGACTGATCATAGGCTCCCCTGGGAGGGACCCCAAAACTTTGGACAGACACTCTGTAATAAGCTTTTTTGAAGGTCATGGATCCAAGACACACAGGTTGGGCAGATGTAGATGGGTTGCAATCAGCATCATTGGAGGGATTGTCTACATTGAGGAACTGCCAGATTCACTGGAGTTAGAATGTGGGCTCTCTGATGCCAGAGATGGAATCTTTCTCTGCATCTCTCCTAGTACCTAGTACAGGACTCTGCACACAATAGACTCTTTAGTAAATGTGTGTTGAATGAACAAGTACATGGACTATTGGATCTGTTTCTTTCTCCCCTGGCCACTGGTGTGATCCAATTCTCTCTCTCTCTCTCTCTCTCTCTCTCTCTCTCTCTCTCTCTCTCTCTCTCTCTCTCTCTCTCTCTCTCTCTCTCCTCCTCCTCCTCCTCCTCCTCCTCCTCCTCCTCCCTCCCTTTCATATGGCCCTTCAGAAATCAATTAGCCAAATCTCCGTCTCAAATGGATCAAATGACCATAGATTGAGAACTGGAAGGAGCCTCAGAAGCATAAGTCTACCCCCTCATTTGACAGATGAGGAAACTGAGATGCAGGGCAGGAAAGGGACTGCTGCTGCCTCATCATATCTCTGGGGCTATAAAAATGAAAATGAAACAGACGTCAAGAAACTAAGGACTGAGGAGAGTGTGGGGGAGGGGAGGAAGCTAGGAATGGAGATGGGCAAATAAAGATGAAGTCATTTGAGGAGGGAGAGAAGACTAACATGGGGGGTCAGGGAGGTCAGGGGAGGCTCCCTACAGTAGAGGACTCCTGGGTTGAGCAATTGAGAGTGGTAAAGAGCTTCAACTCCCTTCCCAGCTCCTAGCTCCATGAGATTTTCTCTTAAAATGTCATTTTTAACATACTATTAAATGTTTCAAAGAGTATTGCTGCCACAAGTAAATTCATATCTCCTCTTGTCCTCGAACTGTGGCCCTCCCAAAGAAGTTACCAAATGGAAGGAAGCAGGGAAAGCAGGAGTGGGTGGAAGCTTTCCTTTTATAGATCCCCAAAGGCCATTTCTGATGAAAATAATTAGTTGCTGATTACATTAGGGGGCGGGGGGAGGGGCTGGCAGCCGGGTTTTTCCTGATGGCTTGTGTTGTATCGTCCTTTGTTTTCAAAGAAAACCATGACATGAGAGAAATGATGACATGAATTGCAGTTGATTTTGTTTTGAGTGAGGGAGGGCTGTACAGGTCACCAGTCTCACTTTCCCCTCCTGAGCCATCTGGTGCAGTGACCAGATATTCATCAGGATGACTGCAGATGGCTGAGAGATGATAGAGGGGCAGCCCAGTGCAGGCCTCCAGCTCATCTGGAGGCTGGGACATCCCTTCTGTTACCTTTAGTCAGGTAACTAACGAGCTGCCTGGTTGGCAAGATGAATCACAGGTGCCATCACAGGAGCACTTCAACCAGAAGACTCCCATCCAGGCTGAATTGGGCCATCAGAGCTCAGCACCTTATTTTAGGGTTTTGGGGACTTTTGGACCAGACTTGTGATTTCCTGGGTTTAGGGGATTCTCTCTACCAAGGCCCTACCAGCTGGAGAGAGTTGCTTGGGCCACTAAGAAAAGATGGACATACAGCATGGCACTGGCAATAGTGACCTCCCACACCTCCCTCACCCCTGACGAATAACAACCCATTTCTGTAGCAAGTTAACAAAATCCTTGACCTTCATTGAAGGGGCAATCTATTCAAGACTTGGACAGAAAACTAAGATTAGTTTAAGAAGGGAATGATAACAGTGAAGCTCCTGGTTCTCCCTGTGTCCTAGATGGGTGTCTTTTAAATGTTTGATCAGTTCGTGAGATTACATTTTGCAAATGTTTATTCATTGTTCTGTTGTCTAATGTCATTGAATTTTATCCCCAAAATGATTTTTTTAAAGAGGCCATTGAGTGGTCCTGCTCTGATCTGGGTCTTACAACCCTTGGCTGGGTCTCAATTCACTGTTGAGCCTTATGTTTTGGAACCATGGCTGTCAATGAAGTGAGAGCTTACCCTAATAGCAGGACCTATGAAGTGCTAATCTTCTGCCTATATGATGCTTTGAATCGAAGGCACATGCACCAATGATGCTAAATGGAGATCGATGTTTACATCAAAGCCAGCCTCAGAAACTCTTTTGTTTCCCATATTTAAGATGGCTATGCATCAAGGAGGACCCATTTGAGATGAGAAGACATAAAATTGTAGGGGTATCAGTGATCATTCTTCCAACACATTTCAGCACAAAAAGTAGGAGTGGAGAAGGCCATTGGTGGAGGTGATAAAATATTGAGGGATATATGGAGGGAGGAGTAGGGGGCATGGGCTGCCAGGATGGAAGAAAGTGAGGGTAATGTTGAACTAGTCAGCAGAATAATGCAAAGACCATGGGCCAGTGCGTGTGCACACCCTGAAACAAGCCCATGCTGGTTCACACTGGTCAGTCATGGCATCAAGACTGCAGAGAGAGGGAAAGCCAGAGCAGGGGTGATGGACTGGGAAAGTGGTGAGGGAGAAGAGATACCCAGAGGTCCAAGGGAAGATGGAGACTCAAGTTAGGAGGAGTGGGGTATCAGAAGAGGTATAAGGAAAGGGGGCCAAGATACAAGAGAGCACAATGCCAGAGGAGGGTGGCATGGATCAGTTGAGGGTGATGGAAAATCTAAGGATGCCTGAGATGGAGTGAATTTTGCCAGTTATGGGAGATGAGCTTCGAGGGGATCTCAACATGTATACTGGAGCTATGAGGGTAGGGAACTGGGGTGGAGAAGAAGCCTGTAATGTAGGTACTGAGCCCCTTGAGAGAGGAGGAAAAGGAGGATGTGGTGGTCTCAGAGAGGACAGCAACCAGAAGGCAGCCTGGTCGATCCAGAGAGTTGGAGTCAACCTCAAAGGAGGAGGGGAGGCTGGGTAGCAGTAGCAATAGAGAGGGAGGGAAGAAAGCGGTGGGGTTATTATTGTCAGTAGGCAACTGTGCAAATGAAGACCCCAGTGAAGGCCATGAAAGCAGACTGTCATGAGTCTGGGAGTTCCAGGGCCTGGGTCTGGACCCCAGCCCCCTTACTTTCTGCCTGGGGGAGTTTGGGGGGTTTCCCCGACCTCTGCTCCTCATTGGTGGAAGTAGGCGGTTGGACTACATTAGCTCCAAGGATGCTTCTGACTGTTTGGCATCACTTATTTGTTGGCTTCCTTTGGATGCGGGGCTGTCCCTGCCCCAAGTTTCACTGAGCACGTGCCCCAGATGGCCCTCAGTTGGGGAGAATTCGGGAACTGCTTGGATTTTTGAAATCACTCCTTTCTAGGCCTTGGGTGAGTCCCTTGTTCCTTCTCTGGGAGCTCAGCTGTCTGGCTCATAGTAAATTACAGTCCTCAGAGCTTTTAGGTGGTCTCTGATTAGAACCCAACCAAGCATAGTCTTTGCTAAATAGCAAATGGGAAACCATTTTGATGATGGGTTTAAAATGAAAATGGAGTTGCCCGCCAACCTTCTCCATAATTCTTACTTATAACGATCCTTGTATAAGATCATTTAAATGGCAATTACAGATCTGGAAGAGTAACCAATTTTTAGGCTGACAATTGAGCTATTAAGGAATGACAGAATGAGCATTTAGGTAGAAAAGACAGTGATCAGCTGAATGGCCTGGGTTAATGAAGAGCCTGGAAAATCACAGCAGTCAGGGAATGGCCAAAACCATTGGGACTGACCAGCCTGCAGAAGAGAAGATGGGTGGGGGTGGAGGCATGGACAAGAGAGCGGGCATCAAGGGTTTACAGGGCTATCTTGGGGGACAGGGATTGGCCTCAGGGGCAGGAACAAGAGTTACAAGGGAGGGGCAGTGGCAGAGAGGCAGATTTAGGCTGCATTGCTAGCAATGAGAACCATCTCCAAGTAGCAAGGGCTACTTTGGATGGTGGTGAGCTCCTGGGTCCTTGGAGGGGGAGGTAAGGATGTTGTTCAGATTCCATGGCCTCGGAGGCCACTCTTGAGATACTGAGACTCACTGTGTAGTCCCCTTTTCTCCTTCTGGTTGGCTCATTTGCTAGAGCTCTACAGAAGGCCTGGTAAGCATGTCCAAAGATATTTTCAGAGAGCTTCCTCCCAAACAACACTGCTGCACGGATTTGTTTCATCCCTCTATCCACCCGCTGATGGAGCAGATATTTATTAAGTTTCTCCTCCAAGCAAAGGACTTAGTTAGATGTTGGGGGAGATACAGAGCTAAATAAGATAGAGTTTCTGCCCTCAGGAACAGGGGCTGTGCCCCCTCCATGGGGATGCCAAGGCACAAAGACAGACATGCATGTCGCAGTAGGAGTGGTGTGAAGACCTGAGTTCCAAATCTTCGTAAGAGGTCCCTCTGTCCAGTGGGCAAGGGAAGGAAGGCTTCTCAGAGGAGGGAGCATTTGAAGGATGGACAAGATAGGAAGGGAGGTGAAGAAATAAGAAACCCCAGGAGAGGAGAGGGAGAGGCCTGGAGCAGGACAGTGTGTTTATTTCCACTTTGTTCCTCTATTTCCCTGTACCTTCCTGTGCCCCCATTTGAAGAGCAGTAGCATGGTCTAGAGTCCTCCAAGAGGTCACGTATCAGCTGAACTCTTCATGTAGATATGTGGGACCCTGTGGGTGCCATATGTTTCTTACGATTACCACATGTGGCTGTTGTATTGGTATGTTTGATTTAACTAGTTTTCTTTGTAAACGGAGACTCATCTATTGGGTGGGCATCTATTGGGGAATGTATGTAAAAAAAAAAGGAATCATTAAAAAACCCTGTTTTAAAGGCCTTTCTTTGGGTTCTCTGGGTACTCAGTGAGTCCATAATAAGCGTGATGAAGTGCTTCCGGTGTGCTAGGCCCCAGGCCAAGCTCTGGGCCTAACAAAGAAAGGCCAGAACAGATTCTGTCCTGAAGGCACAGACATTTGAATGAGGGAGCAAACCTAAAACAGAAGGAAGGGAGGGAAGGTTCTAGGAGCTGGGGGGCTGGGGAAGGCCCTCCCAAGGAACCAGGGATCTGAGCCAAGTCCTGTAGGAAGAAATGGTGGCACAGGGGCCCAGCCAGTGCACAGATACTGTCAGGAGCGTGTAAGGAACACCAAGGAGCCTTACGGCTGGAGTAGAGTATGTGTGGCTAGGAACGTGTAAGAAGAGTGGAAGATCAGAATAGATTTGCTTTCGAAGGTTTTCTAATGAGAGGTGGGAGAAGAACAGAGCGGCAAATGTTGCAGTCTGCGAATCACTGATTAGCCTGAGAAAAGAACAAGACCAGTGTATTTGGCAAGGAAGCGCTCGTGAGCAACTTGAGAGAGGGCGAGTTCAGTGGAGTGCTGGCATTAGAAGCCCGACTGCCGAGGTAAGAAGAGAGTGAGAGGGAAGGAAGTGGACACAGACAGCAATGGATGGCAGCTTTTTCTAGAAGTTTGTCAGAGACCAGAGGAGCCTTGGGATGATGGCTTGGGAGGGGGGGCAGGGCCTAGTGAAGGTGGTTTTTTAAAGACTGGGGCAGATTTGGGCATGTTTTGAAAGCAGTTGGGAAGGAACCAGTTGAAAGGAAGAGTGAAAATTAGAGAGAAGGGATGATTGAAAGGATAATCTGCTGGAAAGGACCGGAGGCTATGGGATCAAGGGCACTAGTAGAGGAGCTGGTCTTGGTGAGGCCATTTCATTGGGGGGCGGTTAGGATGAGAAGGAGAAAGGAAAAGAAACAAAGGCCATAGCTGAGAGAAGGGCAGGAAAAGATTAGGAAGGAAGAAAAGGACTGTCTTGTTGCTGTCAGGGCCCGATCGTGGTTGATTCTGGAATAGCCCCAGCCCACCTGATTGGGGGCTTCTCCCTCCTCCTTCAGTGTCCAGTGAGTAGGAGCAGAGGAGGCAAGTAATGAGAGTGATTCAGGGCTGAGGCTTGGCAAGGGCTCAAGACGACCATTGGGCGAGGGATTCGAGAGCAGAGGCCAGTGCAGAGTGGAAGAGGTTAAATGCTGGGTGGAGGGTGGAGAGGGAGAAGAGGGAAGCCAGACTAGAGGGGACAGCCTGAGGAAAGGAAGAGGTAGAGAGGACGATGAAGACCAAGAGGACTGAGAGAAAGAGCAGGAGGGCTGAGGCGCCCAGAGCTGGGGAATGATGAGAGCTCTTGGCCAATCATGGTCTTACTTTCCAATCAGGGAAGCAGAACACCTGGGGGTGATGGCGAGACCCAGTGGGGAAACTCCTTGTTTGGGTGGAGGGAAAGAGAGGATCGTGGGGTTTAATGAGGTTGAGGATCCAGAAAATTATGGAATTTGAAGAAGCGTCTATAGGGATGCACAAGAGCAGGAGCTGGTGAGCTAGGGACTGGAATCCTTGAGAAAGGAGGCCTAATGGGAGGCAGTATGCTCCTGCCACCATCATTTGGAGTGGGTAGAAAATTATGACTGAATGGACTTCAGAAGAGGAAAGGTTTCCAAGGGAAACGGACAAAAGGCAAATCTGGAAGCCCTGAATGGGGACTTGGGACTATCCTGACTCCAGGATCAGGAGTCGTGACAGAAGGGCAGCCAGTGCTGGGGAATCAGCAAGACACCATCTCTGTAAGGGATGGCAGAGAGTGTAATGTTGGGTCGGTGCACTAGTCCAGGTGAAAGGTGAGGTCGGGGCCTGTACTAGGGGGTGGCCATATGAACAGAGAGAAAACATGCTGTAAAGGTAAAAATGCCAAGATTTGGTAGTAGATCTAGTAGATATGGGGGAGTGAGGGTGAGGAGTCCAGGATGACTCTGACCTTGTCAGCCTGGGTGACCAGGAGAATGCTCTTTGACAGGAGGAGGGAAGGGTCAGAGGGGGGAGATCATATGGTCTGTTTTAGACATGTTAAGTTTGAGACAGCCATTTTACATCCAGCTCAAAATACCCAACAGGTAATTGGTGATGCAGAAGTCAAGAGAAAGGCGAAAGCTGGCTGTTACAGCTCTGAGAATTGTCTGATCATTAAATTTGAGGGTGCTGAGAAGGTCTTCACATGGGATAGCACAGAGAGAGGCCCAGGACAGAGTCTTGCAGGCCAGTCTTAGCTGGAGGAATATCCAGCAAAGGAGTCTGAGGAGTGGTCAGACAGGTAGGAGTGAATCAGAGAAAGAGACTAGAGAAGGGGCTAACGGATGGTAGCAAATGCTGTAGGGAGCTCAAGAAGGAAAAGTGAGAAAAGGCCCTTAAGAGATTATTAGTAGCCCTGGAGCAGCTAGGTGGGCTAGCTAGACGTGGAGTCAGAGAGACTCATCTTCCTGAGTTCAAATCTGGCTTCAGACACTTCCTAGCTGTGTGACCCTGGGCAAGTCCCTTAACCCTGTTTGCCTCCATTTCCTCATCTGACAAATGAGCTGGAGAAGGAAATGGCAAACCATTCCAGCATCTCTGCCAAGGAAACCCCAAATAGGGTCACAAAGAGTCAGACAAGACTGAAAAATGAACAGCAACAGTAACTTTGGAGAGAAGATTATCAGTTGAATGATTAAAAAAGCCGGATTGCAGAAGGTTAAGAAGAAAGGCAGAAGCCAAGAAGTGAAGGAACAAGCTACAATGGCCTCAAGGAGCTGGGTTGGGGAGGGAAGTTCTGATAGCATAGGGAAGACTTTTTAGGACGGGGAGGCTGGGGTATGTTTGTAAGCAGTAGGGAAGTAGCTCTGGCTGAAGATGATAGGGGGCAATGTGCTGGAGAAGATGGAGGGTATGGGATGATCACCTGTGCATGGAGAGGGGTTGGCCTTGGCATGGAGAAGGGCCACTTCTTTATGGGACACAGGGGTGAAGATAGGAACAGTGGGGAATGATAGGAGAAGGAGAAGGGAAGAAGAGGAAGCTCTCCAGCATTGGTGTCAGCTGAGAGGGTGGGAGAAAGTGGGAAGCTTGAGGAGAGAAAGTTAGGAATAGCTGTGGCCATTAGGGGGAGAACCCAGATGTGTAGGGGGCTTTGTCAGCCCACTTTCATGCTTTTCTCCAGCTCCGTTCAGTGAACAGGATGGAAGATGGTGAGTGGTGGCAACCATACAGGGTTGGGGCTTGGCAAGGTGTGGTTAGTAATAGGTCACAGAGTGAGGGCATCAAGAGGAGAGGACCTTTCCCTAGTGGGTTTCTGGCCTATAGGAAGCTCTTAATAAATGTTTGTTGACTGGATGACGTGAATACTCGTGTGTGTGTGTGTGTGTGTGTGTGTGTGTGTGTGTATGGGTGTGTATATCTCCAGGCCTGGCCCTTCAATGGCCTGCAGTCTATGTGGGATCCCCTTTCATGTTCCCTCTCCTCCTCTCCACTGCCACATCCTCCAGGAAGCCTTTCCTGATTCCCCTCTCTTATTAGTACCCACTCTTGGAAGGAATTTCCATTACTTTGATTACAATTTGTATTTGCCCACCTGTGTGTGTATGTACGTGTGTGTGTGTGTATGTGTGTGTGTTGTAGCTCCCTCAGTAGAGTGAAAGGTCCTTGAGGGCAGGGCTTTTGGTTTTTGTTTTAGCCCCGGGTGTCTGTACACTGGGTCTGGCACACAGTAGGTGCTTAATAAATACTTGGATTCTACTGAACTGTACCATCACTTCCAGCTCCAACCAACCAATCAGCATTTGCTAAGCTCTTAATGCAGCCAGGCCCCTTGCTAGGTGCTGGGGTATAAAGCAAACTAAAAGCATGGGGCCTAGATGCCTGGCCCTTTCCTTAATAGTTCATTTCTCTCAAAGATTCTCAGGCTCCACATTCTGGGATTGCCTGGTCTCCTCTCGCTCTGCTTTTTACCTGTGTGACCTTGAGGGAGTTCCTTCCCCTCTGTGGGTGTCTTCAGTTTCTTCCTCTGTAAAATGAGGAGGTCAGACCAGATGAGCTGTAAGGTTTCTCCTAGTTCTAAATCCAGCTAGAAATGTGTAATCTGCATCCCACATGACCAGCCTGTTCCCCAGTCCCTCATATTGCTCACTTCCACATACTTCTTGGCTCTGTCTTTTCCTTTCCATTACCGGCACTAAGCTCTAGTCACCTTATGCCTGAATTTCCATGGGGCCTCTGAGCCCCTCCCATGCTGCCTGCTCACTGGATGATGGCAGCCCAATCTTCCCAGATCACCACTGTAATCATTTCTCAGGACCCCAGTGTGGAAGCCCCGGCCAAGAATCCTCTGCCTCTTGAATCCCACCTTATTTAGTCAAGCTGATTTTTTGTGCCTCTCCACCTTTGCTTCTCTGAGCCTAGCCCAGATGAGTCTCCTCAGGCTTCCCCTTCACCTGGCTTTCTAATTCTTGCTTCTACCAGGCAGAGAATCAACAGGTATTTGTTGAATTCGGTTCTAGAGGTAAGGGAAGATCTATGATCCCTGCCCTCAGTAGGTTTACAATATCACTGAGAGAGCAAGACAGGAACATAATCACACAGACAAAAAAAAAATTCAATAATGTCCTGAGAGAGAATGAGGCAGTGTGTGGTTGATTGCCCCAAGAAGTGGAGAAAGAGAGTCCAGAGAGCTGGGTTCAAATCTAGGCTCTGCCACACCCTAGCTATGGGAGCATGGCCAAGCTATTTCACCTCACTTGACTTCTGCTTCTGCTCCCCTAAAATGGAAATAATAATTTCCTCCCTACCTCACAGGTCTGCATCTCTGTCTGTATCTGCATCTGCATCAGTGTCTGAGTTTGTGTTTGTGTCTGTATCTGTGCCTATGCCCATGTCCATGTCTGTGTCAGTATCTGTATCTGTATCTGCACCTATCTCTATAGCTACCTAGGAACCATCTACATAGAGCTGATGACTGAACCCAGAGGAGCTGACGAGATCACCAGGTGAGGCAGTATATAGAGAGAATTGGGAGAAAACCTTACTGAATTGTTTGAACCTGGTCTTTCATGGCTGGGAAGCTGGACCAGCTCTCCCTGCTGCTTAGGACCTATTTCATGCTGATCAGAACCCTGGTCAGATCCAAAGACTGGTACAAAGATTTTTCTCACAATTGTACACATCAAGCAGCCCATACATCTTATCTGAAAACTGACCCTGTACTGATCAATCAGTGATTGTGTCTATGACCCTTTGATTGTTTCCAGACACCCTGATTTCTGGGAACTGCACCTGTTCACTCTCCCACTCCCAACTTGGAAAGGGCCTAATCTTTCCTCGAATTAGAAATCGGATCATCTACTGTTGTACTGTTTCCTTTTTATTAATTGGTCTTATTTGAGGAATTGTTCTCAATGTATAAAAGGCCATCTCCCCCTGTATTCTGGGTGCAGCCCTAAGCTGAGGAAGCCTGGTCCCACTTTGTGGGGCAATTGGCAGCATTGCTTAATGAATCGATGTGCTCCGAAGGTCAAACCTCTGTTTTTCTCAGTCATTTTTCATCATTCACCCACCATAGGCCCTTCTCACTTTGTTATCTGTATTCCTGGTGCTTAGCACAGGATTTGGTACATAGTCAGCATTTAGTAAATGCCTTTCCTTTGGTCTAGACTTGTGGTTTCTTCTGTGGGGGGAACTCCCTCTGCTCATGCCAGTCAGGACCTACTCTACAAGTCTGAAGAGGTTTCCCTGAGCCACTGAGAGGTTAAATGATGTTTCCAGGGTCACTGGCCAATCAATATTGGTATTGTAGAGGAGGTCTTGAGGTCTAGAGGTGGGACTTGAACCAGGGACTTCCTGGTTCCAAGGGCAGTTTTTGATCCACTCAGTTCTGCTACTTTGCACATAGGTGCTTACTAAATGCGTGTTGACTTGGCTTGGCTTGTAAATTTCTATCTGGAAGGGAGATTTATCCAGGTCAAATTTGAGAAATAGAAAACACTAACCCAAGCCATGTGAGGGCAGAGCACTGATGAGCATAGATCCACAGGGTCCCAAAGGCCAGGTGCCTACAGACAAGAAGACAGCACAGACCATGCCCCAACTTTCTCTAAAGTAACCAGCTTGTTCATTGCTGGCCTTCCCAAGATCTATTGGGTCCTGTGGGTTTGTTCAGAAGGGCAAACAATGCTGCTAGTCATGAAGTTTGTAAACTTGGTTCTAATACCAAAGTGGGGAAATCCAGGCTTAGCACCAGGGGAGCCAGATGGTAGATAACTACATACATGAGTATCTAGAGGTAATCTAGAGGATGTTCTTTATTTTAGTGGACGTCACCCTGGGAACAACCTCTTTCACATGTGGGGTCTCCAAAATGGCAACCTCAGGTTTAAGGTACTCTGTGGGTTAGCATCTATTTAAAAAAACCCAAATAAACAAAAAACTCTACAGCCCCCAAGTCCCCACTGGTGTGTTTACTTTTCCTCTAGCCAACCAAAGAGTACAATTAGTTCAAAAGAAAAACATTTAATCAAATGTCATAGTAACAGCAAGTTACTATGATTATTAAACTTGTCATTAAACAAGATTACTACATAGGAATCATTTCTTGAGTGCCTACTATGTAGAGAAAAAGCAAAAAGAACCCCTGCTCTCAAAGAGCTTCTATTCCAATGGCTGATACATAGTGTTTGGTACATGGCAGGCACTTAAGAAATGTTTATTGATTGAGAAACAACATGTACATAAATAGGTACACACAAGATACACACAGAGTAGAAGGAAAGTCGCCTTACAGGTGAGACTGTTAGCGGGGGGACTAAGAAAAGCCTCCTGCAGAAGGTATCTTCTGATCTATCTTTAAGGAAACCTGATTCCGAGAGGTGAGGAGAGAGAGCATTCCTGGAATGGAGGACTGCCGATTCAGAGACGAGATGAGAGATGGAACAAGTAGGAAGTGTTAAGGCAAGCAGGCCAGCTAACCCAACGATAACACAACAGGGTGTAATGTGTGAGAAGACTGGAGAGCCAGGAAGGATCGGGGTTGGGAAGGACTTTAAATACCAGAGAAGGTTATTTTTTCATGCTAGAGGAAGTGGGAAAACACTGGCATTGAGTGTATGTGTGTGTGTGTGTGTGTGTGAGAGAGAGAGAGAGAGAGAGAGAGAGAGAGAGAGAGAGAGAGAGAGAGAGAGAGAGACAGACAGACAGACAGAGACAGAGAGAGAGACAGAGAAAAAGAGAAAGACAGAGAGAGAAAGGCAGGCCTCCTTGCATTTTAGGAACATCATGGACTCAGATTGGAATGCGGGGTACAGTCCCAACTGAACATTGCTCCTTTCAGAAGCAAGATTTTCCACAAATGCACACACCATCAAGAGGAATCCCACCCCAGGAGCACCCCCCCCCCCCCATGCTGCAGTACTACCTCCTTAGGCTTTTGGATATGGAGACCATGGTCCTCAGTCCAAACTCTGTGTGTGTGTGTGTGTGTGTGTGTGTGTGTGTGTGTGTGTGTGTGTACACAAAATTGGAAGGAACCTTAAAGGCCTTGGAGTCTAGCCCCACCATTTTAGAGATGAGGAAACTGAGGCACAGAGGAGTTCAAT
The DNA here is from genome assembly GCF_028372415.1 of Notamacropus eugenii. NCBI lineage: Eukaryota > Metazoa > Chordata > Mammalia > Diprotodontia > Macropodidae > Notamacropus > Notamacropus eugenii. The sequence goes on along the minus strand of NC_092879.1, from coordinate 99,166,138 downwards.
GAGTTATACAGGGTCACACAGCTAGTTACCTCCTGTCACTCTTGCTTTGATGACTTGTATTTGGGGAGAACAAACCCCTTTTGGTTTAGTGTCCTATTTTGTCCAGCAGAAAAACTCACTGCACACCGTAGCCATATTTAGAGACCAGTTCTCTGTCCTTCCCCTGACCACTTTTGTCTTGGCTCCCGTCTCAGGAACAACATATCCTGTCCTTCGGTGAACTATTCCCTCCGGGATACTGAGAATCCAGGGCCAGAGCTGGAGTTAGGAAAGCCTGGGTTCCTACCCCAGCTTTGGGGGCTGTGCGCCCTTGAGCAAGTCACCTCAATTCCCTGTGCCTTGTTTTCCCCAACTGTAATAGGGCCCCAACACCTGTTGGAGGGGAAGGAGAAGGAGGCAAAGCCTCAGACAGGAAACGGATTCCAGGCTCCCTGACACGCAGCAGCAGCAAAGCAGCCCGCGGAGACGCGCTCAGTTGCGGCGTTCCACAGCGGTGTTGGCCACATCGCACACTGTCCTGGAGCAGAGATCTAGAGTTGGCACGGGGGGCAGCGGCGGCGGGAGACGGAACCTGCCTCCAGGGCTTCTCACCTGGACTCCGGAGCTTCCAGGACCTGGAATAGCATCAAAACCAGCAGCCTTATCTTCGCTGCTCTTCTTTTATTGAAATTTGGCTGCAGAAAAGGTGCGCAATGTTGGCCTCTTCCTTTTTACAGCGGAGGTTCAGTGGCACGCAGGCAGGAGGTTCCAGAGCTGGATTTGAATCCAGGGCTTCTAACTATAAATCCAGTGTCCTTTCCCTTAGTCAGAGTCAAGTCGCTTCAGGAAGCTACAGTGTACCTCTTAACTGAATCTTAAATGATTGGGAAAGGGACCAAGGCTTGTAGCTCGGGTAAACTTGTCCTCGGGTAAAGCCTCGGTTTGCTTTCTTGTGAGAGTCTGGAGCTCCGAGCGCTCTTCCCCCGCACCCCACCCCACCCCTGCATAGGCCCCCACTGACTGGGGCCGAGCCTTTGGCTCCATTGCGTTCACTTTCCGTTACTGCCTTGTTTGAGTGAAATAGTCAAGGGGGAGTCTTATAAGGCCTCCCATTCAATGCATCTGGGAAGAGGGCCTCTTCACCCTTGTCTTTGGGGTTGTCAAAGAGGCGGCCTACTTGTGTGAGCCTGGGTAAGTTACTTACGCCGGCTGGCCTCAGTTTCCTTGGTCGAATGGACGGGGGCGGGGGGGAGGAGTAAAGACGAAAGGTTCACCCAACTCCAAGAACTCTCTAAATCTCAGTTTCCCCACTTGTAAAATAGAGTTAACTCAATCCTTGCACTGCCAGCCACCAGTGCGGTGGGACGGGGCAGGGGGCTCAGGGAGAGGAGTCTGCCCACCCTGGGCCGGCTCTCTTGCCTGCCACCCGTCCCTCGGTCTTCTCCGCCTTTCCGCCTCGAAAGTCCGGGGCCAGAGAGGGGGCGTGGGCGCCCAGGACTCTCCGCGCGGGAACGAGCGGGCCCGCACACTTTCCCAGCCCGGGACCTCCAACTTTGAGTATCCGTTGTGCAGCTGGAGGGGAGGGCAGGAACTAGCGCACCCCGCAACCAGCCCTCCAGTTGGGTTCGGGGAAAAGAGGGGGAGGGCGTGACTGGAGCGAGAAAGCCCCCCCCCCGGCAGAAGGAAACAATGTAACCACTGCTGAGAGGCCAAACCAGGCGAGGCGAGGCCCGGACGGCTGTCCCCTCCCATTGCTCCACCGCCTTGTCCATTAGACGCCTTTCCCCGCCCTCCCGGCTCCCCCCACCCTCCCGTTCCTGGGCCGGCCTCTCGGGCCTTTTTGGAGCTCCCCTCCCTGCCTCGATCCCTCCCTCTGGAGGCCGCCCCATCCCTGCCCCGCCCCCTCGCCCCGCCCCGCCCCGTCCCGTCCCGCTGCTGCCGCCGCCGGTGCTGCCGGCACGGCCTCCTCCCCCTCCTTCTCCTCGGCTCGGCTAGCCTCGATTGCCTTGCCCTCCCCGGCCCTGCCACCCGTGCCTTTCCTGCGCTGCGCCGGACCGCGCTGCTGCTGCTGCGGCTGCGGCCCGAGGCGCGGGGGCAGCGGAGGCGTAGCGCGGCCAGCCCGCCCAGGCTGTCGAGGCAGCTGTAGGGCGCGATGATGGCGGCACTTTGGAGGAGCGGCTAGCGACAGCCATGGAGCCCGGGGGCAGCGGCGAGGGCAGTGAGGGGCCAGGGGCCAGGATGGAGCCCCGGCCGGGGGCCTGCCAGTACGCCCATGTGCAGCTGCAGGGGGGCGCGCCCTGGGGCTTCACTCTCAAGGGGGGGCTCGAGCACGGCGAGCCGCTCCTCGTGTCTAAGGTAAGTGGCGGCCGCCCGGCTTCAGATGGGCAAGCGGGCAGTGGGCGGGGGCGCACCGAGGGGGCAGCGCGCAGACTAGGTCGGGGGGCACCTCTAGCCCTCCGCCGACCGGTCGGCCTCTCTCCAGCCTTGGTAAACCACAGGGTCGGCGGGCGAGCGTGCCCACATGTAGACATGGACACAGAACGTCCGTGACGGCCTTCGGACTAGGGCTGGGATGGGGACTTGGAAGCACTTGGGGGCGGCCCCGGATGGGCAGACGGACCAGAAGCAGGAGCGCACCTCACCAGCCGGAAGGCCAAAGGGGCAGCGGGGCAGAGAAGCTAGGCTGGGACCTCGTAGACACTCGTAGCCCCTATCCAGAGTTGCAGACCGGGTGGGAGCCGCGCCCCAGACCACCGCACACACAGCCACGCCAGAGCGGACTCGAGGCGAGCCCGGAGCTGAGCTGCTGGACAGCCCCCGCGGCTCCTTTTCAGTTGCTCCGGGACGATGCGTGCCCCACCCCCCACCCCCTAGCCCAGGAGAAGTATGAAAAGAGGTGGGGAGCGCGGTGAGCCGGGCTCAGCCGGAGTGGTCCTCTCTTTCCAAACTGCCTGCCTCCAGGGGCGCGGCGAGAGCCGAGAAGTTGGCGCGCCCCCCTCCCAGGCCCCCCTCGCTCACACTCCCTCTCTCGATCGCTGCCTGCCCTGCCCGGGCCGCTTCCATCCCGGAGCCTCCCTCCCTTCTCTCGCCTTGGTGATCTCCAGCCTGGGTTCACAAGTTACAAAGTGTGGAGCAGCCTCGGGCTGAGTAGTCCAGCTGTGCTGCCGCTGCGGCTGCCTTGGCGGCTTCTGTAGCCTCAGTGTTTGTTTGTTTTACGGGACTGGAATCTGCTTGAAGCCCCCTCGGCAGGGGGGCAGGGGAAGAGCGCTATGAAATGGAGAATACTTCGTGTGTGTGTGTGTGTGCGCGCGCGTGTATGTATGTGTGTGTGCGCGCGCGCGCATGAGGTGGGGGCTTGCTTTCTTTTGGAGGGAGAATACAGTTCACCTTGAGGAGTCGCTTGGACAGAGAGGTTTAAGATTCTGGGCTAAGCAAATTTGCTCCTAACAGTCCCAAAGCCCCCTAGAGCGAGACAGATTGTGGAGGCCAGGCGGCTAAAAAGGAGAGCCGCGTTGCAAGTGAAGACTATGGGGAAGGAACAAAACTGCCCCCATTTATTCCTACCCCCAGGTCCCCCCCACCCCGTCTCACTTTTACTTCCCCAACCTGGCCTCGGGTTATTAGGAGCCCACGAATCTGTCGCAGCCCGGCTGTTTCAGGACAGCTCCTTAGGGAGGACAGGTTGGCTGTGGACATTTGGCACCTCCCGGAGATGGAAGCCTTGGGGTGTCGCTGTGGGGAGAGTTCTAATCTTCAACTTGATAAACGGCCAGCCCCCAGCCCAGTCCTGGAAACACTAGCCCATGGTTTCTTACCCTGGGGTTCAAGGGGTTCCCTGGATGGATTTCTAGGAGTCTGGGAACTCACAGTTTCAAAATGATTGTTTCGACAACTGAATTTCAGTATACTGGGTGTCCTTTCCTCTCTATTCTATTTCGTGCATTAAAACCCTTCTTCTGAGAAGGGGTCCATTCCCCAGACTCCAAAGAGGTTCAGAACACAAGGAAGGTGAGGCAGGTCTGGTCTCTAGACTCTTCCCCTGTCCCTGCTCTTGGGTTCCTTCACCACACAGCCAGCGAGGCTCCCAGCTGCCCCAACAGAGACCTCCCATTTGGGGAATAGGTTTCAAAGCAACATCCCACTTTATGTATTTTGAGGGGGCATAGCCCCTTGCTGAGGAGTTTCTCTAAGCTAGAGTTCTTCTTTACCTAGTTTTGAACTGTATTGCTGACCCCTCTCCCACACACACACCTTAGGCATCATGGGCTCTTCTCACTTCTCCCAGGGCATGGCTCTCTCTTCAGAGCTTGAGTTTGCAGGCTTTGGTCCTGGGGGCAGGCATGGGGGAGGGCTATTGTAGTTGCTACTCAAGGCTGGCTCCCCTTCCAAATCTGGAGACCCCTCTAGGATCAGGGAGGAGTGTGTATCTGAGTAGGGGGCTCCCCAGCAGTCTGTGGTCTGGATTGGAGAGGAAGGAGGTGAGTAGGGTTAGAGGAATCGAATCCATGTAATGGTCCAGGACGTAGGAAGACGACGGGCCTTGTGCTTGGAAAGGTTCTAAGGTGCCTCACTGTTCACAGAATCCCCCAGGTTAGCTGCTCAATCAGCCCCCTTCTCATCTCCGACAAACGGGTCCTCTCCTGTCAATCTCTGGGGCCTCCCTTCTGTGCACATCACCTATGCTCTCATTAAGTGTGGATTTATTGGCCCCCAATGCCAGGGAGTCTGCAAACTTTGGAGAGCATGCTCCTTATAACGATTCTCGGGCAGGCCCTGCTAGTATGAGTGTCCTTGCCTGTTTATAAGTTATTTGCAGGGACATTAGAAAACTTGCTCAAAAAATTGAAAAAGATGAAACAATATTTGATCCTAGAAGTAACAGGGAGCCATGCAGAGACGAGAGACCTGGGGAGAAGGCAGTGAGCTCTGGGATCTCAGATACTATCTATATCTGTTCTTTTGCCTCTCCCTCCCATATGAAGCGGGGAAGGAGCTAGGCTCTTACTTTCTGGTCACTGACCCAACTCACAGAGCCCGTTCTCTGAGGGGCGCACTGGGGCAGAGTTTTGCCCAGCAGCACCTTCATTTAAGTGCCCAGGTAGGGCTTTAGAAGAGGAAGGTGGGAATTTGCACAGCCCGGGAAGAGGAGCAGAGAGGGGAAAGGATGAGAGTTCAGGAAGGATGTGGCCGTATTGGGGGCTAGGATGGGGTCCATCTTCCCACCCTCTGACTGGTTAATCACACACCCATTGCGATGGGTCTGGCCACAGCTCTGGAGAATGCTGCCCTGTGGGATTGTAAGTAGTTGGAGGGCAAAGATTGTGCTGGTTTGTCTTGACATCTTCCACAGTAAGCATCTAGTCCTTGTTTGGAGAATTGAAATGAACAGAAAACACGACAAAGCTTCTGCCCGTGGCTCGAAGTCTGTCTAAACCCCTTGTGTTCCACAGGCTGCTATGTGGGTGGACTCCCAACATGGTCTCTCTCAAAGGGGAAGGAGGCAATGTGGGGGAGTGAGCAGAGCTAGGTCTCTTCCAGCTCTGTGATGCAATGAAGAGTCTCTTCTTAACAAGAAGGGAGGGTTATCAGATGGCTTCTAGCTAACAAGTATCTTCAGTGATGGGAGAGAGGAGGGAGAATTTCCTCGGAGTGACTCCTTGTGATTAGGGTCTGTGGGTTCAAGAGGGCTCATGGAGATCAAAGGTCTCTTCATTCCAGCCTCTTCATTTTACAGAGGAGGAAAGTGAGGTATAGTAGGTTGTGCCCAAGATCACAGAAATATTCAGGAGCTGAGCCAAGATTCAAACTCCAGGCTTTCAATGGCAAGCCACACCAGAGTTCTTTCTCCTGTATTCTGCTGTTTGCCCTGGTGGGCTGAAAGTGTGCAAAGCATACTGGGAAAAGTACCAGCCAAGGACCCAAGGATTCTTTAGCGGGAGAAAACCAGTTATTTGGGATGTTTCCTGTGGGGCAGGCTAAGATGCTGCATCTGAACATGAGAAAGGATTGCCCCCATACCTGAGGACTGGCTTGTGGAAGCAGGATGGAGAAGGAGGAAGCTTTTGGGTTGTTGATCACAGACCTCAGTATGATTTATTTCATTAGTCACAAGAACTGGCCAACACCCTACTCCCAGAAGGGGGGCTAAGCTTGAGGCTGCTGGAACCCATAAAATAGAAGGAAATGATCATTTACCTACTATGTGCCAGGCACTCTGCTAAGTGTTCTTTACAAATATTATCTCATTTGCTCCTCACAACAACCCTGGGAGATAGGTGCCAGTATGATCCTCATTTTATAGTTGAGTAAACTGAGGCAGGCAGAGGTTTAGTGACTTGCCCAGGGTCACCAGCTAGCAAGGGTCTGAGGCTGGATTTGAATTTGCAGCTTTCTGACTCCAGGCGCAGTGCTTTCTCCACTGTGGCCATCCCCACTGCCTCTTGTGGGGAGCTTCTGCCTTGGGATCATGGGACCTCAGAGATTGCACAGTCCAAGCCCCTCCTTTTATGCCTGAGGTGTCCGGGGGAGGAGAGGTACCTTGCTCAGAGGCTTGTTCCACTGGTACACTTTGTACCTGGGGTCTCCCTCCTCCACAGAAGACTGTAGGCAGGGTCTGGGTGTGCCTGAGAAGGGGGGCCCCAGCTGGCTGCCCAGCCCAAGATTCAGGTTTCCCCTGAATATGATTGGTGGTGAGGTCTTTCTCCTTCCCTCATTCCCAAGCCAGGCTGGGTGGGGCTGGAAGGTTCCCATCACTTCACTGGGAGTTTCCTGAGTGGAGGGAGGTACTAAGTCTTTCTTGCTCTCTACAGACTAGCATCTCTGTCTATCTCTCTCTGTCTCTGTCTCTCACCTCCTCATATCTGTCTCTGTCTTGTTAGAAGGCCTCCCTAGCTTGGCCTCCTGTGCGTGGGGAGGTTTTTAACGGGCCCAGGAGAGAACCTGGGAGTGGGACAGAACATGTGGGCTCTGGAGAGAAGCTCCCACTCTATTCTGTCTCACAGGCAGGACCCCAGCCTTGAGGACATGGGTGTTCAGTTAGTGAGGCAGTGTGTCATAGTGGTTGGAGGGTTGGAGTTGGACTGTTTGAAACTGCCTGCCTCTGAAACTTACCAGCTGTGTGACCCTGGATGAATTGCCAAACCTCTCTGAGCTTTGGCTTTCTTATCTTATCTTTCTTATCTTATACATATATATATACATATATATGTATATATATGTATACATAATCTATATGTAGCCCTCTGCAGGCTTTAAAGGGCTCTATCCTGCTACTACTATGATTATTAGGAGTGATGTGGGGAGGAGGGTTCAAAATCCCTGGGAATATGATGAGGCAAGTGCTGAATTTCTCGACCACTTGATACATTCTGGATTTTACCTCACTAACTGAACACCTTTGTCCTCAAGGTTGGCTTCTAGCCCGAGGACCTCAGTTTCCTCATTTGTAAAATGGACTAGTTGGATTCTGGGGTCCTGTCCAGCACTTCCAGGCAGGCCACCCCTGACTTCCCTCCATCAGCCCCTTGCTCAGTTTGCAATGATAACAGCCCTTCTCTATCTAGGTTAAGGGGGTGAACCTAGGAGAGTGGTGTGTTAACTGCTGTTGGTCTATTATAATGCCAGCCTTCAGACTCTAAGATAAAGCCAGTCTTAAGTCCAGTGTTCTCTCTACTACTGGGGTCTCTGGGGCAACTGCAGTTGTTTAACCATTGAAGAAGTTCAGAGAACCTGGGTTCAGATTCTGGTTGTGTCACTCACTGCCTCTGATAACCTTGAGCAAGTCACCTGACCTTTTCTGCCTCAGCTTCCCCATCTGAGGCCCCTTCCAGCTCTCATCCAGTGATTTCTGTCCCTGTCCCCCACATCAACCAGGCAGGATGTTCTAGGTGTCTTGGGTCGGGGAGAGTTTGTGTCCTTGCCCCCTGGACTTGAGAAGGAGCAGTCCATGGGAAGGACAGACAGTTGGGATCCTGAGAGAGCCCAGATGGTACAATCAAGAGACTGTTAGTCTTCCTGTCATCAAGGCCTGAATTCAAATCCACCCCCAAGAAGTCACTTTTCTCTGAGCCTGTTTCCTTTTCTGGAGGAGCCTCATACCTGCAGGGCAGAGGTATCTAACATCTGGCTCAGAGGGCAGCCTGAACCAGATGAAAATGTAATTGGGAATATTTAGCAAATTTAGCAAAAAATACCATAGACCACAGATAATGCTAACATGTGGTTTTCTAAGTGACTGGGCCCAGAGGGATCCAGGCTTCTGTACACCCTTCAAGGGTTTGGCACCATTGCTGTAGATTGTAAAGGCAGAGGCTCAGTGGGAGCTGGGGAAGAGGCTTTTGTTCCCCCATCTCATTTTCCAAAAGTCCTGATGAGCCTCAGGACTCCCTCAAGGGTGTGAAGTGGGGCTCAGTGATGCTCCAATGTGTGTTCATCCTTTGTTGCTGAAGAAGACCATGCCATCAGAGAAATAATGACATAACTTGCACTTGACTTTGTTTTGAGTGGGGGGGGGGAGGGGGCTGTGCAGGTCACCAGCCTCACTTCTCCTCCAGAGCTGTCTGAATCCAGTGACCAGATATTCCTCAGGATGACTGGAGATGACACAGGATGAGGCAATTGGGGTTAAGTGACTTGTCCAAGGTCACACAGCTAGTGAGTGTCAAGTATCTGAGGTAAGATTTGAACTCAGGTCCTCCTGACTCCTGCACTGGTACTCTATCCACTGCACCACTTAACTGCCTGGGATGCCCATTGGAGGATGCTCCATTGCATCCTACTTCAGAGGGGCCCAAGAAGTGCCAGTCAGTGTCTGTGTATTGAAATTCCCTGGGCAGGCCCAGGGGTGATGTGTCCAGGGCAGGGGATGGCCTCTTGTGGTGTTTCTCCCTTCCCAACCTGACTTCAGCTGCTCTCCCAGATTCCCTTGAGTTGCGCCTGCTTGATGGGGCCCCGTCTTGGGCCGGTCCGCTCCTGTTGCTCTGGTTGGGTTCCTGGGCTCTGGTGGCAGCACAGAAGGCCCGACCTGCTTCTGCTTTTGCACCCTTCCAACCCCAGTCAAACAAAAGAATCCGGCTCCAGCTGGAAGACACTTGAGCTTGTCTTTGGGGGGAATTTTTTGGGGTGGAAATGTTCCCTCCCCCAGGAATTTCTTAAAAGGGAGTGGAGAGCCTGGGCTCCGTGGCGTTGGAATGATTATCTTGAGGAAGCAGCCATGTGGTCCCAGTTAGGTTTCTTTAGAACCAGTGGTGCTGCCGCCTTTGAGAGGGGTGTAGGCAGAGTCCCTGAGCGTGACAGCTTCAGAAGGGACCCTAAAACAAACCTTTCTATGTACAGAACACTGGTCTGGATAGTTTTGTCCCAATTCTCAGAGTTTGTTTTCTAGTAGGGAAGAGGATGGGGAGGGATGAATCATGAACATTGTAACTGTTCATTGTAGCTATTACATCTGGTAGTCCAAGGCCAGAACATTAGCTACCCAACCCAAGGAAGTGTTTGGGGTGGGGCTTGGAAAAGGAAGGGCATTACTGATGGGACCACGATGTCATTGAAGCTGGCCTTCCAAGATTAGGTGGGAATTGTACAGGTGAGTGGAACAGGGAGGGCATTCCTGGCATGAGGAACGATGAACAATGACTTGGAGACAGGAGAGCCATGGACACCTCTTGGAGGGCAGACTGTGGCTGACTTGACTTGGAGTGAGAAATTTCCGTAAATCCATGATGATGAGGCCTAGAATGGGAGCCCTGGAGTTGAGTTGGCAGGCACCTTACTGGTCATCTACTCCTGTTCCTCATGCTATAGAGGGAGGGAAGGAAGGAGGGAGAATTGGGCCTGGCACCCCATTCCCCTGCTGACTTTTAGCATCAAGTCTCTGATCGTCATTGGGGAGGAAACCCTCCCTCCTGCAGTGTGGAAGGAACCTTGGAGGGAAGATTTGAAACATGTGTGGAGTTGAGGCAGGGCTGGGCTTGAAAGCACCTGACTGCTGAAGGGCCCGTCCCTTCCAAGGACAGCCCCCACTGCTCTGCTCTGCTCCCTCCTTCCTCTCTGCTCCCTCCCCCTCTTCCCTTCCCTCTACTCTCCCTGGGCTGGGCCCTGGCTGGGCCGGCCCAGCTGCTGCTGGGGCCTCTGCCCCTCAAGCCCCTGCTGCAGGAGGCCTGGCCCAGTGGGGGGAGGGGGGCTGGAGAGGGAGGAAGAGCCTTGGGTTGGGGGAGGAGAGGGCCAGATGTGCACAGGCAGCTGGAGCTGGATTCCTGTAACCTTGGCTCTATGGGAAATTGGAACAGCAGGGGCTCCTCAGCAGTTTTTGTGCCTGTGCCCCTCATGGGGGCCTGGGAATGGGGCAGAGGAGGGGGCCTCCAGCAGCACCTTAGGGGACCAGAGGATTGCAGATTGGAAAAGATCTCAGAGCCCTTCTGGTCTGACCCCCTCCCTGTGGACAAGGAGGAAAAGCAATCTGGCTGATGTTTTGCAGCCAGTGAGCACCAGCCCTGGGCACTGCCGTGTGGCAGATGATTTCCTGCTTGAGATAGTATCGTTCCTTTGCTCTTTCATTCACCCCACATTGGGGATGTGCCCACTCTGCATGCTCAGTACCACTGACAAATGGCTCCCCAGGAGAATGCTGGGAGCTCCATCCCCAGTGGGCAGCACCTTCATGCATAGGGCCTACCAAGAGGTCCAGGCTTGGACAGAGTCTGGCAAGACCTGCATTGGGCTCCCACCTCTGACTCCTGCTTAGCTGTGTGACTGGGAAAATCACTTTCACCTCTCTGGGCCTCAGTTTCCTCATCTGTAAAACTAGTAATCTCTGTAGTATTCACCTCACATGGGTGCTATGAAGTGCCAAGAAATGACCACAGTGCCTATTATTAGTATTATTAATGCTGTCAAGGCTTGGATTGGCTCTGGGGGGACAGGAGAGGGAGAAAGTATAGAGGTGACTTTTTCAGCTTTGGCCCCTGAAAGCTGACTCAATGAGACTGGCCACTTCTGCAGGGATTGGGCTCCTCCTCACAGTCCAGCAAGGGGAGTTTAAGGTGGCAGCACCACCCAGTGGGCACCTCTGCCACCTGACTCTGGAGAAGGTGTGCAGGGAGAGACAGAGCATAGAATGTTAGGTCTAAGGAAGGCTGGAAGGACGCTCAGGAGAAACTGGGCCCCAGAGAAGAGAAAGGACATGGCTGAGGTCATACAGGTCAGTAAGTGGCAGACCTCCTGAGGCTAACTTTCCCACACTGTCTTAGATACAAACCTCTTTTGGACACACAAAAGCCCATTGAACCAGGGGGTAAACCTTTGCTAAGCAAATGACTCTTCTGAATCATTAGCATCTTGACTGGATGGGACCCATATTTCATCTCCCAGAAACTCCCACTTTGGATGAGGACTCTAACTCAGGTGGCTAGGGTTCAATGGGCTGCTCAGAGGGATTGTCTGGGGGAGGAATTTGTTCCCTCCCCCTTCTTGGCTCTCCCAGGATAAATACACTGAATGGAAAGAGTGGCTAATGCCTCAGTCGGGCAGGACACAGGCCTTTCTTCCTCCCATCCCACTGGCATGTTTGCCTAGGCAGGTTGCCAGCTGAGCTGGGCATTGGAGCCCGGGTGCCTTAATAGCTTGACTTTTCTGGGTTGGACTGCATGCTCTGGGTTAGCCCAGGGAAGGGAGGTAAGGCGCTCCCCGGCAGACAGGGTAGCCTAGATCCCCAGGGCCTGCTTTCAGCTTCTGTTCTGTGCTCTGGGAGCTTCTCCCTTTTTGCTTTGCATTCTTGTCAGATGTCAGGTTCTGGGGCCCGCCTAGAAGGGCTTGCCTTGTTACCTTCCTGCCTGGGGGACCCCGGGTCAGGGAGTCCACCTTCTCAGCCCCAGGTTGTTCATCTGCAAACCTGGGAGGAAACTATGAGCTCTATTCCTAGGACAGGCCAATCTATTGAAACCACTTTGCAAACTGGAAAGTGCTACTGAAATGTCACGATTCTTAATAAGAGGAGAGGTGACCTTGGTGTCGGAGCCCTGGGTTCAGATCCGCCTCTGACACATTCTACCTGTGTGATGAGGCCAGTCTCTGAAGTTCCCAGGCTAAAAGTGGCAGACAGTTGGGGCTTTTTATTGGTAGAGTGGGTGAGTCTTGGACTGGAGGACCAGATGGATTAGCCGGTCTGAAAGGGAGGACCCATCCTTTCTACTTTTTCTCCCATTTGTTGCTCCGAGCTCGTGTCACTAATAAGTCCACCATTTGTTGTCTTGCCTAGGAGGTGCCAGGCGAGAGAGAGGCTACTGTAGCACAGGAGACAGAAAGCTGACCCCAAAGTCAGGAAGCCCTGAGTTCAAGTCCCACTTCTGCCATTTACTGACTGTGTGATCCTGGTCAGGTCACTTAACCTCTCAGCGTCAAACTTGAGTAGAAATGGAGGATCCTGGCAAGCTGCGTACTGACTTAGAAAACCACTTATTTGTAGATTTATTTTTTAAAAATGATGCATCGATATGTTAAAATCAGAGAGGACCAGCATGGAAGCCAGGGCCAGGCAGCAGGAAGCGTCAGGGCTGGGGATTTCTTTAGTTCCGTCATGGAAAGGGAGGCTCCGAGAAGCTTTTGGACCTCTCTCTGTCATCGCGCATGGGGTGAACATTAAGAGAGAAAACAGAACTGCCCCACAGCTGCTCTGGGGAGAACCATCTCGAAATTAAAGAGACCCCAACAAACATGCCTAACAGGGAGTTGATGCCCAAGGTCCTTAGGGAGATGACCCAGATGAACTCTATCCTCCAGTCCTGACAGGAGGGATGACAGAGCTGCTGTCAGTGATACTGGAGAGGTCACGGGGGGGGGGGGGGCAGCTGGGCTCTGAAAAGGGGAAGAGAACGGAATCTGCAAACTGGAGGCCTGGGGAAGTTCTGTTACGTGTTAGGTGAGCTGAACACGCGGAGACGCAAGCGCCATGGGCCTCCTAATGCTGGGGAACATGGAGAAAGGGGGTTATTATTTATGATCATGAAGGACCAGTCTTGTTTCAAGGACATGTCATTCCCTTCTTCGGCTCTGGCTTTGACACTCATTCAGGATTTAGATCGAGGAGCTGACAGTCTGCCCGTGAGAAGTGCGGGTGGCACACGACCGACAGCGATGTCGGTATGGCTTACTTGTTTATTTGATAGTTGCCAGCGCTGTTGTTGTGAGCAAGATGGAGTGCTGTGGGCTGGCCGGTGTATAATTAGGTGGATTTGGAAGTGGTTGAACGCTCAGGTACAAAGAGTCGTCATTAAGGATTTGGTCTCGCTTGGAATGCACTCTGCAGGGATTTGCGCTTGGCCATTTTTATTGATGAGCTGGCACACGTGCCATCCTCATTACGTTTGAACAAAGAAGAATTGCTAACATTTGGGAGGTGACACGAACAGACTTGGTCTCAGGGTCTCCCAACACCGGGCATGGTACTGGGCCCAGAAGAGTCACTTAGGCAATGCGAGTTCACTGACTGACTGGCTGACCCGCAGTCATTTGCATAGCATTTGGCAGGCCAGATCCAATGTGTCAAACTGAGGCTGAGATGCAGACCTCTCCTACTCCCAACCACAGAGGGGAGCAACCGAGGTAAAGGCTGAGCAGTCAACTGAAAGAGGGTGAAGTCCAGGTCATCAGTATGCCAGTTTCCATGGATATCAGGTCATCAGTAGGTAATGCCATCTTCAAGCCTCTCTTCACAACTCTGTCACATGGGGAAGACCATGGCATGGCAAGGCAGACCAGAGGTGCCAGCAATGATGCTTCATACATGTTCTGCTTTAACTGTCTTATCATCTGTCTTGTGCATCTCTCCCCTCCACACACATCATTTCTAGTTAAGTAAGGATTTGAACCTGTGCTCTTGGAGTCCAATTCTGGCTATCATTCCATTGCACCATGCAGCCTACTTCTCTTTGGCTGCCCTTCCCTCCTTCCTTCCACTTTTCCCTTTCTTTGACCTCTCTTTTGAGACCCAAATTTGACCTTTGACCTGGCATGGGCCCAGTACCATGTCCGGTGTTGGGAGACCCTGAGACAAAGAAAGCAACCCCTCCTGCTGGCAGGGAACTGCTGTTATCTTGGGGGGAAGAGATGCAGAATCGACGTGAGGAGAGCCATTGAAGCAAAGCAAGCATCCACAGTGTCTTGGAAGCTGGGCAGGGCGACTGGCAGCCAAGGACTTTCCATCCCCCTTGTCTTGGATAGGGAGTGGGGGCCACCTGTGGTGGGATGAGTGTGCTCTTATCATTTTAATGCCTGATCCCTCACTAGTGCAAGGCAGTGCAGCCTAGGGAAAGTGGCACTGAGCTTTGGGAGGGGGTCTTCTCCCAGGGGGCAGCCAAGCCAAGATAATGATCTACCTCAGGCAGATTCTAGGGTGGACTGTGGACTTTCCCCTTAGGCAGCTGCAAGGCAAGCCTGGGAACCCAACATTCAGAAATGGGCCCAGCAGGTTTAGACACCACAGGGGCGTCTCAGGCTGTGGGCCTCCTGCCTACCCTTCTCGGTCAGTTTTGTTGATCTACGCTGTGGCACACATGTTCACATGACCTGTTCTAGATAGACCCAGGCTGGCTTGAGGCAATCCCAAAGCTCACTAACTAGTCTTCTAGTAACAAGAGTTTAGAATTTTGTCAGGAACTGAGGTCAAACTCACTCACTAATACTGTATAAAATGTGGCAACAATACTTCATGCTGCCTCCTTTACAGGGCTCTTGGAAGGATAAGTTTACCTTAAAACTCAATCGATCAGTCGAGATGTGTGCTTTTCCAACAGCCAGGTGTGTTCTGCAATGGTGAACCATGGTAGTGGATTCTTGAGCAGGTGAGTAACCTGCTAAAATGGTATTTCTGGAGGTCACTTTGCCTGTGACCTATAGGGGAGTTGGCAGAGAGAAAGGGAGGCAGGGAGATCCCTAGGAGAGTTTCATAGTAGTGGAGGGAGAGGTGATCACAGAGTTCTAGGACCTCAGCTAAGGTCCTGAATTGAATGACAGTGGAGAGGAAAGGCTGAATGGAGAGGCATTGGGAGGAAGAAATAACCATGCTTGACGGTTTCGATCTGAGGGATGAAGGAGATGGATTCTGAGTGACTCCAGGGCTCTTAACCTTGGGAGCCAGGAAGAATGCAGTTCAGTTATTGGCATAAATGGGGTGGATGGGCAGGCGCACTATTTGTGCCATAGTGAGTGTAAGATGTCCTGGAGACCCTGCCAGAGAGCCAGGTGCTTCAGCTTAGTGTTCAGGGCATCATCTGTCAGGTCCTTCTTGAAGCCTGTAGAGTCAGGCTGCTGTAACCCTGGGAACAGCTGTTACATGCATGGAATAGAGAGCGGGGGAGAGGGGCCTGGGCCTTCGTGGCTCTTGAGGTGAAGTCTGGGGGCTAGCTTCCTCTTTGGGGGAAATGTCTCAGCAGCCCGGAGAAGCCATGTGAGGACCACATTTGTGGTCTGTATTATATGTCCATTTTTAGCCGTTTGATTTGGGGCCTGATTCTGAGCTTAGCACAGGATTATTAATCTTGGGACAATCATTGTCACTTTAATCAGAATTATAGATTTTCTTGAAACATGCGATTGTAAGAGGTTTGCTGCATTCTTAACGGCCATTTCATTATATCCAGTGGCATTTTTTCTCCCCCGGCAGAACACATCTTAGCCATTTAAATGAAGCCAATGGAAGATGAAAATGAATATAATAGATTCATTTACAGTGAAGTTGCCTGGAGGATGTCTCTTCTGTTAAGGGATGTTCATACAAGTACTGGGGCTTGGTATTCAATTTTCCTCCCTTCCTCCAAAGCCTGCCTGACTACAGCTCCAGGCTGTATCTAGCATCTTACAGAGGATCCTGAGGGCTCTAGGGAAATGGGCCAGACTCAGCCAAAACATGTCTCCGATGATGGCCTGGGCACAGACAGTAGCATGGGGAATTGAGGACTGGCCAAGGAAATGGTTTTGCCATGCAGGGAGGGTAAGGGATGGGAGACAGGGCCCCCCAGGACTTGGGGCACATAGAAACTTAAAAGACCTAGAGGAAGGAAGGCTGAGTGAGAGGAAGAAGCTGGACAGAAATAGTGTTGGGAAGGGATGTGATGAGTGAAGTCCTGACTTCACTGTCCTGGGCATTTTCTGTTGCTACCTCTGAGCCCTGAAGGGGGCAGCCGGGTGGTGCAGTGGACAGAGCACCTGTGCAGGAGTCAGGGGACCTGAGCTCAAATCTCACCTCAGACACTTGACACTCACTAGCTGTGTGACCTTGGACAAGTCACTTAACCCCAATTGCCTCATCCTGGGTCATCTCCAGTCATCCCGATGAATATCTGGTCACTGGATTCAGATGGCTCTGGAGGAGAAGTGAGGCTGGTGACCTGCCCAGCCCTCCCTCACTTAAAACAAAGTCAAGTGCAAGTTATGTCATCATCTCTCTGATGGCATGGTCTTCTTTGTCAACGAAGGACGGACACACACTCTGAGCCGTGAAACATCTCTCTTTATCTTCCTAGAAATTCCCATAGCTGTGTGCTGGAATCCTTGAGCATGGTGCCATAGCAGTGTTGTTGCTTAGTTGTCATTTCAGTCATAGCCAGCTCTCTGTGACCCCAGTGGAGGTTCTCTTGGCAGAGATACTGGAGTGGTTTGCCATTTCCTTCTCCAGCTCATTTTACAAATGAGGAAACTGAGGCCGACCGGGTGAAGTGACTTGCCCAAGGTCACACAACTAGTAACATTTGACTCCAGTCTTCCTGAGTCATCCAGGCCTGGTGCTCTATCCACTGCAGCGCCTCCTAGCTGCCCCTCTTGACAGTACTGCTCAGAAATATGTGGGTGTATTCCCTGTCTTTTACCTCGTTAGGGGTCTTTGCTGAGTAGTGATCTCATGGAGTCTGGAGTGTGCCTCACAAGCATCCTGTGCCTTGTTATACCCTTGTTGCCTCCAGTCTTGGCTTTGTTCACTGTTCCGTTGTTCTTCCTTTTCTTTGCACCTGAGGTGTGGCAGGTAGACAGAGCACCTTGCACACACTGAGTGTTTAATAAATGCTCACTGGTTGCTTGAGTGGTAAAGTGGCCAGAGGCTCTGAGGCATGTGAGGTGGCAGCAGGAGGCCAAGGTCAAAAAGGCTGCATTTGAAGCAAAGGACCTGAGTTCAGATCTTGGTTCTCTTACGTTCTAGCTGTGGGAACTTGGTTCCTCTGGGAAGAGAAAGGATCAGACTGGACTGAGCCTTGGGCAGTGCCCCCTGTTGCCAGGCAGGGTGGGGCAGGGCTAGTGGCCTCTCATCCTTGGGGGATCCCTTCTTGTACTGCTGGGGCTCTTTCTCATTCTCCATCACCAAAGTCAGCAGGGAGTGCCTGATGGCCAAGACCATTGGCTTTCTCCCTCCCTCCTTCCCTCCTTCTCTCTCCCCCTCCCCCTCCCTCTTTCTCCTCTCCTCTCCTCACTCTCCATTTTTATTTTATGTTATTTTTTTCTGTCCTTCCCTCCAGCCCAAGTGGCCTTTGCTCTCTCTGGCCCACACCTTTGGTGACTGCTCCTTTCTCCCCGTGCTCCCTGCTGGGCCCTTGGAGTTGTGTGAGGGCATCTTAACCTGCGGGCTGTGGATACATTTCACGGCTCTGTGAATTTGGGGAAACAATCTCATCTTTATTCTGACCAGCCCCCTAGCCCTAACCTTCTTGGCGATCCTGTGTATCCACTTTTATGCTTTTAAGCACATTTGGGGAAGGAGTTCATAGACTTCACCAAGGCCCTGAGGCATCCAGGTCACAAACACACTTGTGAGCTTGAGAGTTCCTAGGCCCAAGGTCAGACAATCAGAGTCTGGAGAGGTCATCAAGTCCAGCTCTTTGTCTTAGAGATGAGACAACCGAGGCCTGAGCAGGGAGAAGCCTTGCCCAGGGCCACATGGCCAGTGAGTATGGCAGATGACATGCCCCCCTGGGTCTTGCTGACTCCAAGCCCCCACTTCTTGCCACCACAGTCTTGAGCCTCCAGAATCCAGGGAGGTGGGCCCTGGCCTGGGGTCCCTCCCTACCCCCAGGCTCTGAGGGGAAGGACTTTTTCTATGAGCCTCTTTCTTCCTTCATCCCCTTGCCATGTGTTTGTGGTTAGTAAATTATCGCAGTCCAGAGTTGGCCAAGGTCCGGAGTGGAGTGAGATGAACTCCTCAAGCATGTTTGATGAGAATGTGCTTTCTGGTGGAGGCATTCTGGGTTTGTCCGTCAGATACGTGCTGTTCCAGATGGCCTCAAGGCCAGGTTGCTGATGCTCTCACTAATGGGTGGTATGTGTAATTGCCTCTTTGGAGCCAGAACCTGTTTAGGAATCCAGCTGCCTTGCTCCCACTTGCAAATACCCCCTAGCATCCCCCTGGCCTCGCCTGAAAAAGGGTGCTTGGTGATTGGCCAATATTTCACAGAAAGTACAACCCGTTGGCAAGAAGCAGGCCTCAAACCAGCACCATTTAGAGGAACTTTCTTTCCCTGGAATCGCAAGTGCTTCCCCATGATGCCGAGGTCACAAGTCCAAATGAAGGCACCTTTCACAGGGCCCTCTCTTCTTCCCTCCCATATTTCTTCAGACCTATTGTTAAAGGAGGCTTGGATGGAGTAGGATTATTCTTGGGCCATATGGGAGCCATACATCTTTCTGTTCTTCCATTTTTTTTGCGCAGTAGTTATGCATGGCAGCAAAGCACAGTGGGAAGAGGGGGAGATTTGGACCCAAAGGTATGGGTTGGAATCTTGGCTCTGCCACTTCCTGTGTGACCCTAGGTATGCCACTTCCTTTTCTGGGTCTCTGTTTCTTCATCTGTTAATTTAGGGGATTGGACAAGATGACTCAAGGCCCCTTCCAGTTCTAAATCTGTGGATCGTATATTTTCAGAAAAGCATTAGTCAGAACTTCCCAAGCACTTGGAATGTAGAAGCATTGCCTGGTGTTGCCTTCAGTTTGGGTACATAAGATCACAGGAACCCAGCATGAACATTAAAGCTGGAAGGCCCCATCACTTACAGGGGAGGAAAATGAGCCACTTAGCCAAGGTCCCCAAGGTTCAGCCTCAGTTCCAAACCCAGGGCCCTTTCAAAAACACAGTGATGCCAGTCACTGGGCATCTCAAGTCTGTTCAGGTTAGGAGGGTGTCAGAACCTGCAGTCACATGACCAATAAATAGCCTTTATTAGTGCTCAGAGAGTTTTAGGATTTGTGGGATCCTGGAAAAGTCACCTAGTGCTTTCCCAACTTCCAGACAGGATGATGTGAGGTACCATTATGGTAGTTCATGAGAATGCTTTTTTGTGTAGTTTTCTATCAGCCCCGATTGCAATGAGCTCCTCCTCCCTGGAGCTCTTCAAACATTGATTAAGCTCTTACTATGTGCCAGGCACTATGCTAAGAGATGGGGATACAAAAAGAGGCAAAAGCTGGGCCCAGCTCTCAAGGAGCTTATAGTCTAATGGGGGAGACAATGTGCAAACAAATACATACAAAACACATAGAAAATAATGAACAGAGGGAAGGCCCTGGAATGAAGAGGGAGTAGGGAAGGCTTCCTGGACCAGAGTTGGGACTTAGAGGTATCCAGGGAGGTCAGTATGCAGATCAGAGGAGGGAGAGCATCCCAGGCCTGGGGGATGGCCCGAGAGAAGGCCCAGAGCCCCTTATTTGTGGAACATCCAGGAGGCCAGGGTCACTGGATCCAAGAGTATGTATGTGTTTGGGGAGCATGTGGTATTTGATCCTGGAGGCCATAGGGAGCCACTGGAGTTTCTTGAGTAGGAGATGATGTAGTCAGACCTGTACTTTAGGAAATCATTTTGGAGGCTGAATGGAGGAGAGTGGACCGGGGAGAGACTAAGACAGGCAGACCCCTCCCCCAGCAGTTATTACAATAGTCCAGAAGTGAGGAGATGAGGGTTTTTTGCCAGGGGGGCAGCAGTGTCAGAAGAGAGATGCTGCAGAGCTGAAATTGACAGGCCTTGGCACCAGATAATAATAATATTCATTCCTGTTCTGATCTTGATTATTGTCTGGATGGATTGCCTTGGCTTCTGGCAGTGGGAGAGAGTGATGGTGTTGGGTACTTTCCATTTCTGGTGACCTGGTGACTCAAGAAGCTCCCAGGGTTGTACTCAAATGGGAAGGAGTCCCCGCCTTTCCCTTGGCTCACTCTCTTTGTCCAAAAAGCATTCATTCATTCATTTGTTGATTCACTTACTCAACATACATCCTGGAATCGAGTCTCTGAACTGGGAAGGCTTTTGATGACCAGTGTCTAGATGAGAGCCCTTCCTCTGAGGCCCCACTGGCTGCAGAGCTCCAGGGAGAAGAAAGCCATCACCTTTCCCAGCACTCCTTCCCACTGTGGGACAGCACTTAATTGACAGGAAGCCTTTCCTAATGGCCCCTCCTCTCCATTGCTCAAGCCTCTCTCCCTTGACAGTCCTTTGGTCTCTGGAAGCACAGAGTGCCTCATACCTGATAGATACCCAATCAGTGGTGGGTGTTTGGAGTTGAAGATGGCTCTCCCATCTCTCCAAGCCTTCGGTTCTTTAGACAAAACGTCAGCAGTTCCTTTGACCAGCTGTTGGTCAAAGGAACTAACTCTGCTCTGGGCCCCCTCCCTGGACACTAACTCTGCCCTCTTCTCCTCTCTGGGCACTAACTCTACTCTCTGCCCTCTTTCCAGGCATTAACTCTGCCATTTGCCCATCCCAGCTCCAGGGTTTGCTGCCCACTTTTCCTTGATTCGTAAACCAGCCTTCCCATTCCTCTGGGTGACTGAGCCTTCTCATCTGGAATTAAGTGTCCACATTTCCCAGCCCCTGGTTCTTGGCATGGGCTCAGCTCTGGAGTTCTGCATACTTCCTTCCCACCAGCCACACAAAAAGGCCTCCTTGCCCACAGTTTCCCCACCAGATGCTGCTCCCCAATCCTCTGGTATCACTGACTTCTTGGCCTCTGTGAGGAGCTGTCTGTGGCTATCCTTTGTTGGCTGAAGCTGTGATGGTGACTGGGATTACCTTGGGGTAGAGTGGGAGAGTTGCCCAGGGACCACATTGCCCAGGAGAAAGAGGTCAACGTAAGTGCACTGTGTGATGCTCTCCGTTGATCCCAATATCCAATGAAGGACAGCAATTGAAGCTCAAGCCAGGCTGGGAGACAATGACTCAATGAGCTGACCCTGTCTGCCTGCTCCCAAACCATGCCATCTCAAGGTCTTGAAGTGAATCTTTCCTGAGAGTCATGGAGAAGAATCTCAGTAGTTACGTCGGGTTCACCACGCAGACCAGTGGCCCACACATCCAGGAGAGTGTGTTTAGACCAATCTGATGGCATGTTTCCATATGCCCCGCCACCAGAGGTCCAGCCAAGTGGCAGCAGGTATGCCTGCTCAGTCAGGTGCCACCATCCAGGAGCCTCTAGCCTTGCTGGCCTTTCTGCCAACTCTCTTTAAGTCTCGGGACACCAGCACAACTGTTCATTTGGTTGTAGCTTTCCTTGTGTGGGCCCTGCCCTTTCTTGGCCATCTATATCCTTGGTGAGATTTTTGGATTCCATTTGGCATGAGCCCACCATGTGTACTGGGTTTGGGGATCCTTTGAGAACTGCATTTATGGAGTGGCAGCTGTGGGAGGATGGCAGTGCTGGGACTGGCCTTTAGAAGCAGTGCACTCTCAGAGATGATTCATCTCACTGGACAGCTTTCCAAACCAGACCAGGGATCAAAGTTATGTCTGCAGCTGTGTCTGTCAGGGTCCTTGCCAATCTGTTGGCACTCCGTGGTGCCACTGTCCCTTCTCAACCTGTACCACTTGAGAGAATTATCGATGCCAGAGGCACAGGAAGGTGTGGCCAGGAGTGGAAAGGAACCTGACCACACTGCTGAACAATCAATCTGGGGCCCAGGGGATCTGGCTCCTCTGGCCACTATGAACATGAATGGGGGCAATGAACAGAGTGCTGGCCTTGGTCCTGCCTCAGATCCTAGTCCCTTCGTTCCTCCCAGCCTCAGTTTCTTCCTCTGCAAAATGGGGACAATAAAATCCCAGCATTTATCTGGCAGGGTTACCGTGAGGATCAAATGAGATAACATGCATAAAAGGGCTTTTCAAACCTTGCGGACTCTTGTTATTCTAGAAAAGAGTCTTGCCCTAAATGCAGCTTGGCTTGACGCAGTGGCTTCTTCCAGAAGCACTCGGCCAGGGCTTCACTCAGCTAGTGCCTCCCTCGGCCAGGGCTTCACTTGGGTCTTCTCTTTTTTTGGGAGGGAGGGGTCTTCTCTTATACACACATATGTGTATGTGCCTCTTGGCCTGGGAGCTCGCTGAGGGTACCCACAAATCATCCCTCAGTGAAAGCACTGTGTTTGGGGGCAGTAGTCCTGGGTTCTGATTCTCTGCTCCTTCAGTGGTATACTAGGCTTAGAGTAGAGCACCTGGGTTTAGATTCCAACTCTGCCACTGATCATATCTGTGACTTCCCCTGTCTGGGCTGCCTCAGTTTCCTTTTCTGTAACATGAGGTTTTGGATCAGATGACCTCTCAGGGCCCTTCCAGCTGATGACCCTTTTATGTGACTCTGTGACTCATGGAGCCATGGGTTATGCAGTTCTCTACTCTCTAAGCCTCTGTTTTCTTCCCTCTTGGGTCCCTTCCAGTACTGACATCCCACAATCCTCTGCCTTAGTGGCTTCTTTCACTTTGTCTTCTTCCTTCCTTCCTAAAGAGTCTTTTAGGTGAATTGGAGTGATCACAGGCTTGGGGCTGGGAGACAGCCAAGGAGTGATGGGCAGGGAGGGTAACCAGTGCATAGATTAGCCTTTTCAGAAAGCTAGAGGGGGTGGAGGCTGGGGAGGAAGAAGGGGGAGACAATGGTTCAGTCTGGCTTTCTTGAAAGGCTAGGGGGAGCCCTGAGCATGTATGTAGCTAGAGAGGGGAGGGATGAGGAAGAGATAGATGGAAGATAGGAGAGATGTATTAATTGATGCAAGGGTGACTTGGGGGTAGGGATGGAGGCAGTCTGGAGGGAAGAGGAGCCAGGGCTCAGGTGGAAGAGTCAGCCCTGGCAGCATCAAGGGACCCTTGAGTGGGAAAGGGAGGGGAAGACTCCAGAGAGGTGTGGGGTGGAGAGAAAGGGGGAGGGAGCTTAAGTCAGTTGACTGCCAGCTTCTCGCTCCAGTGGAGGACAAGGCCATCTGCTGGGGGGGGGGGGGGGGGGCGGCGGCGTAGTGCCTGGAAGGACAGGAGCAGGAATTTCCTATGTGCCAGACACCCTGTGAAATGCTTCCTAAATGCTCTCTCACTGAGCCTCACAGCATCCTTCCTTTTACATACAGGGGCATGTGGAGAAGGAAAAGTGGGAGGTAGCCTTGAACCCCAAAGTTGGGGCCATACTATGGCTGGAGGGGTCGGACTTGATAGTTAGAAAGATCCAGCTGTGTGAACTGAGGCAAGGCATTGGACTGTCTCAGTTTCCTTCTCTTTAAATATAAGGATAAAAATAGTACCTCCTCACGGATCAAATGAGATAATACACAGGCGGGTTTTTGCAAACCTCACAATTGGATGTAAGGGTTAACTGTGCAGGGGTGCAGCCCACTTGGTCCCCATTGTTACCTGACTTAGCAACTCACCCTTAAACACTTATGGAAAGCCATCAGAACCACTTTGAATGCCTCGTGGCCTGGTATGTCTCTTCTAGAGGGAGCCCCAGGGAGAGTTTTGCTAAGTAGCTAACATGGCAGGAGATGCTGCTGGAGGCAAATGAGGCCTGGCTTTTTTTTTTTTTTTGCCTCCAGCCTTTCCTTCCCTTCTTTAGTTTTTAAAAAGACCAATATTTTATCTGGCCTCTTGTTTGTTCATCCCAATCAGCTCAGGTAGCCCCCTCTTCCTTCCAGCACCCAGTGAGCTTCCCCTTGGAACAGCTGGCCAAGGTCAGCCAGCTTGACCCTGGGCTCTGATTCCAGAGTGGCCACCATGACCCACCCTCTTACTGCCTGCTGGGAAGGAGGAGGAAGGACCTCCTCTTCTCTGGGGCCTTATTTTCATGTTCTCCCTTTTGCTGTTGGAGGCTCATGCCTCCTCCTGGGTTGCCTTGCTTTCTTTTAAGTGTTTTCCCTTGGTTTGCCTCATTGATCCAAGTGGGCTTTAGGGCTCCGTGTGAATTCAGCTGCAGAACTCATTTCCGGTCCCCTATGAGCCCATTTCCCAAATGCTTTCAGAAGCATATTTGCTCTTGGTCTTGTTCATTGATCCAGGCGGAGCTGATGATGGTCTCTAGTGAGTGTGAGATGGGCCTTGAAGCTGACTTCAGCCATCTTGCTGGAGGATTTTTCGGGAATTCCTTTCCCTGATGTTTTGTGACGTTTGGCAGCTCAGTCATGGCACTCTGCTCTGAAGCTAGTTCTCTTTCTGGATTCTCTCCTCTGAGTGATCCATTGGCTTTCTAGTTTTATCTACTACCAGGTCATTTGGGGGATTGCCACCTGCCAGTAATCCCCCCTTCATCTCCTTTTTTCATGGTTCCCCCTGTTATTTTTGGTAATTTATTTTCCACATGAACTGAGCCATTTTTCTCTGGGGCAGCATTGCATGGCAGATACTTGGATTCAGGAAGACCTGCATTCAAGTACCACCTCTTATACTAGCTGTGCAATGCAACATAAGTCACTGTAGCTCTCTGAGCTCCTGGCATTTCTCTGAGACTATCAGTTATAGATGGCTAGTGCTCTGTTCCAATGGGAGAAGACCCGCATCCTTGAAGGGTTGGCATGTCACTGGATCTCATTCTCTTAAACAGCCCATCAGTCAGAGTCTTGATTGTACATTAAAGCTATAAAGTGATTTGGGAAGTCCTGACATTTTTACTATGTTAACTCTACCTAACCAGGCACAAGGGACATCCCCTTAATTATTCATTAAGTTCTTCCTTTCTGTAAGAAGCCTTTAAAGCCTGCCTCTCTCTGGGCCTTGTGTGGGCCTTGGTAGGTTAATGGCCCAATGTTTTGGCCATTCTAAAGGGTGTTTCTTTTTTTCTGTTTTTTCTGCTTTTTTATTGATGATTTTCGGCATTGCAGGTCTTTTTTCTGGAGTTAGCCCCTAACACTGCTGCCTTGATGGAGTTATCACCTCTATTTTTCCATTAGACCACTTTGCCTCCATCCCCTTTGTTGGACCATCCATCATCCATGACACTCCCCCCAAGTGTGAACACTCCTGTGAGTTCTGTTCTAGGCTTTCTTCTCTTCTACCTCGCTACCCTTTCTCATGACTATTTCATCAGCTCCCATGGCTTCCATTATCCCTATGTAGATAACTCCCAGATGTAGATGTCTTTCCAATCATCCTCCAATTAGAACAAAAGCTCCTCCTCCAGAGGAACTGGTTTCTTTCTTCTCTTTGTCTCCCCAGTGCTTAGCACATAGTAAATGCTTTCATGAATTCTTTTTCAGTCATTCGTTCTTTCATTCACATTCGCTTCCCTAACCTTAAAGCACATGCTAGCTGTTCCTGTTATTAATATCATTCTTCACATATTCAGCCCTAATCTCTCTCCTACGTGCTGGGCCAATGTTACCAGCTGCCTGCTAGAAATCACCAGGGAGTCTCATAGGCCTCTCAGACTGAACAGGTCCCAAATGGAACTCGTCGTCTATCGCCAAACCTGCCTCTTCTCCAGACTTCCCTGTCCGGGTTGCTGACACCATGATCTTTCTTGTCAGCCAGGTTCACAGCCTTGTGGTCATCCCTGACTCCTCCTTTGATCTCATTGCCCATCTCCAATCAATGGCCATGTCTTATCAATTCCACCTCTGTGTCACTCTCTCCACTCATACAGCTTTCACCCTAGTTCAAACTCTAATCACCTCTTGCCTAGACCTACTTGGCCTCCTTGCCTCCAGTGTCTCCCTTATCCAATCCATGTTCCACCCAGCTGCCAGTAATCTTGAAGCACAGATATGACCATGTCACTTCCTCCCCTCCCCCCATAATGACTTGATGGCTCCCTGTTGCCCCTAGAATATAATCCTGAGGCTGTCACTTAAAGTTCCCACTCTGCCTTCCTTCCACCAGCCTTTTGAGTCCTTCTTCACATTATTTCCTTTCACACCCTCTCTGTTCTAGTTGAACTGGCCTAATAGTTGTGGCCCATGAACAACATTCCAACTTTCTTCTCCATACTGTTACATAAGTGGGCTCTCCCCTTTGCCTCACCCATTTCTGGAATGAATTCCCTCATCTCCTTCACCTCTTGGAATGGAATGTCCAGCTTCCTTCTGAGTACCCCTCAAGGGCCACCTCCTAGAGGAGACTTGGCCTTATGCTCATTCTGTCTAGCTCCGTCTTTGTGCCTGTCTTTATCTCTCCCTCTATTCCTTGCCCCAGTTACTTGCCCATTCTCCCTCATGAACTTATGGTTTCTCGACTGAAGCGTTTATTTGCTCATGCAAATAGGTAGGATGGAAGCTTCTTGAGGGTGTACCCCCAGTGGCCGGCACAGTAGAGCTTCTTTGGCCTCTTTACCATTAAAGCTTCTTCATTCATGCTTTGGCTCCAGAGGTGGCAGGTGATAGACGGAGCCTAACTATGGTCTTCTCCATTGCATGTAAGGTTAGCTCGGTGTGGGCCCACTCTGACTTCACTGCCTCAGCACTCTCACTGCTGCACAGACGTCTGCCATTGACATCCCTGCTTTCAATCCACACCTGCCTTCTCCTCCATGCTCCTCCTCTCTCTGTCCTCCCAGAAATCCTCCAGAGAAGGTCTAGCCACACGTTCACCCATGTGGTCCCTCCGCTGTCCATCGTTGCCATGTGGTGTGACCATTCTGTCTCTCCTTCTGCCCAGACATCTGTGGATGATATTGTTCCTGCCATTTTTGTGTGTGTGCAAGTCATCATGAGTGTATATGTATTGTATATGGGAGCTGCGTTCTATCAGGGCCCTCTTCTATTGGGGTAATGGGAACTTTAATGACATCTTCTTGATGTAATTTGCTACTGGTTATTTTCTTAATATCAAATTATCCATGGATTACTGGGACAAATAGTAGGTGGAAATGGAGCATTTTTTCTTGGCTAAATGGTTGCATTCTGTTTGCTTGATGTTGTGTTTCTTTTTTGTGCATCTATACTCATTAAGATTGGCTTACAGTTTTCTATTTTAGCCTCCTCTTTGCTAAGTTTGGTGCTCACAACTATATATGATTCACAAAAAGAATTGGTCACCATACCCATATTTCATTTTAGAAATAGCTTCTGTAAGGGAGGGATTGCTTGTTCTCTGAAGATATGGAATTATTTAGTTGCTTGCTTCTGGCACCTTTTTATGGGCAGCTCATTCATGGCCTGTCTGATTTCTCACCAAGATTGATATAGCTCTGTTCCAGGTTCCTTATTTCTTGCTCTGTTAGGTTGTAGATTTTATATTTCTATACATACTCCTCTGTTTATTTTCACTTCTCAAATTTATGCCCACACAGTGGTGCTTGGTAACTGGAGAGAACCTTCTTAATTTCTTTTACATTTGGTGTGTTTGCCTCTGCTCATTCCTCGATTTGGTCACTGTGTTGGGAGCGTCAAACAGAATGAAGCAAGCTAAGGTTGAGGAGTTTAATGTAAGTCTTGGGATTTTAGAAAGTTTTTTGGCTCTGTGTATGGGAGAGGAGGTAGTGATGGGGAGGCAGAGGGGAAGCCAGTGGCATACGGTAAATGGGACAGTCACAAGTTGGAAAAAAAATCCCCAAAGAGAAATGGTAGGTTGGGAGCACTGGCCACCATAAAAGTTTTCTGCTTGGGCAATTTCAGGGTTACTGTTGCATGGGAATGCACCACTGATTTGAAAACAGCAGCCAGTGAGAAAAGCAGGGACCCCCTTCCCCAGGGAGTGTTAATCCTGCCCCTCCCTTGAAGGGGTCCCTGGAAGTCCAGGGAGAGTTTTGCTCTATATAGATGACTTGCCTGCCATATTCAACTGGCCACCCAATTTTATCCATTCCTTTCTGTCCCAACTCTCCCACCTCCCAACCATCGGCTCCCTGGATGATGACCTTGCCTTTCTCCTGGCCTTCAGTCTCCCTGTTTACATTGTCTCTATCTTGTTTGTGCATGGTTGTCCCTGCCATTAGAGGACAGGGAGGCTTTTTCTGCCCTTTTTTGTGTCCTTGGTGCTTAGCACAGGACCTGACTCTTCCCATATAGGACCTTCCCAAATGTTTTCCTGGCTGACTAATGAGGTCTGGCAAGAGCATAGTAGGACTGTCACAGCAAGAGAACTTCAGCAGAAGGCAAAGCATCTAGTTATAGTAGAGGGAGCTCTCACTGTGAGCTGGACCACCTGGGTTCCAGTCCTCGCTCTGCCATGGACTAGTCGGGGAACTTTGAGCAGGTCACAGGCTCTTTGGGCCTCTTTCTTCTTCTCAGACTCAATCTCTTAGGTCCTCCTAACTGAGAGTCCACCATTTTGGAATCACATTACAACCAGCCAAACCAGAAGGTGAGGGTGAATGACTTGGCCAGCCTGGTTTCAGCCCTCCAGAAGTTCCCAACCCAAGAGGTCTCATTTGCAGAGCTGGCCTTGGCTGGCTGCTCTGGACTGCAGTGCCCGCACCTTCCCCTGATGCTCCACCAACCCATCATGAAGTCATTGGCGGAGCAGCAGGAACAAGCCCACGATTGTGCCATAATGAGTTTACGACCCAAGGGAGGGCCCTGCCAGTCTGTGAGCTGCCACCAGCCCCAGGCTGCCTCATAAAAGCCATTCGACAAAGGAGCGTTGCTGCCCCTTGGGTCTTCCAAGCTGCTTAATGACTCAGGCCTGGGAGTCTGAGAGTAACTGAGCCAGTGTGTTAGCATTTCCGGAGCTGACCTTTTTCTTTTTCTTTTATGCAAAAGTAACCTTTAGATTTCTTCCAGCTGTTAAACTGTATGAGTGACGAGCAGTGGTTGACTTTCTTCTCTTCCTTGTATTGCTCCTTGTTTATGCTTCTAGAGGTGGGAGGGGAGAGGAGAGGGGGTGTCCTGTGGCTGGCTGGCTGTCCAGTCATGTGACACAAATGGAAAACTTTCCCTTCTCTGGAAATTGCTCAGCTACCTTCTTATGGAGGTCTCCCTCCCAGCCTGCCCCTAGCGTACTTGTGACTGAAATGTTCTTAGCACCATAGAGGTGGAACTGAAGGAAACTAGAAATCATCCAGTCTAATCTCCTCATGTTACAGAAGGAAAAACTGAGGCAAGGGACTTGCCTAGGCACACATAGAGAGTAAGTAGCAGAGTCAAGACTTGAACCCATGTTCTGTGGCTCTAAATCTAGTGCTCTTCCCAATCTACCATGTTCCTCCAACACCAATCTCAGAGAGAGGGGACTTAGCCAAGGACACCCAGAGGTGAAATTTGACCTTGCATCCCCCAAACTCCTGATATAACTCTCTTCTCCCTGAAGCAGGGTGGTAGCTGTGTGAGTGAAGAAGGGGGTGGGGGATGGGGAGTGTCTCAGAATCTCAAGGAAGTAGAAAAAAGGGAAATTTGGCAGCAGATTGGCTGCATGAGGTGAGGGAGAGAGAGAGTCCAGGATGGTACCAGGGTTATTAGCCTGGGTGCTGAGGAGGAGGGTGGGACCTCAGCAGTCATAGGGAAGTTGGGAAGATGGAGAGGACATATGAGAACATTGAACCCATGCCTATTTGCAGATGGCCCATACATTGCTGCCCAAATGCAGAGAGATCTTCGGGGACATTTGGCACCATTTTAGGTGGCAGGCCCTGACTCCAGGTTAGACAGAGATAGAAACCTCCTGGCCTCAGGGGAGTCCTGTGCTTTCTCTGTTTTGTATCAAAGCCTGAAGGTCTTAGTCAGCCATAGCATTGATATCCCAAAGGGACCTTGGAGAACTCTTGTCATCCAAGCCCTTCATTTGATATGCAGAGTGTCTGAGGGGGAATGGACTTGACCAAAGTCACACAGTCATTGTGTAGTTGAGTCAGAATTCAGTCTCTGCTTGTCTGAGACAGATCCTTGCTCCTTGCTCCTTCTCCTGGGTTGCCCTGCCTTCCCAAG
This sequence comes from Notamacropus eugenii, assembly GCF_028372415.1. Classification (NCBI taxonomy): domain Eukaryota; kingdom Metazoa; phylum Chordata; class Mammalia; order Diprotodontia; family Macropodidae; genus Notamacropus; species Notamacropus eugenii. The sequence goes on along the minus strand of NC_092879.1, from coordinate 99,136,095 downwards.
AAGACCCTTACTTGTCCTAATCAGCAGCCAGGGAGTTGGAGGAGGGTCAGGGTGGTGACTCACCACACCTTGTTCCAAATGCAATAGTGATGGTGATGGTGGTGGTGGTGGTGATGATAGTGCTGGTGGCTGGTCCTTTGAGCCTCTCCTCTTTCAGGGCTAGCCTACCTATTCTTCATCAGCTCTTTGCTTCCCCAAATTGGGGTGGCAATACAGGCACCTCTCAGTCTCTGATAGGGGTTGATGGTATGGGCTCTATCCCTTTTGACCCTAGTGGAGGAGAGAGTCCACTGATGCCCGGAGTAGTCACATTATAAAACTGGTGCCTGAGGTAGGGCCTTGCTGTGCGCTTCGCACTGATTTTAAAAGGGCAGGCAAGTTGTTTCTGGCAGAGAGGCTGTGATCAAGTGTAATAACAGAGGAGGCCCCCATTAAATGAATGTGGGTCATGCAGCCTCTTCCATGACCTCACCTAGGCGACCCCTGGTTACAGCCGCTGGCACAGCCAGGAGAGACTCAGAGCCACATTGACCATGAGGCTATGGCTTCTAGGGGTGACCGTGGTGAAGGGTTGGGAGATGCCCAGTAACTTGTGTCTGTTTCCTCTGGTGTGACATGGAGGAGGTCTGTATTGGTGGAAGAGGTAGGCACCCTGACAGCTGACAGCAAAATACAGTACTGAGGCTCTTGATTGTTGGGTGCCATGGGCAGGGAGAGCTCTGAATTGGCCCGAATCTGGGCTCACATGGTGCCCAACCACACAGTTCTTGCCAGAGTTCTCCTTAATTGATATAGCATATAGAGAGAGAGGAAGAGGGCCCAGGACTGAGCTCTGTGGGGCACTCAAGGTAGCAGGTGAGAGCTGGAGAAGGAGTCAGCAAAAGAGATAGAAGGAGCTGCCAGAGAGGGAGGAAGAGAACTGGGACAGAGAGGTGTGTATCCAGGAGAAGAGGGGGATCCTCGATGTCTAAGGCTGCCCAGAGGTCAAGCAAGGTGAGGACTGAGCAAAGGCCACCCTCCATGACTTTAGAGGGAGCGTACGAGTTGAATAATGAGGTCACAAGGCAGACTGCAGAAGGTTTGGAATGGGGTGAAAGTCAAGGAAGGGGAGTAAGAGCTGAGAAGGGGGTGGGGATGGATGGGAGAGGGGCAGGATGGGATGGATCACCGGGACACTTAGTAGAGTTTGCCTTGCCAGGGAGAAGAGCCAGCAGAGTAAAGGAGATAGTGTGTGTGGTGAGGGAGGTGGAGGGAGAAGAGACCTGAGTGATGGCAGAGGAGGCTGAGAAAGGGTAAGGAAAGGGAACACTTGGGAGGACTGAGGAGAGAAGAGCTTTGGAACAGCCTCTGGCCTTGGTGGCATGGTGAATCGATCGCCTTGCTGCAGTGAAGGCCTGCATGAGATTAGATCACAAAAATGTGAGGCAGACCCAGTCACTTCCGGTTCCTGACTTTCTCCAGCTCTCTTTGGCAGCATATGGATAGGGGTGAAGGAAGCAGATGGTGGGAGTGATCCAAGGTTGAGGCTTGGGGCCTGATCAGGGGTAGGACAAGGGGGTGAGGGATTTGAGAGAAGACAGTGCAGAGTTGTGCTGGTTCACCAAGGGGTAGAGATGGGGAAGAGAGGAAAGAACTGAAGGGCAAAGGGTTTGAAGGTAGGTTTGAAGGTAGACCTGGCACATGGTACACTATTAATAAATGTTTGTTCAATTGGGCTGAAGGAAGCTTGGAAGCATGTGATAGATTTTAGAAAGATTTCATAACAAATGACCAAAATAGAGACTGTTGATTCTCATGGAATGCAGGGTGTGAAAGGGGACCCTAGAGTTTCAGACATCTCCAAAATTCCCTTCTGAACATCTCTCGTTGTCTGGCAAAGGCTTTGCAAACAGAAGTGGCCCCAGAAGCAGTCTGGGTGCTTGGTGGTGCCTTTTTTCCAAGAGTGGATGTTAGCCATGGGTGGTGCCCGTACCTGAAGAGCCAGCTGGAGGCATTGCTCACTTGTCTGCAGCTTTCCCGAGGTGGGGGTGTGCTTGTTGTAGGATTTTTACAAACAGTGACATTATTTTTAAAAAATACTTTTACTGAGTAAAAACCCAGCGAGTTCCAAGGAATTAAGTTAATGAAATGGTCATGGTCTTAATCTCATTTCTGTCCCCTCTTCCAGGCCCTCCATCCATGAATCATCCCTTCACTCCCATGCGTCTTCCAGTCTGTCTCCACTGGCTCCTTCCCTTCTGTCTACAATCATGCTAAGGTCTCCCCTTTCCTAAATTAATAATAATAGTGGACGTTGATAGGGCTTCAGACAGTTTCAAAACTGCTTTCCATATACTAGGTCATTTACTCCTCACCAGCCCCCTGGGAGGGGGGAAGGGCCGCCTCTTAACCTTGTGGCCTCCCCAGCTCCCTCACTGCCAAACTGCTGGGCACCCACTCACTTCCCAGCCACCTCCCCACAAGCAGCTCCAAACTCCACTGTTGGTTTGCCTGCCTGAAATGGCTTCCTGGAAGTTGGGACTCTGTAGGATTCAGAGCTTGAAGAGACCCTAAAAGGCAGCTAGTATGACCTCCTTCCCCCTCCTTTTTTTTTTTTTTACATGAGAGGAAACTGAGACCCACACAAAAGGAATTGACTATGGCCTCACGGGTATTCAGAAGCAGAGCCAGAATTTGAACCCAAGTCCTTTCCAGTGGAGCAGTTGGCCCACAAGGGTCTCCCAAGTCCCACTGCACTTTTCTTAGTCTCCATCTTCCTCATCCACATGGTTCCTTCTGTTTCTCTGATGGACAAGAGGAAATCATCTGTTCCTGGTTGTCTTGAGTACATTGTGATCCCAAATGGTTGTAGTGGTGATCAATCAGTAAGTATTTATTAAACACCTACTGTGTGTCAGGTGCCACACTAAGATCTGGAGATACCAAAAGAGGCCAAAGACAGCCCCTGGCAGGGGCTGTCAGTGGGGATCTTCTTTCTAAAGCCCTTGGCCCAGTGCCCAGCACGTAATAGGTGAGATATATATATATATCTCACCATATATATATATGTATAAACATATATATATGTAAATATATATGCTTATCCCCTTCCCCATGGCCTAGAATTTCAGGATCTCAGAGTTGGAAGGGATCTTGGTGGCATCTCCTTTAGCCCACACTTAAACAGGACACATCCAATAAGCGGTTGTCCAACTTCTGCTTGTAGGGCTGGGAAGGGGGAAGCCCACTTGATCTCCTTTGGTGTCTTGGTGTTTTGGGAGAAGCAGTGAATGAGCTGGCTAGTGTTCTAAAGGGATGCTCAGTGACCCACTAGGGGCTGGGAAGGTACAGGTTGAGTCTTTGAGCTTCCGGATTTCAGGCCGAGTTTGATGGTCCGGTTGCATCAGGGGAATCGAAGGAATTTCTAGCATTTAGCATACATTATTAAGGGCCAAGTGTTGGCTATGTGCCTACCTGGGCACTGGGAATTGAGAGGAACAGGAAGCCTTCTTCCAGAGAGCTTACTTTCTCCATATTTCTATGGAATTTCTTGCTGCTGGAGTAAAGGAAGAGGAGACCAGCAGAAGTGGGTAGAATCCTGGCCTGGCAGTAGAGAAATCCTGGGGTCAGATCGCTGGCTCTGACCCTCACTAGCTGAATAAAGCTGGGCAAAGCATCTCCTGCCTGAACCTCTGGCCACTGCCTAGGGCTTTCCAGCTAACTCAGACATGGGTGGTTGAGCGGAGGGAGCTCTCCCCTCAGATGGCAGTCAAAGCTCTCGCTTCTTATATCGGTTGTCTTGGCTCTTTTGGGTCTGCATCGGACACATGGGCTGGAGTGCCTGGGAGGCCCTGACTAGCTTTGCTACATACTGGAGTTGTTACTTCTAGATGTTGCGGCCTGTTGTTTCCACCTCAGGAGGATGGCGATGGTGGTGGCAGCCCCATCTGGCTGCAACTGCCTGGGGAGGTGGTCTGCTCTGGTGCAGTGCCTGCTTCCAGGGGATGGGCCTGGTCTGACCAGTCTGCCTTGGGCCAATGAACTCCCTCTGATATCACTGCTGTGAGTCCCAGGGAGAAGGACCCTGAGAGTTCTTAGGGAGCAGTGACTTCAGATGGCTGTTTGTGGACAAGTAGACATGGTGGGCGGAAGGGTAGAGGGGGGTGGTGGTGTTCTTTGGCTACCAGCTGCCATGTTAGATTCCCATCATTCCTGGGGAGCCATTAGCCAGGAGCACTTCCTTTTCAGAGTATTCCTGTGGTAGCTGTAGGAAGGCTAGGTGGGGAGTGGCCCTTCCCCTTGGTCTCTCAGGAAAGTGAATGTAATCTCAGGTCATAATGAGCCCACATTTGGGGGATCGTTCTCCTCTTAGGGGAAATGTCCCACTTAAGGAAGAACATTGAAGGGTGTCTAGAGTAGGTGACTAGGATGAACTGGAAGCCCACATTCATGTCATGTGAGGATCAGAACCGAGGAGATGTGGAAGATGGAGCAGATTACAAGTATAGGCAGGCAGATCCCTAGTCAACAGAAAAAGAAACTGCCTAACAATCTAGCTGGGCTGCCTGGTGTGGTAGTAAGATGCCCGTCCCTGGTGGTGTTCAAGTGGAGACTGGATGACTACTTATTTGAGATGTCATAGGGGGATTCCTGCTATTTGGCCCAATCTGGCCTCTCACAGAGGCCCTGGCTTTTTGTTCCTGGGTTCATGACTGAGAAACTGCAGCAGGGGAACATTTGAGAGAATCTTCTTGGTGTGGGGTGAGTGTTCCCAGCAGGCCTGACAGTGTGCAAGCAAGCAGGTTGCTCCCTCCCTCCCTCTTCTCTAAGCTGGTCCTGGCAGGGGGTACGGGGTGGGGTGCAGCGTGGTCTTCCAAGTCACCTTTCCACAGGGGCCCACACTCTTTGCTTCCTGTCCTCCTTTCCTGCCTTTTGCTGGTCTGTCCTACCTCTCCAGCCACCAGCCCTGATCTTCAACCTCCTATGGTAGGCCAAGGTGGTATTGACTGCCCCAAGAACTTTGCCAGCTCCTTCCTTTTTCTTGAGTCAGTAGCCCTTCGTGCTCCTGGGGCAGGCCATCTACCTGTCTAAACTTCTCATTCTGTTGCTTTGAGAGGGACCTAGGCCACTAGACAGGGCAGCTAGGGTGTGGAGCAATGCCAGAGTCCAGGGAAGGGGTCTGAGGTCCACCTCAAATGGACCTTTACCTTCCTGCACTCATGCTGAGCATTTTCTGGGCTCAGTTTGTCTTTTGGGCTTAGACTCTTGGGATGGATGGATGAATGGATGGATGGATGGATGGATGGATGGATGGATGGATGGATGAAGGTCAGTAGGTAGAAGGGAGCTGCTAGAAGAGCCTTTTGGTTCTGGTGTGCCCCCCACACCCCGAGGGCTGCTGTGGCTTGGGAGAGCTGGACTGAGCAGTGTGCCCTTCTGTGCCAAGCCTGGCTCTACCAACCAGAGGAGCTGACAAGATTGGAGCGCTATGCTCACCTTTCTGCAAGAAGAGCCATACTTAGGCAAGGAAGTCTTTCTAAGCCCAGCCGGTGAATCCTCCCTCATGGAGCAGTTTCGGGTATCTTTATCTCCGCCTTAGGGTCATTGTTGGAGGCAGCTGTCTGGTCTGCCTAGTCCTAAAGCCCCACTGGCCTGTGAGTTAATTCCTGCAGAATCTATGCAGGTGGCCACTGAAGGCTCCACCAGTCAGGGCTTTATCCATCCTTGCTGGTGGCAGATCTTATCGGCGAGTCCCCCTAGGCACAGGGTGGGGTCGGAGCACATTCCTTAGATTTAGGGCGTGGGTGAGGCCTAATCCTGCTGTCCTGGTAGGCAGTCGGATGGGGTTGCAGGTTGGAAGCTCGGGTTTCCCAGGTGGCTGCATTTCCCGGGCTGCTTGAGCTGGGACTGGAGAAGAGGCCTTCTGGGACCAAACCGCTGGGACCCTGCCACTGGCCTTCTGTGAAGCTTGAGCCCCTGAGCTGACAGTTGCTGGGGGAGGGAGCTTGGGCTGGGCCAGTGAAGTGATCTGGGAGTGGTACCTTCCCTGTTCTGTACAATGTAGGAGGTGGCCTAGTGGTCTCTGAGGCCCTGACAGGCTCTAGAGCTCCTCTCCAGAGCAAACGAGAGTAGTAGGTTTGGGCTCCAGCTACCCTGAGGGGATTTGGCCGAGGCCTGAGCTCAGGGAACCAGCTGCTTTCCATTCATTTTCCATTCATTCATTTCTGTAGCTCTCGTTCTGCGCAGAGCTCACTGCTGGCAGCGCACAGATAAGGTCCAAGAAATAGCCCTTCCCCCAAATGGGAAACTGGCTCTCAGCTCCCAGCCCTGCCTGCCCTCAGGAGCTTCCATTCTCCTGCAGAGAAGCCGGAATGGCATGAAGGGCCTCCCTCGGTTAAGGCCCGAAGCTTGGCCTTCCTGCCTCAAGGCTCTCCCCCGGGGCTTGGGCTTCCTTCCCAGCTGCCAGTTAGTTTTCCTAAAGGGAAAGGCTGGCCCCCTCGTTAGAAAAGCCCTCCAGGATCAAAGAGTAAATCATGACTCAGCTTCCTCTGCCCTTTCCAGTGGGAGGCAGAGAAGAGCTCAGGGATGGGTGGAACTAGTTAAGCTTTCCGAACCTGGAGACAGAGGGCAGGTCAGCCCCAGGGGCAGGTCCATGGATCCTCAAAGGCCAGAGAGGCTGTAGGTCCTGAGGTGTGAGGCTTTGGGTCATAGCACAGCAGAGAGGGAAACTGACTATTTCAGTGGTACACGGTGGGGGAGGTGTGGACTCCAAGACATGTCGTCGAATCCACGTGCTTTGTTCATCCTTGCAAGGCTCTACTCTCAATGACATTTCTCTCCCCATTCCCTGGGGATCACTGGTTTCCCAGGATGACTTGGACTGTAAAGGGGGGTTTCTATAGCCCTTGTCCAGGGTGTCTGAGTAGTGTGCTGAAGCTAAGAGCTGGGTTCAGATTCTGCCTTGGTTTTCTCATAGGTGAAATGGGCCAGTGACATAGGCCATACTTGCCTCCCAGTGTGGGTGTATAAAAAAGGACTTTCCACACAGTGATGGCTAACATTTGTCTTGTACTTTGAGGCTGGCCAAGGCCTCTACATGTGTTTTCTCATTTGATCCTCTCAGGGACCTTGGAAGGTAGCTGCTACTGGTAATATTTCCATTTTATGGGGGAGGAAGGTGAAAGAAATTTCCCAGAGAAATGAAGCAGCCTGTCCGGGATCCCACAACTAGTAAGTGTCCGAGATAAGATTTGAACGGAGGTCTTTCTGAATGCAAGTGGCAGCACTCTACTGGTCAGGGCACTGGCATTGATGGGGCAGGCCGCAACCTGTCCTGAGCTCCCCTTTGCTCTCTCTCCAGCCTCTTTTGAGAGATCTGAATAGCTTCCATTATCTTGGGTAGCTAGGTGGCTTGGTGGATAGCTGGGCTGAGAGTCAGGAAGACCTGGATACTTTCTAGCAGTATGACCCTGGATAAGTCACTTGGTTGGTGTTGGACTGATGTAGGGAGAGGAGAAGGTTTTCCCTTTTTGGGAAGCTCTCTGAGGATTAAAGTGTGAGGCTAGTAGGGGAAGAGAGAAGTGGAAGGGAATGGGGAGGTTGGTGAGCAGTGTGCCCTTCTGGACTTGGGAACAGCATTCCCTAGGGAAATAGTCTTTGTCTTTTAGGGCAATGGCTATGACGTGTGCCCACTGCTGCTCACTTGGGGCCTTGGCAGAGGTGAAAAGGCCAGGAAAGGATCTGGTGAAGGAGTCTTCCCTTGGGAGGGCCTCACCAAGACCTCCTTTCTAAGGTTCTGTTGAGCTACCATTCCCAGGCATCTTCCCTGCCTAAGTACTGCATGGGAAATGGGCAATGACCACCTGGATTGGGAGGGCTGGAGGGTGGGAGTGGGTAAAGAGATTGAATATCAGCACCTCCTCTTTCTCCCAAGCCTTCCTCTGGCCCTCCTCCCCCCCCCCCCCCCCGGCCCATGTCTGCCTTCCTTCCTTCCACAGCCCCCTCCCCTGTTCTCCTTGCTGCATTGGGGATTTCAGGAATGAAAATGTCCATGAGGAGGAATCTGGCGGCTGATGGCGATGTACGTGGCTGCTTTCTCATCTGGCCTCGATTTCAGAAATGTACACAAGATGTCAGAAATTCTCGACTTGGAATTGGAACACGATTGATTCAACCTACCCTCCCTCCTCCCAACCCCAATCCCAACCCCAACACACACACACACACACACACACACACACACACACACACACACACACACGCAGAGGGAGGGGGGAGGAGGCAGCCTCCTTTGCTTTGGTTCGGACAGGAATGCACCATTGTTCCATGCCAAGGAGAGGTTCAAGTACATGGCTTCAATTAGTGTTGGGGTCACTCAAAGCAAGGTGTGTGCATACATGGAAGTATCAACATGGATATGTGTTTGTTGTAGGAGGGAAGTGAGGCCTAGGGAAGGAAAGGGGAAAGAAAGCCAAGGCCACTCAGGTCTTAAAGTACCTGAGATAGGATTGGAACCTAGGGCCTCCAACTCCATGTGTTTCCTCCCTCCCCGACCTGATCTTTTTCTTCCTTTACCCACCGTACAATGGCAAGAGCTGCAGAAAACTAGGTAAGGGCCACTTTGCCTCCAGACATCAGAGCCTTTCTCCATCAGATGAGGGATCCAGAAAAGTGAGTGAGAGAGAAAGTCCTTTGAAAGCTGAACTCGGGTTTTTATTCATTCTTTTGTTTGGATGGATAGGGAAGGACTGCTTACTTAGGTCTTACATACCTTGAGGGCCTGCAGGAGCTGCTGTCTCTGTGGGAGAGGCCAGCTTGGACCAGGTCATTGCAAAGGAAGTGAACTGCTATTGGTGGGGCAGCAGAGGGCGCTGTCTCCTCTGGAGTAACCCTTCAAGGAAAGAAGCCAGTTTTAGGAGGACTAAAAGAGTCAGTTTTCTCTTTCACTCTCAAATATTATTATATTATAAAAGCAAAGTTGTCCTTTTCATCTCATTTGATGGTGGTCATAGGATAAATCACTATCCTGCTACTATTCTTTCATCAATCCTCAGCACAGCTCCAGTAGCAGATAGAATGATGTCATGTTCTCACAAGATTTTGCTTTCTTCTGTTGGGTTTCTAGGTTTTGAAAGCTTTGTGTTCCATGTAACTTGGAGTTTGGGCTTCTGGAATAGCAGTCTTTAAAATGTTGTTCTTTAGTTTTTATGGCTCAGTGTTATTTCCAGGTGATTGTGGCCAACAGTTTAATACTGTGGTTCTGTTACATTGTATTTAGTCAAGCTCTCAGCCCTCCAGGATATTTTGAGATTTGTATTTTGGAGTCTGTCAGTTCATGAAAAATACTGAGCTTCTGATACATGATTCTAGCCACCAGGTCATATAAGTCTTCAGTAGGTGCTAGATTTTTGCAATCTTGCAGTGATGCATTGTATTGTTTCTACTATTTCCTCGAATAATCCTCCTTGGATAACTCTTCCCTAATCTCTGGTGGCAGTGACCTGGTCTTGAAATGCTATCATCTTCTCTCAATACCCCCCTCCCGTTTCCATAAATAAATACACATGACTCAGCCATTTGTTTGATTTTAGTCAAGTTCGTGTGGATGGTGCCCACAAGCAGGCTTTTGATTCTACTCTCGGATCTTGATTATTTCACTGGCTCTGACTGCAGCATAAATAGCTTTCAGTTACGTCTGGCAAATCCAGTGGTGCCGGCCTGTTATCAACCTTTATCATTGCTCAGTGTAATTATCCCTACTAGTATTCAACTTATTTCGATAGGTTTTTGACCATCATGTGCTCAAACAATGTCTATTAATCCTCATCTGCTTGTTGGTAATCAAGCATTGCTCTTTCTCTAGCTGCCTCAGCTTGATCCAGGTCAGCTTAATACCGTGTGGTATTTTGTTAGCAATCTTTCCAAATCTGTTCTGAGCATGCACTAAGGCTGTTGTTGATTACTTTAAATGAATACTTCCCATCGAGCTTTGGGGTTCAGCATGCTAGTCAGTCTTTTGGCAGATACAAGTATAGCTTTCCTCGATGTGTCCTGTCTCAGTGAGAACAAAGTAGGCATTTGTAGGCATTGCCTTCACTCACTGGTTCCCTTCAACCTCTGGAGTCAAGCTTGACTCCTTCGCTCTCTTGCTGTAAGTGAAGATTTTCAAGGACTTTGGGGACTGAACGTTTTTCCTCTTCGTATGATCAATTTCAGTTCTTATTCAGTCTAGTTTAGACTTAGGGATGACGTTATTTCTTCTGACCTCCTTGCACTGGTCAGCAATGTGTGGTATGCCTTGGAGCTCAGGGCACTGTTGACAAAAAGCAGTGTTTTTAATCTGTTTGTAATTTCATTGTGATGTAGCACAGGCCAGTATTGGGTTTAGTCATTTTTTGTGCTATTTTTGACATCTTCATGGGTGAAAAGTGGCATTTTTAAAGGTTGTCTTGATGCGGATTTCTCCGATTATTTGGGAACTGCAGCATTTTGGGGACACGGGTAAGAGTTTATTTCTTCAGAAATCCGTTCACATTCCGTGACCACTGCCTGGATTGGGACATTAGTCAGAAATCTGCATCACTTCCTTATCACTTCTGGATAGCTCATACTTACTGCAAGCGTTTTCCCTGATTTCATTTCTCTTAATTTTAGTAAAGGATATAGCTTTTTGTTGGGTAAAGGTTTTTTAAATCTTTGTTCAGTCAAAGCCCTCAATTTGATTTTTGATAATTTCTCTCATGTGTTTGATAAAAGTGGTCTTTCCATCACTAAACAACGTTGTTAATTTTTCTCCCAATTTTTAAGATGATTTTAAAACAACGTATATCTCTGGTCCAGTTAGAGTTTACTATAATTCACAGTGTGCGGTGTGGAACCAAATCCCTTTACTGTCATAAAGCTATTGGGTTTTCCCAAGAAGCATCTAACATTGATCCCTTTGGTACACATTGGCTTCCATATGTGGCTTCACTATTCCTTTTCATTGATCCAGTGCCGGGTACCCTGTGTTATTACTGCGGTAGAAAACTGCTCATGTTGAAATCTGGTAGGGCACCCTCCCTCTCCCACTTGTCTCTGTCAGTTCTGGATGTACTTACCTTCTTTGTTGTTGTTCACTCTTTTCAATTTGTCCAGCTCTTTGTGACCCCACTTGGGGTTTTCTTGGCAAAGATATTGGGGTGGTTTACCATTTCTTTCTCTAGCTCATTTTGATGAGGAAACTGAGGCAAACAGGGTGAAGTGATTTGCACAAGGTCAAACAGCTAGGCATCGTCTGAGGCTGGATTTGAACTCGGAAGGATGAGTCTTCCTGACTTCAGGCCCAGTGCTCTGTGCACTATAGCGCCCCCTAGCTACCCAACCTGCTTACATTTCCGTGTGAATTTGGTCTCATTCCATGAAAACACATGTGGCTTTTGGTATTATGTTCAATGTAGGAAATGAGTTTGTAAAGTGTTGATCAACATGGTGGCCATAGGGCTTGAACATAACCATTTGATCTGGTCTTCCTGGATTTATATTCGTTAAACCAGTCTTGAGCTGTTTTTATGTAAGTTCCATATATGCCTTACCAACTCCTCTCTGACATTTGATGCATTGGCCTCTTTCTATCAGCTTCCTGTACTTTGTTGTGGGGCCCCCAAGCACAGAGGTGGGCTGGGTCCAAGGACTTTGTAACCTTGCAAGTGTTATCTGAATTCCACTTAGTATTAGTAACAATAAAGGAAAGGGAAAATTGGAATCTGGAGATGGGTTGAAGGCCATACATCTGTGGAACTCCGGGTAAGGCTCCTGACCTCTCTGGTCCTATTTCTTCATCTTGTGAAATGGGGTAACTACTACTACTGCTGCCAGTGCTGCTGTTTCTATTGCTGCTGCTGCTTCAGCTTCTGTTACTACCACCACCAAATAACAATGGGGCTGGGTTTGGGAACATAACCCCTCTGGGTAACCCTATTTACGTGAAAGCCTTCCTGAGTTCTAAATAGCCAGTTTCCAAAGGACTTGTTCTGCTTGGTCTCAAATGCCTTTTGACTTGGAGTCCCTGGTGACTCTGGTGCTCTTGCTACAGAAAAGAGCAGGAAAATGACTGATAGCTGGGTTGTGGTCAGTGGAGGCAGTTGGCCATAATCAGCATGAGACAGAGCTAGAACCAGGCTTTGTAAGTTAATTGATTAGAACTTCTGTCGTTCACATTACCTGGTAGTAAAGAGACTTGGATATTTGTCCTGACTCCATTGATAACTTGTGTGAATGTCATTCTTGCTCAGGGCCCCAGTTTATCTATATGAAAACTGGGGCAAATAGTCTTAGCTTTACCAACATCTTGGGACCAAGGTCCCAGTGAGGAGAGGCCTTTGGAAAGTACTAATTGTTGTGCAAATGTCAGGTAGGAGCTTCCTTAGCCATTATTTGCCAAGTCTTTGCGTTTTCCTTGGTAGCAACCAGTGGAGTGTCCCAAGTGTGTGTTTGTGGTGAGGCAGAATTAGAGATGATCCAACCCTTCTGTTTTGACAAATGAGACTCGGAAAGGGGCAGTGACTTGACCAAGGTCACACACAGCTGGGCCATGGCAACGTGGGGACTTGAACAAGAGTCTTCCGATTCCAAAGGCAGTTTTCTTTCTCTGCCTTGTCCTGCTGGGCTCCAGAGTGTAAACCTGGTATTAGTCTGTTTCAGGGCTTCTTGACCTTATGTGGCATGGACCCCTCTGGCATGCTGGTTGAAACCTATGTACTGTTCTCAGAATCATGCTTTTCAAGGTACACGATAGAATTACAGAGAAATTCTATACATAGAATTACAAAGGAAAGAGAAATGCCACTTTTCCTGTACAAATTTGTAGTCCCCCTGAATCTCATGGACCCCAGGCTGAAAAGTTCGGGGAAGTAGCAGAGGTGCCACAAGGCTAGAGAATGGCCAAGGTGCCAGGGGTTCCTGGTCAGGATTGAACAACTCAGATTAGATGACCTTGGGGATCCTGTCCTGGGAGAGTCAGTGATCCAGAGCATTACACAAATGAAGAAGCCACGTCCTCAGTCACTCGAGGTTCGAACTTGGTTATAGCTAGAAATGAGCCTCTGATGAGGAGGCTGGTGATTGGAGTAAGTGCTCAAAAAGGACCTTCTCATTGACTCATACATTTATTCTTTCTTGGCTGTGTCTAGCTGGAAAGAAAGAAAATAGAACTGTCTAGTATTTCTCTCTCACTTGAAGACCTACACAGCACTTTGCCTACATTATCCCATTGGGGCCTCACAGTAACCCCGTGCTGGGAAGCATTAGCACATTATTGTTTCCCTTTTCCAGATTAGGAGGCCCAGAGCAGTGACTTGCCCAAGGTCACAGCATTGGTAAATGGAGGGACTCAAAGCCAAGACTTCTGCACCCCAGCACTGATTTTTCTCTCTGTGCACCACATTCTGTGCCAAGCTAGAATGTGAGAAGTGCAGAATTGGTGGAGGGTGAGGCAGGGCTTCATGGAGCCACTAACCAGGTTGGGAAAGATCTCAACATACATCAGTCATGGTAAGTGGCCTGGGCAAGTGTGCAGTCAGCAAGACCCATGGGCTAGCTTCAGGGGCATCAGGCTGGCAAGGCTAGAATCACTTGTGCAAGGCCTTGAGTGCCAGCCTAAACATAGAGGTTTGGATGTAAGTGGTCGGGTTTTGTACACTGAGAAGATTGCTTTGGGAGTGGCATCCTTATTTTACAGGTGACTAAACAGAAATATCTGATGGTTGAGCCCTGCAGCCCAGGATTCAGTGCAGTCCTATTTGAGTCATGGTTCGGATGCCAGTCTCTGAACTCAAGTCCCTTCCCTGCCTAGAGTCCATGGTTTCCCAAGGAGGGGGTGGCATGTCCACTGTAAGATGGAAGACTTTTGGCCTTTTCTAATCCATGGATCTCGTCCCCTTCTCATTTCATGAATTGATTAAGTTTGGAGTGTGGTTCACTTCTCGTTTCCCGGGTAGTTTCAAGTGAACATGGCTTTGTGCCCGATTGTTCTTCTGGCCTCCAATGAACTCTTATTTGGGGGACACTTTTATGTTTTTTTATTCTTCCCTCAGTGTCTATTATCTGAGGAGCCTGGACCTACCAGTCATGGGAATCTACTCTATTGGAGAGAGATGCTGCTCAATCGTTGGGGTACAATTTTCTGGCAAACTGAGGACATTGCTTATAGGACATTCTAACTTTACTGGTAGCCAGTGAAGATTTCAGGTCATGTGCCAGGATTGATGAACCATCTCCCCATGTTTGCAGGTCACGCAGGGCCCATTGAGCGTAGGCCTCTTTCCTTGCCTGTCTAACTGCATATAAAGATTAGGGAGAATTTTGAACTGTGCTTGAAAAATTGTTTCACCTCAAAAGGGAACTTCCATGTTGGGAAGGCGAAGAGCCTGAGAAATGGGCTGATATTTTGAACTATTGCTTGATCACTTGATTTTTTTTCCTTTTTGTAAGTGATGTAATTTCTGTACCATATGATGGTGGCTTCCCATGGGCCAGAAGCCAGAGCATTAGGCCCTGGCTGGCTTTTTGAATAGGACTACAGTGGAAACCACATAGAAGCCTCCAGTTAATGCTGGGTGCGGATCAGAATCCCACCTTTACTGAGCAGCCTTCATCTGCTCTAGCCCATGCTCCTGGCTCCCTTATTAGCATGGAAAGTCTCTAACTCAGTATTTAACATTGGAGGCTTGAGGAAAGTTTTCTTGGTGATCCCCTTGAAGATGGGCTGCTTCCTCCCTCCCTTGTTTTCCCCTTTGGATCATTGCCTTTGTCCTTTCTTGTATTCTTGGCTATGTTGTCTTCTTATGTATTTGTAGTTTGTCCTTCTTCAGCTTTTTGCATTTTGCATCATTTCATAAGCCCTGCCATATTTCACAGAAGCACAGAATATTTATCAAACGTGTCATCTCTAATTGTGTCATATGATTCCATTACATTGATATACTACTGCATTCCGCACACAGGTGTCTAATAAATATTTGTTGAAAGACATTCCAGTTTGATCGGTTATTCCCCTACTGTTGAGCATTTAGGTTATTTCAAGGTTTTTGTGAGGACAAGTAACACTGCTATAAATAGTCCCTTTTCTAGCACTCTTAGAGAATAGTCCAGGTAATGAAGTTATTGGGTTAAGGGATATGACTATTTTTATAACTCTTTTCAGGGTACTTCCAAGTTGCTGTCCCAAAGAGATTATACCTGAAATGTATATGAGTGCCTGCTTTTCCACAACTGCACCAACATTGTTATATAATAATAATAATAACTGTTTACATGGCAAAAAAGATATGTGGATATGTTTCCAAAGATATTCACACATACATTCTTACCATCTCTGTAAGGTGGGGCTATCCTATTTTGCAGGCAAGGAGACCGAGACTCAGAGAGGTTAAGTGACTTGCCTAAGGTCACACAGCTTGTAAGTGTGGGAAACAGGATTTGCACCTAGATCTGCATGACTACAAATCCAGCCATCTCTTCACCTTGCCACATGAGTATGCCTGTATTACATAATTCAAACATGGCTAGCATATATCTGTTGGTTCACTACTTTTCTGATACTGCAGCATGTCAGGGGAGGGGAAGGGATGGTGCTCTAAGGACAGATAGCAGTCCAGAACCTGTTGGCGTGGGGCCCATATTCCAAGTCAGGCAAACAACAGCCTGAGGCAGGCTGCTGGTATCCAGGATGGTACAGGACTGGAGGGCAAGGTTCAGAGTAGGCACAGACACAGAGACAGAGTTCTCTGGGCCCCTGAGTTAGAGGGAGCCTTTGGTGAAGGCTGGTGAATACCATGGATAGCTCCTGAAGAGGATGGAAATTGTTCCGAAAGTCCAGTCTGAACGATTTTCTCTTCAGAGTTTCAGCCTCTTTCTTTTGGCTCCACCCGTTTTCTGGAACTCTGGCTCTTGCAAAACAAGCCTCATCCATTTTTACCAGGCTCTGTCTTTATGGACCTGAGGAAATGAGCTTAATCGTAATAGAATCCATGAGCTAAAAGGACCTTGGTAGTCATTTAATTCAACTCCTTGACTGATGAATGCTTGTGCAGCCTTTGCTTGAATGTTTCAAATGATGGGAAACTCCATGACATTTTGGGAGTGCTTTAATTGTTTGAAAGTATTTTTCCTAGTTATTGAGCCAAAATCTACTTCCTTGTCAGTTCTACCCATTATACCTAGTTCTGCCCTCTCTCTTCCATATGAGTTTATCTTTGTTCATCCTGACCCATGGCACCCAGTACTCAATCCAATGCTAGCCCAGGGGACAATGGGATTGTTTCCACCTTGTCTGTAAGGATGATGTGAGAAACTGTCAGATGCATTGCCAAAGTCTGTACTCCTCCCCCACCCCTCTGCCACCCTCACTCCAAGCTTTCAGAAAGTAGGGTGGTATCTTTTGGCCTACCTGAGAGCTCTTCTATGATGCTCCTGGCCTTCAGACTCCCTCAATGCTGATAAGGGTTGCGGTCCTGAGAGTTCATCATCTCTGGCCCCTTGGGTTGTTCATTATTAATCATTCAATCAACAGGCATTTGTTAGGCATCGATTTTGTACTGGCCAGGGCTAGAGGTCTCAAGCAACAACATTGCTCATTGTCAAAAAGTTGCTTTTGTCACAGGGAGACAGCATACATGTATAAAGACACATGCAGAACACAGTCAAAGTGGGCCAAGTCACCTTCAGGGAAGATTAGGGGACCAGAAACAGCCTCCTTCCTTCAGAAAATAGTGCTCAAGCTGAGCACCGAAGGGAAATAGGAATCCCAACAGGTGGATTGTCAAAGGACAACATTCTGAGTATTGGAGATGCCCAGTGCCAAGGCGCAGAGATGGGAGAGAAGAGTGTTATGTGTGAGGAACAGTAAAGGGATTGTAGAGTGTCAAGGTGGGGGAAGGAGTCTGGAAAGAGAGGAGGGGGCCAGATTATGAAGGGCTTAAAGCTGCAAACAGACTAAATGTCATCAGTGTTCCTGGAAGTAATGAGGAGCCACTGGAGCTTATTGAGTGGATGGGGTGGGGTGACGTGGTCACACCCTGCTTTAGGAAGATCGCCTTGGCAGGGGATGGAGGATGGACAGGAGTGAAGAGAGACTTGAGGCAGAGTGACCAATAGGAGGCCATTGCCACAATCCAGTTGGGAGGCATCGAAGGCCTGTATATGGAAGGGGGTGACAGTGAAGAGCTGAGGTGTTTCTGAGATTGTGAATCTGGCTAAGTGGAAAGATGCTGGCATCCTTGACAGAAAGAAAGATGTTATGAGTTGGAGGGAGTTGTCCAATAGCAGCTGCTGACAGGAGGCTGTAATGCAGTGGAGAGACAATGGATAAATTCATGTAATGTACGCACTTGTACATGTCCAAGTGCATCGTGTACAGCAGTAACTGTGGCCAGAGCAGTTCCACTGATGAGGTTGGAAGTCAGATGACTGCAGGTTTATGAGTGAGAAGAAGAGGAAGTGTAGAGAACAGACATAGATGGTTCTTTCAAGGATTTGGCTGCAAAAAGGAGAAGACAGATATAATGGTAGAGGGGACAGAAGGCAGTGCAGCTGGAAAGAAACCAGTAGGTGGGGGGAGATTGGAGATCGGAAGCAGGGTTAATAGTGGGCAATCTGCTGGAGAAAGTGGTAGGGGATGAGATCAAGGGCATAATATAGAGGGGTTGGTCTCAGTGAAAAGACTGGAGGAAAGGAAGAGAGAGTGGGATTATGGTCTAGTGAGACAGACAAAGAGAAGGGGAGCAGCAGGGCACTTGCTACTTATGGCCTCAGTAAGGTGGAAGATGAGACCCTAAGCTGAGGAGGTATCATGGAAAGCTTCAGGGGAGAAGTTTTGGAACAGCTGCCATGGAGAGTAGGAGAGTGGATCAGTTAGGGAGGACTTGAAGGATTGCCTTGCTACTGTAAGGGCCCGGTTGATATTAGATAACAATTCAGTCATGTGATTTCCTGCAGTTCTGCTCTATAGCATGTGTATGGGAGTGAAGGAAAGGGTGGTAAGAGTCATCCAGGGTTGGATTTGGCTCTTGGGGGCTGAGATCATTCAGAGCATCCTGGGCCGTCGCCAGGCGTTTTGACTTTTGTCCTACCACTGGACTTCCATGACTCCAGAAGAGAGAGTGAGGCTGATGACTTGATGCAAGTGTGCACCAAGTCTGACTCTGCCTCCCTTAAATCCAATTGGAGCACAAGTTAAGACATCACCCTGTGATGTCACTGGTCCTCTTCAAAAACCAAGGACAGACAACAACAGCAGCCATACAGCATGGCGGGGCCATTGGAAGAAAGATGACAAGTCTGGTTGCGGGGCATGGAGGGAATTTGAGTCACGAGGGCAAGAGCTGGGAGACCCACTATACATTTTGATTTCAAAAAGTAATTGCAGATTGTTTCCCAGGATGCCAAGCCCCTGATTGGACAGTGAAAGTGGTTTCCCAAGAGTCTTCTCTCAGCGGTTTGTGCCCTGCCTGAGTTCCGCCACATCCTTTAAATGGTCTGTAAGCATCTCCTTTGGCAGCTGGGTGGTGAACTCTGTGTGCTCAGCACAGAGCATTCTTATTTGGGATCTTGGTGTTGTGCTAGACATGCAGGACAAACAGTTCTCCAGGGGCCAGGGTGAGAGACTTGGAATGCATTGTACATGGACATCATCCCCTCTCCTGGCTCCTCTAGCAGCCGAGCTGAGTCTCGGGCATTTAGACCAGGGGAGGGAGAAGCAGCTTGCGGGTTTATCCACTCTCCAGTTGGCCTCCATGCTGGCACTGGGGCAGCAGGAACTGCAGCTGAGCTTCCTGTGGCACAGATTTAGGGTGAGGGGATAACCCCTGGCAGGTGAGGTCACCTACTGATGGAAGTGGACTGTCACAGAATCAGACTAGTGTGGCCACAGTATCCAGGAGTGGGAGCAGGGGCACAAAGTACGTAGAGTTAGTTAGGAAACTTTGGCCTACTCCAGTCAGACCAGTTCTGAGAACAGGAGGACTCAGCCCAGTGGGACCAAGGAAAAGGAAGAACCCTTGTGTTAGGGCCTCGAGTGCTACCTTTGATATTAGCTGTATAATGAATTATTAGTGAGCAAATTACTTTGTCTCTCTGAACCTCAGTTTTCTCATCTATAAAATGGAGATAATAATACCTGCACCTACTCCCTTGAAGTGTGGTTGTTCGACTCAGCTAAGGTAGTAGGTGTGAGCTTAGCAAACCGTTGCCACACCCCTAGAGGGCAGGCACTTGGGTTCCTTTTGTCTTGCCTTGTACCCCCCAGCACCTTACACAGTTGGGTAGGTACCAGCCTCTTCACCAGGCCCATCTCCAATTCATTTGCAATTTGGAGGAGCTGCAGGGCACCTGGACCAGAATCCTGCTGTGGTGTGGGCTTTCCTTGGTAGGTAGGCCCCACCCAGAGGCTGCCAGTCATTAGTTTGCCCTATGTAGTCAGTTTCCCCACCATTGCCAAGCTCTTTGCTCACCTGAGGAAAGCAGCAGGGGCAGCTAATGCCACAGACTCGGAAGGCAATCTCTTGGCATTGTGACTGGTGGTGGCAGGGAAAGCCTAGATCATAGACAGACATCAGCTGAGCAGAGGTTGGGGGGTGGGGGTAGAGGGTACCTTGGACAGGTGCCAAGGCAGATTGCCAAAGAGCAGCCACAGGTAACGTGAATGAGCCCTGGCAATACAGCACCACTCACTCCTGCCCATTATTGTGGAGGGCACATGGTAAAGTTTAGAGGGGCTGGGGCTCCAAAGGGAAGGGGATTCAGGTCTCAACCAAGGACTCTCATTGCTGGCCTTGGAAGCACCGAATGTGAGTGAGCGTATGGGTGTCTTTGTGTGTCTGTATGTGTGTATGTGTGTTGTGAGCACGCGTGCGTGTATGTGTGTCATAGAGAGGGCTGGGGTTTGGGGGAGGGGGTAGCTAACTTCTAAATCCCACTGCAGTCTGCTTTGGGCCCCAGCATCTGGCTGGGCCCTTCCACCACTCAGGGCTGGGGGAATGAAAGACCTCGTTGTGAGGCAGAGAGTGTACAGGAAGGCAGAGCAGAGGCTGCCCTGAATTCCCAGACGCTGGGAGCATTGGGACCTTTTGGGTTCATGGGGTGGAGGGTGGGGCCAGGGGAGGCACTGTCTGAATTCGTGCGTCTGGGAGAGTTTTGCAAAATGAGCTTCCCAAAGCATAAGGGCTACAAATGAAAGAGGAATATTTGAGTCGGGAGAGATTTGGAGTCACTCTGGGCCTCCCACCCAGTAAGAGCCAGTCCAACATTCCAGAAACATTCACCTCTGGGTTTGGGATAAACAGGGGAGAGGCTTAGCTCAAAGAGGAATAATAATTTTGGAAAATGCCTTTTCATTCATCCATTCATAGGCCTGGAGCTGGAAAGGCCCTCCAAGGTCACCTAGTGCAGCCCCTTCCTCACTTTCTAGAAGACAGAAGGAGGTTTTGGGTGATTCCTTCCCCTCCGCACCTCCCCCCCCCCCAGCTCTCAAAGATAGCAGGTGGCGGAAGAGGGATTTGAACCCAGTTTTCTGGTGCCAAGGTCATGCTGCCACTAGGTGCTTTCTGGGCCAGGTCTCTGCCTTGGGAGGGGGAATAATAATGGATAGTAGGATCCCTGTGGGTGTTCTTGGAGGAAAGATGAGATTCAGTCCCATCGGCTCATTTCGTGAAAGAGAGAACATCCTAATGCCTAAGAGCTGTGTGCCTTTGGGTGAGTCACCCTCTTCTGTTCCCAATGGTCCCATCTGTAAAAACAAAGAGGGAGACCCTACAACTGGATCAAAAGTATATCTTGAAACTCTGGGATGTTTTGGGTTCAGTTCAGAACACCTGAATCCAGGCAGTGTATTCAAGGGTCTCTTAAGTGCAGTGCATTGTGGGAGATTCTAGGGCTGCCCTCCAGGAGCTACCATTTGTCAGCCTGAGGGGCTGGCACGTTCTACCAGAGGCACATAATCTGTGTATAGATGAATGAAGGGAAGGTAACTTGAGGAGGGTGGGAGCAAAGGAAGGGGAATGGACAAGCTGACATGTGTAGGGAGTTGGTTCCTGAGGGCTCTGGACCAGAAGTGTTGTTTTTTACATCTTGATAAGAGACATGAGGAGTGCCTGATGTCTGGTCTCCCCCCCCCCCCAAGTCTTCAGACAACACCCAACACCTTTGAGCAGCCACAAGTCAAAGCTCTGAGGCTCAGCTGGCAAGTCTGTGCCAATGACCTCCCAAGGGAGCAGATTCCTGATGGAATGGGCAAGGACAAGGTCTTATTTAGGGAGAAGGACCCCAGCCTTGCAGGATGTCTTCAAAGACATTTCACGGCCAACAGAGGCCTGTGGAACCAGGCTCCCAGCTAACCAGTTAGTGGCTGGCCCAGAGGAGAGGGGCCAGGAGCTGAGGCCCTGCTCTGATTTCTTTGTTTTTCTGAGGAGTGGGGAAGAGCTCCATTTTTGCCTGTCATCCTCTCCCCAAACAGCAGTACCACCATCTGGGAGTGACCAGTGAGTGAAATTTGGTACATAGGGTCAGAGGATGGCAGCTGAAGAAGCAGGCCCAGGGAGGGGAAGAAAGTGCACAAAGTCCCTCAGGTAATAACTAATGACAAGGCCAGGATCCCCACCCCCACCCCCCTCCAAACTGCCTCAGAGAGTGGGGGGGGGGGGGGTGCTGGTGGTTGCCAGGCTGTTGACCAATGAATAGCTCTTTGTGGCATCTTGGCCTCAGTTCTTGGAGGCTGATGGGTGGGAGGACATGGGGGTTGGGGCAGCTCTGGATGGACCGAGGGCTCTTAATTAAGCACCTTCTCTTTATTTCAAGCCCAGAGGTGAATATTTTCAGAATGTTTGGCTGCTCTTCCGAGGGAGGAACCCGACCTCCAAGGAAAGTGGGGTGCATGGTAACAAATCATTTCAGATCAAAGTATTCATCTCTTTAGTTCTAAATATGCCCTGCCTCAGGAAGCTAATTAGAAAAAAAGCAGGGGTACCCTCCCTCTCCCCAGCACACAGAAGCTCCCACACTGGCACTCGGACTAAGCGTGCTGGTTAGACTTTGCCGTAGAGTGAGGCTCCCACCATCTGGCCCCCCGAGTTCAGCCCTCCCTTCTCCCCCACTCCAGCTGCGTGTTGCTCGGGGAAAATTGTTATTTAAAGCACAACTACTGGGGGAGGGTGGTGGTGGAGGTGGAGGTGGGAGGCCCTCCCTCCCCCAATAAATTAACTAAACAAATCCCTGGCCTCCAACCTCCTGGGTTTGCATGCATTTTCATGTTTTACGATGTGCAGAGCCAGCTGACTTGTAGATTATTTAAGGCATGTTAATGAGAGACAGAGGAGGAGAGAGTAATTTTTGCACTCTCCCCGGGGAAGCCGGGGACAGCCCTCCAAAGGTGCGCCATCTGCTTTGTTCCCAACATTGTTCAGAACATTCCGCTGACTCGGTAAACAATAAACATTTCTGTCGCTGGGAAAGGTTTGCAAAGGGGAGTGAGTTACTTCTTGACCCTTTCTTGCCTTTTAAGATGGAGGGAATCCCCCAAAGGAGATTGATCCATTCCCCTCCCCGCCATCCACACATGGAGTCTGACTGGGTAGATGATTCTGTGGGGGCACTTGTTTCAGCAATTGACACACATCAAGGGTTACAGAATCATGGGATGCCAGAGCTGGTCCCACCCCCTCATTTTATGGAAGAGAAAAGGGAGATGAAGAGAGGGAAGGGACTTGGTGGGGGATGCTTCCCTTCCCCTCCCCCAACCCTGCCTAAGTCATCCTGTTCATCTGCCATTTTGGAAGCTCTGGAATGAGGGGAGATGGAGGGGTGAGCAAGGAGAGAGGAAGTTTGGCCTAAGGGGCAGCGAATGCTTTGGCCCAGCCCCCAGAATACTTGCTGGAGAACTAGAAGACTGCCCATTCTCCCTTCTGGCTCCTCTGGGCACCAGAAGCTGTGTGTAGGTCACAATCACGGATTACTGGGACAGACATCATTGTCCAAGCCCAACATTCCTTCCAGGTACCAGAAGACCTCCTGAAATAGCTTGAATGAAAGCCCATTGCCTGAGGCTCCCATCAGGGATACCCACTGAAGAGACTACCAACAGGACTTGTCAAGGCCTCACGGGGTTCTCCTGATGTCACAGTTAGTTCCACAGTGTTATGTACAGTTTAGAAACACCAGCCCAGGAGCTTGGGCTAGTTTTGGACTCTGGGGGCCCTCAGTAGGACAACCCCAGAAAGACAAAGAGATTCATGCCTTCCTCAGGCCTGCACGCTGTAGCTGCCTCCCTGTATCAATCACCTGCCTGGCCTTTGTGACTGTGGTAACTATCTCCTGTGACATGGGACCTTCCTGCTCCTTCCTGTGCTGGGCTGCATATCTGGTTATGGCTCATTCCTTTGGGTTTTAGAAAGCAGACTTGCCCCAATGTTTCCGGGGGCCTGGAAATGAATTCTTTGTTTTATGGAAGGATGCTCTGCTGTCAGCTGGTAGCCCCTTCGGAGAGGGCCGGCTCCCTTGTTCCTTACTGTCAGGCTTTTAGTGTCTCTCTTGACATGATTAGGGTGGCTCAGTGGCTTTTAGGAACAAAAGCTGGCATGAGTGGGCATGTTGCCACCTCAGTCAGTTCACTTTTCTCCTTTCAACTTCGAGGCCATGGCAACTCTGTCTCCTGACATCTCTCTGGAAATTGCCAGTGATGAGCTCTGAGAAGTAAGGGAAACAAGAGAACTGGGGAGTTGGGATTATGTGAACATCAGCAGAATGAGGCCAGTTTGGCCTGAACTCACTAAGCCACCTCCCACAAGCTGTAAGGACCAAGTCACAGTGCTGACAGATGGAGAGGATCCTTTGCCAGCAGGTGACCATCGGGCCTTCAGAACATTGACTTGCAGCCTTTCTCCTCCTGTTGTTAGGACTACCACCGGCTTGGAGCTGGAGCCCTGGGTGCTTCATCATAGGTCTCATTTGTAGAGGGCGCCTGGGGCTCCCCTGTCCTACAACCATTTCATCCATCTGTGGAGTAAAAGGTAAATGCCTTTACCTGGCATTTGAAGCTCTAAAGTCCAATTTGGCACCTCACACTGAGCCAGCCCTGCCCCCACCTCTGCTCTCCCTAAAGTGCCTTCCCCTCCAAAGCTCTTGAAAGCCTTTTTTATTTCTATAGGTGCTTACTCAGTGCTTGTTCACTGATCCTTTCCCATCTCCATGTCTTTGCTCACACTGTTCCTTATACCTGACCTTCTGTCCTTCTCTGTGTCTTGACTTTCTCCTGCACAACCTTTACAGCCCAGTGGAAACACTGCCTCCTCTAGTTGGTGCTAAACTTTGCTCAGCCCTCCCTCTGATCTAGAGCTGGAAAGGGTCTTTGAGGTCATGGGGCCAGCTTCCTAGCTGGACAGAAGAGAGAGAAGGAAGGAGGGACTTATCATATGGGGAGTGTGCAGGAAGTGGATCTAGGAGCTTCTGTTTGAATTATTCTGCCTCTTTTTTCTAATGCTTTATGGATTCGGGTACTCTCTATCCCTTGCTTCGACTTCACCCTCCACAGAGGCGGGAGGGTAGGAGCACATCTCTCGAATCCCTTACCTGTCCTCTGGGCATACTCGATTAGTATGTGATTCTAGTTTGTTGAGTGAAGGACTGAAACCACATTTCAGATGCTGGTCAGCGCTGCTCTGGGGCTGGGGAGGGCTTGGCTGCAAGAACAAAACAAATGCTTTAACGCCTTGTGGGTCAAGGCAGGGTTCCTGGCAAGCCAGGTAAAACTTGTCTATTCTCAGCACCAATTCCTTTATCAGCAACCCTTCAGGGCCTGTCCTATCAAGGAGGCAGACCTTGTAAAGAAGTAATTAGGGTGTCTCTTTGAAGTCCAAAAGGGCTGTCACACCTCAGGTAATACCTTATTTATCCTGTACCAGGAGCTCCACTCCTCTGGCTTCCGAGGGTTGATTTGTTTTTGTGGTTAGGGCCAAAATGGCCATGTTGGGCTCCTTCTACCCAGGGTGACTGTGGGCCTTTTTAGACAGGAGGTGCTCCCCCACCCCTGGGGTAGACAAGTTGTTGAGCGGATTCAGATAGAAGTGTGGTTCCTTGGAAGAATGCCTTCTAGTGTGCTCCACTTCCCCTTCATCATCCGATATGCTCTCAGTAGAGGAGGGGCCCCCTTGGCCTGCCTGCCTCCCTGGGGGGCTCTTGGGCTAAGTGCCTAGATCCCATCCTTTTCTGGCTAGAGGCAGTCTTGGGGATCAAATTCCCCCATCGTCAGCCATCCCCCACTCCTCCTGCTGCTCTGCTGGGCTGGGGGTAGTGGAGCCTACTGTTTGTCTACAGTACTTGACCAAGATACACGCACACATACATGTACATATGTGGCTTTGGGGGCTCATGGATGTTGGCCGTCCCTCCAAACCTTCTCATCTTGGGCCTCTCTTGCTAATCCCACCCATTTTTTCTGTTCTGGGCCTTCTTCTAGATTGTTTGACTTCCATGGATGCCCAGTGAGCATCTGGGGAGCAAATGAACTCTAAGGGAACAATTTTGGAATGCCCTGTTCTCTGTCCAGGTGAGCATAGGTCAGACAGAACCAAAGTCATGGATTGCTGGTGCATGCTCCTCTTGTCATTTTCCCTTCCAGATCAGCCAAGTTGATAAACAGAGCAGAAAAGGCCAGTGAGCGGCTTCCTGAATGGAAGTGTCTGCTCCACTGTGAAGGGTCCTCGTCTGTTATCGTCACTAAGGCCGTCTGAAATTACTGTTGGGCTTCCGCACGAGGCCTGGGTCCCTGCTCTATAGAAATGGATGTGTGGAGATTCAGTCACAATATCATTTCTCAGTAGGCACTAATAGATTGGGTTAAAGCACAAGAAATTAGGAAGATGTCTTGAGTTGCCTTGCATACAGAAGATGGTTAATAGACGTTTGTTGAAGTAAACTGTCAGGGTAACAGGGTAACACGGACCATAACGAACATATTGCTCATCACTTTTGCTGCTCACATTGGCCTGGCTGTGATCACCCTGCTAGCTAGCTAGCAGGGCTGTCCCACCCCTGAAAAAGCAATGGGGATTGGCTGGAGCCTTGTTGGATCCCCTTGGCTGTCCTGTGTTGCTGGACCTGGCTGCTGCTGCTGCTACCATTCTGGGCAAAGATGCTTGAGGTAAGCTTCCGGAGGAGCTGACCGCATCTTGGGCATCAGGGAAGTAGATGATGCTTCAACCTGGGCTAGCCAGTGCCCAGAAATTCATTGACTCTACAGGCCAAGGTCATTTCTCAGATTGATCCCATTGGCTGGAAGTGTCTGTGGCTGGCAGAGAAGGGGTCTCCTTCACAGGCCACCTTTGACTCCGCGTTTTTTTCTTAACCTTCTGTTGCTTTGAGATCACCCATCCTAGTCCAAACTCCTCATCTGATAAGTGAAATTAGGCCTGGAAGAAGGAAATGATTTGATTGAGGTCATTTAAGGGAAGGGGAAGGGGATAAGCATTGATATAGCACCTGCAATGTACCAGGCACTGTGCTAATATTATCTCACTTGAATGGTAGGTGCTATTATGATCCTCATTTTACAGCTGAGGAAACTGAGGCTAACAGAAGTTCATCGACTTGTCCAGGGTCACACAGCTACTAAGTGTCTGAGGCCAAGCTTGAACTTGCATCACCCTGACTCAGGCCTGGCACTCTCTCCACTTGGTGAAGTATCAGATGAGTTAATTTCAGAGTATTCTGTCCAAGCAGCTGAGGACTAAGTTGGTAAAGAAGGCTTATACAGTGGGCAAAGCCCTTTGCACTGAGTGAGCTCAGGTGAAGCCTCTGAAGTGGGACTTTCCACCAACAATTCATTCAACAAGCTTTTATTAAGCACCTACTAGCTGCCAAGCACTAGAGGTACACAGAGGACAGTGATGTGGGTTGGACTAACTGACTGATCAGGTCCCTTCCAACTCTTGAATTCGGTGCTTTCATGAATTGAGATCCTGATTCCAAATCATGGGCCCTTTCCACTGTACGTCATGTCCCCTGACTTTGCTCAGCAAGCCCTCCCACAATATTTCTCTGGATTTGGAGGTGCTAGACCCACGGATCTGACTCAGTAGAGTCATTCTTTCATTCCTGCCATTTGTAACAAAGGGAGGAAGGATGAAAGAATGTTGACTTTAGATGTCCAGCATTCAGGTGAACTTCTGGCTGGGAGCTGTGTGGTCATGGTTGAGGAGAGGCAATGTTAGAGGTGAGGTCTCCTGTAAGTCAGTGCTCGGACCAACAGCGTGTTGGGAAAGCAAAGCTACAAGGAGTAGAAACCCCTCTAATGATCCAAAATAGTAAAATTCTGTGCCTAGTCCTATGCCATGAACTTAAAGGTAGTGCCCACATTGATTCTGGGAGGGGCTCCCATGGACTATAAAGTGCATACTGCTCACAAAAAATAGAGCTCGCCTGGATCATGAATTCCATTGAAAATAAATATGCTAACTAGAATCATTAATGAATCATTGAATTAACAGTAATTTGATTAGAATTTGGAAGGGCTTTGAGGGAAAGAGTTAAGGGGCCCCGGCTGTCTTTGGAAAGTTGTCCAAAGATGTTTGAGTTGCTGTAATGTTTTTGGAGGGGGACAGCGAGAAGTGGAGCTTTTTTCCGTTGTAGCCAGCAGAGGTTTTCCATTCACCTTGGGACTGCAGCAGACATACCTTGGTAGGTAAGGAGACCATCTGGCTCTCAGCCACACCCAGGGAGATTTGACCAGGGAGTTAATTGATTTCCTAGAAGACATGCACTTCTGTCTCACTGCCACCCTTGGTCTGATTTTGGGCAATGGAGTTGCCCATACAACTGTGACCCAGGCAGTCGCCCCCTCACCCAGTTCCAGGCCAGCCAGTTGAGGGTGTTCTGAGGCTGTTAAGGGCTGTGCTCTTTTATATGTAGGTACACAGGAGAAACCAGAATCAGCTGCCTTTCAGTCTCCAAGTCATGAGTGGGTCAGAGAAAGATGAACACTGACAGTTGGGTAGAATCCAAGCCTTTCTTGTTTCAGACATGACATTCACAAAGTCATCAGGAGCTCTGGCTAACTGCCTCTATCTCCATATCCCATTCTTCACCCCCAGCCCTTGCCAAAGGCCCAGTCTAAGCAGCCAGCATCATTGCTACTGTGATGGGAGCCCTTCTTTCTCAACGGAACACCATCAGAAACTTGTACATGAACCTCTTTTGATGAAGAACCTCAGATCTTCACTCTCAGAATCCATAAGACAGGCATAGGGCTGTTCTAAGAGCATTGGGGTGGAACAGATGGGATATTGGACTTGAAGGCCCCAGGAAGCCTCTGTTGCGATCCTATTCCTGACATCATGGGCAAAGTCTCTTCATTTCACTTGCCCTCTGTTTTCTCAACTGTAAAATGATGACAATAATACCTGGCTTCCCGACCTTCTGGGGCCCTTGTGGTGGGCATCACATGGAATACCAACCAGAAGTACTTCACAAATGTCACCCTATTGTCATCTCTTTGGATGGGGTTCAGAAACAGTTGCTGTCCTGATGCTACTGGTGGGAAAAAAATCATCCTTTTATGTGATTGAATCAACAGTATTTGGATGCAAGATAGTTGTCTGTAGGCCCACAAAAACACCCTTGATAAGAATTCCTAGTAGACAGGACAGGGGCAATTGGCCCCCACCTAATTTTAATCTCTTCTGCTGTGTCTTTGTATTTTGGAATCTTTTCAGAAATTCTGAAATTCCTAAAATGCAGCTGGGAAACCACACTGAAGACTGGATGTAGGAAGAACCAGAGTTACCTCCCTTCCCCCTCCAGATAGAAGGATTCTGCTCAGGAAACATGGAGCACCATGTCTCCAGAGAGTGCTAAGGGCAGGGGCTGAGTCTTCCTCCAGGGTTGCTGGGCTGTACCTTTGCTGTGACCCTAGTTGTCAGGATGAGGGAAGGGCCTCATTGTACAAGGTATTTGTCTAGCCGGTCCCCTGGAGACAAGGGGCCATCTGCTGCGTATTTTGTATAAATTAATATATGCTTGGAACGTTGTCTTAGAGATTGACTGGCGCTAAGCCAATCACTAAAATCGAAATAGATTTGAACTCATGTCTGGGAAGAAGTGAGTGGGTGGGGGGGTTGGGGAGTGAAGAAAAAAGGTTTGGGGCAGCCGGCTGAGTCAGAAAGTGGGGGCAGAGTTGCGACAGCAAAGATCCTGGGCCTCGGAATCGTGCAGAGGGGTCCAGCCTGGCAGACTTGATAAGGCCACACTCAAGACCCGTCATTTGCACACCTGCAGCTGGCGGGTGGCTCACTGCACATGGCTCCGGGGAATCCTTAGCTGTCTGCTCTGCCTGCCTGGGGCCACTTGATACTGCAGTCACCAGTGATGCGCCTAAGGAGGTTGCAGCCCAAGGAGGCTCTGCGCCCCCCCCCCCTCCGGGGGGGTGGGGGGGTGGGGATTGGTGTATGCGGGCAGTGGAGTCTGGCATTTGGCCCGAGGCCTTGTTAATTAGGTGCTTTGACTGAAAAGGTCTCTGCTTTCACCCTACTCTAGGCTAGAATAAACAGAGATCTCATTTGTGTAAAGGGACAGCTTAATGAGGCAGATGAGGTAACGATGTCAGTAAGTACTGAGAGCAAGTTTTGCCAGGCATAACTATCCTGTGGGTAATTGGATTGCTTCTGGATGAAAGAATCCGTGCGTCTGCTCTATTTGGGAGAGTGTGGAAGCCTTGGCCGGGAATTCCAGGCCCGGAAAGGACCCTTTTTGTGGCTCCTTTGCCAAGGGTCCTTTTCTAGTAGCTGAAGAAGGCCCTGGGGGCCCTCTTACTCTGCAGAAGTACTGCCCATCTCCAGCCCTGGGGGACAGTACGGGACGAGCCATTGAAATACTTTGGGAAAACACAGGAGCGCTGTCTGGGACACTGGCTTTGGAGTCAGGGGGTGGGACATCTCAGATCAGCCACTTCCTGGCTGTGTGACTGCTAGCAAGTTGCCTCTGTTTCTGTGTTTGGAAACCTGGGCTAATAACATGGGTCCTGTCTCCCTTTCTGGGATGAAGCAGAAACTTTCAGGAGAGGAAAGGCAGGCCCTAAAGTTTTATATCAGCGTTCTCTTCTTTGTATCCCAGATGGAAGATGGAGGCAAGGCGGCCCTGTCCCGGAAGATGAGAATTGGGGATGAGCTGGTGAATATCAATGGTACCCCATTATACGGCTCCCGACAAGAAGCCCTCATCCTTATAAAGGGATCCTTCCGCATCCTGAAGATGATTGTCAGGAGGTAAGGTGCAAAGAGGCTCCTCATGAAGCTTCACCAGGTACCCAAGGCAGTAGGGCGTGGCCCTATGCTGGACCTCTGCTGGGCACCTACAATCTGTCAGCTCCCACTTTGAATTAGGATAACATGTCTGCTGAAATAGGGCTGCTAGGGAAGGGGTCTTAGCCAGAGGTGACTTTGCCATCCTAACCTGAAGCCCTCAAATGCCCTACTTTTTCTTACTTGAATTGGTTCTTAAAGGAAAGATTTCCCTACTCCATCATGCACTTTCCTGCCTTCTTAAGCATTTGGATGGCTCTGCAGATTCATCGGTACACGTTGGAACCCCTCTGGGATTTCTTGGCCTGAGGGATTCTTGTTTCTCTGTTGGTACATTTGGGACATGGGAACTCTGTCCACCATTGCAGATTGCGGACTTGGGAGATACATCTTTGGGAGGACCTGGAGGGAGGCTCAGAAAGGGTAATTTGCCTATAGGCAATCATTTGGTAGGTTTTGAGGCAGAATATGAACCCAGGTCTTCTTGATTTCAAGCTCAGTACTTTGTGCGTTGTGCTCTGCCTCCTCTTCTCCATTAGTGCTCCCCAGCAACCTCTACTCAGTGACTCCAGGCTGTGACTCCCTATCTCCTAGGGGTACTGGAAGATCCACCTCTAGGTCAACTGAGGGCAAGGAAAGGGCGTTGCCAACCTTGAAGCATTGCACCAGTGGTCGCTAGTTGAGCTGTGTCCCAGAAAATGGAGAAGGAATGTTGGGGCCATTTGGCCAAATAACAGAGGGCTGGGGCTGCCCTCTACCACATTCCTGAAACAACCCAGCCTTTCTGCCCCTCTTACCCCCACCCCCCCCCACTTCTGGGTCCAAGGAGGAAGTGTATCCATTTGGTATCATTCCAGCCTGTTGGGATCAGTTTGAGTCTTGACTCAGTCATCCCGTGCCCTGGTTTTCCATCCCAGCAGCATATCTTTTGAAAAGTTGGTAAATGTGCCTGCCTTCTATGCCTTCGTTCAGGTAGTTGTGCGTTCTTTTTGCTAGCATTGTCCTGTATATCCCAAAGGGTGGTCCTCTCTCTCCCTTTATCTTCGTCTCCCCACCAACATGACTAAAAAAAACCCCAGATCAACCCATTTTAGGTTCTTAGCATTCATCCAAAGCTCCATTTTGCTCTGGGGTTTAACAGCCTTGATATTTTTCTTCCTAAACTATCTGGGATTATTGAGTGCACCGCCTGAATAGGTTCTAGCTTGAGATTTGTCCTCTGCCTACTCAATTCTAGGCCTGCTTCTTTGTTCGTCTGCAGTTCCTGTCCAAAGGGACATATGAACGAAGTTGCGTGTGTGGGTGACTTATGTTTTTCATCCACTTTGTTTTTCTGGTACAGATGTTAGAACAATCTAGTCTTTTTCAGGTTGCTGCCATTTTCATTTGTGAGGCCTTGTACTATTCTGGGATTGGATGTGAGTCTAGCCCCAGGTCTTCCTCAGGCATACTGTTTACATGGGAGGGGACCCAGACTGGGGCTTTCTGCAGGAATCAGTTTAAATACCCAAGAGCAGGGGCAGGTGGGTGGGTGGGGGGAAGGCCTCTAGCTCTATAGAGAATGGGCATGGCTGGGCCTGTTGTTTGGAGCAACGTGGTGGCAGGGAGAATTGCAGAGACAGATTCAGGTGCTTTGGGAGGTAGAGTCCTCCTCTCACTGGAGGGAGTCAAACAGAGGGTATAAGAGGCCCTGAGAGGTCACCAAGTTCAACCCTCTCTCATTTTACTAACTGGGACCCAGAGAGGGGGAGGGACTTCCAACTTAACCAGGGTCACACACTGTCTGAGGCAAGATTCAAACCCAGATCCCTGGGACTGCCAAGTCTGCTCACCAGGCCACCCTGCCCCTCTTATTGCCCTTGTTCAGATCTCTTCTGGCTCTGACATTCTCTGAACTTTTAGGCAGAGTTCGTAAGTATCTGCCCCAAGAAGAGACTCCCGGCTGCCCTGTCAGGATGGTCCATGACTTTTTTGGGCTGAGCTTGCCCCCTTGTGGCAGGACTTAGCCTGTGCATGTTGTGTGCACCATCCTTAGGACTGGTTTTCCCATTTGTTTCTTCCAGCCAATTATTAGCCACAGACACTTCCCTAGCTTAAGTCCTTTTCTCACCATAATAATGGGGACAGGTACTGATATTCCCGTTTGAAAGATGAACTAACGGAGGCCGAGGGAATTCAAATGACTTGCCCAAGGTCACACAGCAGAAATCCTACGGTTTGAGATTTTGAACCTGAAGGGACCACAGAGGTCATCATTTGACAGAGATGGAAACTGAGGCTCAGATTTGGGGGCAGGGAGCAAGGCTGAGATTTCAATCCAGAACCTCTTACTTCTAATCCAGGGTTCTTTCCATTACAGCATGCTACTTTTCTTCTACTTTGGGAATGAGACCATAGTACTCAAGAGGTCCAAGGACAAGTCCATCCTTTAGCTAAGGGGCAAGAGATAGAGTGTGGAGGCCAGGAGTGGCCAAACTGTTAACTGGCATCCTTGGCCATGGTCCAGTCTTCCCCATTCACTTCAAACTTCATCTTGTCCAACCCCTTATTTGACAGAGGTGGAAACTGAGGCCCCAGGAGCAAAGTGATTTACCCCAGGTCACACAGCTGGGAAGTTTTATGCAGGTTCTAGGACTCAGCTCTTCATCTCTCTGTCTAGTATTCTTTCCACTGAGCCACAGTACAGCTGTGTGCCAATGGATGGGTGTGAAGGCCAAAGAAACCTTCAGCTCGAAGAGATTGATCCAAAAAGCTACAAGGAGAGGGGAATGGCTGGAGCTAGCACTGGGACCAGCCCTGGAGGCCACTTGGTCCAGTTTTGCACGGTACAAAGCTGCCTGCCATAGTCTCAAGTCCTACGAAAATAATGACTCATGCAGCTGTCCATTTGTGGCGGGCTTTTCAAAGTGTCTCATTTGAGTATTGTTCATAGTAAGAAAGAATTTGGATGAAATGAGCATGGAACACAGTAGGTGCTCGATAAATGCTTGTGGCATTGAGGTGAACTGAAAGGTGATTAGATTTTGACAGTGGCCAGCTCTAACACGCCCGCCCCCGTCCCCAACACACACACAGCCCTGGCCTAGCTACTGGGCCTGCTCTGAAGAGGGGACGAGAAACATTTATGAAATGCCTGCTATGTGCCAGGCACCGTGCTAAGCACTGGGGATACAGGAAGAGGCAAAAGCCAGTCTCTGCCCTCAAGGGACTTCTAGTAGAACAGGATGAATAGAAAGGATTAGGAGAGGGCACGTTAGTTGGGCTTAAAGGACGCTGGGGAGCAGAGGAGAGCGCCCTCCAGGCCCCGGATAGACCGTCAGAGATGGAGGGGCTGGAACAGCTGGGAGGCCGGGCTCATGGGATGGAAGAGGACATGGTGGGAAGGGAGATGTGAGGAGACTAGGAAGGGAGGAGGGGGCGGGGTGTGAAGGAAGCCCTAGGGAGCCACTGGAGTTTACTGAATAGGTGAGTGACTTGTGCTCTAGGATAATCACTCTGGTGGAAATTAGGGTAATTGAATCGTATCCAGCAAGCCTTTAATAAGTACCTGCTACGTGTAGATACCATGTCAGGAGCCAGGAATTCAGACATCAAAGTAAGACAGTCCCTGCCTTCAGGGAGCTTTTATTCTTCCTCTGAGGGCAGCCTAAATGAGGAGGGAGAGAGCAGGGACATCTGGTGAGGAGCCCAGGCACCTCTGCTGAGGGACTATGGGAAACCTTTAGAGAAGCCCTGCTCAGATCTCTGCCTTGGGAAGACACTTTTGGCAGCTCTGTGGAGGTTTCAGGGGAGAGGCTTCTAGGAGGTTATTAAGGCAGCTCCAGGATCCTAGAGCAGGTTGAGCCGGAAGGGGCTTCGGAAGCTAGGTTTCCCAACAGTAGGGGGAGACAGAGGCCAGAACGGGCCAGTTGTAGGGGGAGGGGGGGTGGGACATTTTCTCTGTAGACAGAGTCCTTCCTCCTGGCCAAGTCCCCTTCCCATGCACCATCCTGCCTGGCTTCCTGTGGAAGGGCCAAGCCCCAGGCCCTTCTCAGTTCCCCTTCGAAGTCTGTTACCTCCCACTGAATTCAATCTTTAGGGTGCTTCTAGTTCTCTGTCCATTTGTGGGGCCTGGGGAGCCTGACACCCTGGGAGTCCAATTAAACCTTTCACACCTGGCCAGGTCCTGCTGGCTTTTCTCCACTCACTTCCTTACTGTCAAGTAGATGATGAGTCACCCTCCTCCCCCGCCCCTTCGCAGGCACTGATCTGTCTCCAGCCCATTGGATCTGGGTTATGCTGTTTGGTTGCTGGTCTGTTTTTTTTTAAACTCACAGTCCAATGATGACAGAGTAAGAATGTCTAGTTTCTAGGATCAGTAGAAGAAGGTGCATCTCACTGTGTGTGTGATGTGTCAGGTTGTACCAGGCCTTGTCATTATCAAGCTCTCCTTTTGTGGGGTCCCCAAAAGGCAGGGGACAGGAAAAGAGAAGTGGGCCCCAAAGAGAACAGGTCTGTGCAACGTTTGCTGGCGGAGGACAGGGCCTGGGGTGTTTGAGGCCTTGTTGTCAGATCTGTCTTTGTAACCCCAGGACTTCTGCCGGTGGGCAGGAGAGCCAGAGAGAAAGTTCATCCTGCCTGTGCCAGGCTCTGTACTTAGAACTCGAGATTTAGAGACAAAACCCAAATAGTCCCTGAGTTCAGGGAACTTCAATTCTGTGGGAGATAACAGCATGCCACAGATAAGGGAAATGGGGGGCTCTCGACTCCCTCCCCCTACACCCCTGCACTCCAGGGCACATGTATTAGGAAACACGTAAACAGGTCAGTAGGGAGGATGTGCCAAAGACTACGCCAACAGAATGCAGAGGAAACATTCAGGTGTTCCCACCACATCAGTTCTCTCCTTGGAGGGCCCTCCCCATCCTCCTTGCAGACATGATTATTTTCATTTCCCAGCTGAGGAAAGTGAGGCTCAGAGCCCTTCATGGGTAGAGACCCAAGGTTTCCAATGCAGTCCTCTTACTTGAGGGATCACAGGAACTGCTTGGAATAAGGTCTGTCCTCCAAGAAAAGTATCTCCCAGTCTGGGGAGGATCCCTGCAAGGGATCCCCCAATCCACCCCTGACCTGTCAATGGGACCTCTGACAAAATAGCTAGGGGAAGAATGGATCTCCCAGTTAGAAAGAGGTGGTGGTGGTAGGAGTGCACCATGTCCTTCCAAAGCTTTCTTCATTGGGAGTCAGGGGGTCTAGGCTCCAATCCCAGCTCTCCCACTCACCAGGTGTGTGGCATCCTCTCTAGGCCGGTGTCCTTATCTATAAAATGAGGGTCTAAGGTTCCTTCCTGCTCTGCAGGGTGGGTCTTAGCCTTCCTGGAGGTCTTCATTTGTTGACCTCTGTCTGTGGGGGGAGGAGGCTCTGGGAGGTTCCTTCCCAGTAGGCATCAGACAAGATGGCCACTAAGGCCCCTGATGGCTCCCCCAGTCTGGGATTCGGCAGGTCCAGGTGGGCTTGGGGCATTTAAAAAGGGGGGCTTCTGGCTCACATAGATGTTCCAGGCTTGGCCTAATTTGAACTGGACCTTAAGATGCATGCCGCCAGAGAAGGGGGGAGGAATGGTCAGAGAAGTGGCTCCTTTGGGGGCTAAGCCCTTGTCACCTGAAAGCATAGGCCAGTAGGTGCCACTGGAGAGCACTGAATAATGTACCTTAGCCGGAGAAAGCAGCAGTTTGGTGAGAGAGAACTGGTTCCCACTGGGCATCCTTGTGCTCTTGCTGCTGGCCTGCCCCACCCTATTTCTTCTGGCCTTCTCTCCCCTTCTTGCAGCTGCTGGTCTGTCCCTCCCCCCACTGTGCCTCCTCTGACCCACTCCACTATGGCTGCTTTACTCACAGCATTTTGTGCTCAGTCCTACACACTTCCAGGCCAGCCTTCTTTCCCTGTACCCTGCGGCCTCTTCCAAGAAGCTTGCCCCGATCACACAGTTGCCCTCCCCCCTTATGTCTGTCTCCCCCTCCCCACCCGCTGTCCGGGTCACCCCTCAGGGCTTAATCATGGTAGCAGCCTTGTGACATCTCTTGCCTTAGGAAACCTTCCCCCATCCCTCTTCATTCTCTGGTCATTGTTTCCTGTTTATATGTTCGCAGGCTCTCTCACCCATCAGAGCAGGAGCTCCCTGAGGGCAGAGACTGGCTTTTGTCTCCTAACTGCTGTTCCTCATCTCTAGCCTCCAAGCTTTTGTATGATTGATCTTCCCAGTGTGGAATGAATTCCCACCTCATTTCTACCTTGGAGACTCCTTGGCTAGGTGTGGGCTCCTTTTTATACAAGGCCCTCCCCCTCAGTTCTGAGCTCTCTTTACCTCTTAAATGCCTCAATGTTCCTTGTAGAGATTTTATAGACTTAACCTGTGCATCTGGTCTCTTCCCCCAGGGCAAGGACAGGGGCTGCTTGATCTGATTTCTGTAACCCTAACAGTGTAGCGTCTTATACATAGCAGACACTTGATGAATGTGTTTGTTGAATTGAATTAAGAAATCCACAGTGACAAAAGTGTTGATTTGATTACATAAATGTGTGCTGAGTTTACCTAGAATGAAGGAACTGTGCTTGCCCAAGGCCTTGCATGTGCCCTATGGTAACAGTCTTCAGTGGAGATGGTGCTTAATTGGGCATCAGAGGCCTGGGTTGGAATCCTAGCTTGAGCCAAAGCACATTGAACTGGACTGGGCATTAGAGATCCAAGGATGAAATGTGACCCAGGGCCTGCCCTCCAGCGTGGGCTGAGATCTGACAGATCATTCATGCTCACTGAGGGCAGGGATGGTGGGCACATTTGTTTCTGTGGTTTGGTGGGCAGTGTACTGTGCTTGGCTTTATCAGAAAGACCTGTGTTCCGATCCTTCCTGATACTTAACTAGCTGTGGGAGTTACTTGACCTCTGTATGCCTCAGACAGCCTGAGGAAATCATCACCTCATCTTCACACATCTCTGGATGATGGTGGTGGCCTTGATCCTCCTGCTGGGTTGTGTTACCCTAGGTGAGTCACTCAATCTTTCTCAGTTTTGTTTTCTTCATCTGTACAATGAGGAGAATGATGTCTGTGCTGACATCCTCACAGGATTAAATTGGGTTCGGCCTAACTGAGGAGCAACAGTAATCGAGTCAGGAAACAGATTTGCCTTCCTTTGGCCCATTAATCAGTCACCAAGCTTTGAATGAAACCAACTTTATTTAAGCACTTTGGTGGTGGTGGTTGTCCTTCACACTTGAAGAAGAGGGAGATGACATTACTCTGTTGGGGTCAAGGTACAGTGTGTCCCACTGGATATTCTTCTTTATGAAGCCAGGCTGGGGCTCTGGAGATGAAAGACTCCTGGATGCTTACACCCTACTGTACAAACCATGACTATGTCAGTGTGGGCCAACTTGGTGACTGCCACTGGAGGGAGAGAAAAAGCTCCAAAGGGCCCTTTAAGATTCAGGGCTTTGCCTTGGAGGAGGTTTGAGGAGGCAACACACACACACACACACACACACACACACACACACACACACACACACACACACATCCACATAGTTAATACCACCAGGCAACTCACACAGGCTCTGGGTTCCAACACTGCCTTGTCACTTATTTCCTGTGTGGCCTTGGCCAGGTTACTTCACTGTCTTCACCTCTGTTTCCTTCTCGGTCCCTTCCAGGTCTGCCAATCTGTGATCTCTGGTCATCAGTGTCACAGGAGCAGACAGGAAGATAATTGGGGGCTAAACCTTTCTGGGTCTGTTTCTTCCCCTGTAAAATGACCCCTGAGGCTTCTTTCAGCTCTATATCTATAATCCTATGAACCCTCATTTTACAGAGAATGCCATCTGGTTCTACCCCTTCATTTTTTAGATGAGAAAACTGGGGCCCAAGGAGGTGAAGGGACATGCCAATGCTGACACAGGCAACTGGGCTTCTCTGAGTCCCTAAAACTCCAATTAGATGATGTATGTGAAGAGCTTTGTAAACCTTCAGGGGCTCTCTAAATGCCTGCTGTTGTTTCATGCCTGCCATGTATTTCACTCTCTTGGCTGAATCTGGCGGGTGCCTAGTTAGCACTGAGGCCCCGGAAGTGCCCTTGTGGAGATGCCAAATGGAGACTTGTGAAGTGGATCCAAGAACCCCCAAAGAAAGGGAGGCATGTGAAGCAATGGCCACAGAGCTGGGGTGGGCATGGCAGAGTGCCCTGGATGCCACCAGAACAGCCCAAGGTCCAAGTTGAAGTTGCTGGAGAAAAGGAGACTTGAGGAAAGAGATTCACCTTGGACTCATTTAGGAGAGATTCTTAACAATGACAGCTGGCACAATTGAAGAATGAAATGGCTGGCACTGGGAAATAGCGAACTCCCCCTATCTGGAGGCCTCCAAGTAGAGATCCGATGTTGACTTATTGGGAAAAGTTTGAAGGGGATTTCATTTTTGTTCGGGTACAGATAATACTAGCTGGCTGTTGAAAGCCCTTCCAACTCA
This sequence comes from Notamacropus eugenii, assembly GCF_028372415.1. Taxonomy (NCBI): domain Eukaryota; kingdom Metazoa; phylum Chordata; class Mammalia; order Diprotodontia; family Macropodidae; genus Notamacropus; species Notamacropus eugenii. The sequence continues at coordinate 99,097,300 of NC_092879.1, read as the reverse complement.
GAATTTCTGGGGCTCTAGTCAACTTAGTGAAAAGATTATTCTTCTGGAAGGTACAGGGGACTTTGTATGCTTTCCATCTGAGTATCTTTGAAAGGTGAAAACACTAAAAAGAAAGACGGATCAGAGAAAAAGGGCCATAGGGAAGATCAGTGTACTTAGATAAAACAGAGGAAAATGGCTGTTTAGGCCAGTTAACAGGGAGGTAAAAACTCCACCTTTTTGGAGAATTATAAGATTGTGGTGCAACCGTGTGGGGGAAGTAGTGGAAATCCTACCATCTGAATCATTCTGTTCCAACAGAGGACAATGCACTTGAAAATACATCGTTACATAATTGAAGGAGAGGCCCTGCTCCATCCCTGAGGGATAGACTGGATGTGACTTCATCGGCTTTTCCTTTTCTAATGTTGTTGGATTGTCTCAGGGAAAATCCTTGGTGATCATTTTTGTCAGGTGACTAAAGCTTGAGTTGAACACAGGAATGTAATGTTAGGTGTATACATGGCACCAAATTGGGTGGAGTGGCCAGACCATTTGACTTGAGTAAGACGCCCATTGGAAACACACAATGACTGGCCTTGCCCAGAGCCACAGTCAAAGCACAACAAACTATGAGCCAACAAAGTAGGCTTGCTGATAAGAAAGCAAATAGAGAGAGTTAGGTGTAGACCAGAATACAGAACATTTGTCAGACTAGAGCACTGCATTTGGGACTCCACAATGAGGGTATCAGCCATCAGTGCCGTTCTCACAGATTCAACTTTCAACCTTTGTTAAGCTCTCTAGAACCTGGATCTGCAATTTAGGCACACTGCCAGCAGGAGGCAGTGGCGCATATGAGAAGACTTAAGTTGCAGGAGGTTTAAGGGGTAAAACAGATCATTCTTTTATAGAAAATGAATGCTTCAGGTACAATTTGGTAACTTTCCTGCTAACACTTTGCCCTGACTGGCAGATTGGAACCTGAAGCCCTTTCCCACTGGCTTCTTCAGCCTAAGCCACCAGAAATCTCCTCACTTGCCTCATCACTGGGAAGACCTTAGCAAGCCTTCCCTACAATCGTCTTACTTCTTTTTGTCTGTATTTGAGAGGAGGAAGAGACCACCTAGATAAGGAGCTCTGCCCCACCCCCCCAATCCAGGCCCTAAGGTTCCTTTCCCCTCTGGATTCCTTTGCACCATGTTTAGGGTTCCCCCTTACCATCAGCCTTGGCTGTACTTAGGGAGGGCTGAGCATGGGCTCCTGGGGCTTCTCTAAGGAGCTGCAGGGTTCATCAGATAGAAAGTTCTCCCCCAGTTGGCTTTTTCTTTAAGGGGCTCACACCCTTAACGGGGGATAGAACATTGTGAACTTAAAACTTTTCTATCATAACGACTAAAGAGAGATGTGAAGACCTTGGTGAGGGTCCAGAGGAGCTCCACTATGGTGATTAATGGATAGGAAAATGGGACTTGTGAAGACATTTTAAGATAATGGAGCTTATTCAACTCAGAGAGGTGTTCTCTATTGGCTGGGGGGAGGGCGGGGTGCTGCCTTGATCCTTCTTGTGTCAGCTCTGCTGTGCCCTCCACGGAGAGGATGGCTCGCTACAAATAAGAGTGAATCAGATCTATGTGTCCCCAGCTGAGTCTGGGCTCTTCCTTTATAAGACAGGAAGGGGCAAGTTAATAACTATGTTAAGGTATTGAAAAATGTCCTCAATCCACATACTGTTGTGGGGGGAGTTTTCTGGCATTTGACTCGTTAATAAGGAAGGCAGGCTTAGGCCTAGTAGTACTCGCCCTCCTACGCCTCCTTCCAATGCCTTTTGGCTCCCTTCCCCTCCCTGCTGGGCCCCACTGCCCCCTGGGACCCCCTTCTCCAGCTGTCAGCCCCTTTCCTTGCTCAGGTCCAGCCCACTTCCTTCCTGTTGGGTAGTTTTCTTGTTTTTTTTCTCTAGAAATTATATTTACACAGATTGACCATTCTAGAAAAATGGGCTCTTGATAGACATGAAAAATGGCCAGCAGCTGCTCATAACAATAATAAAAATAACTCATAAAAATAAACTAGGGAGGCCCCCGGGTGCAGTGGGAAGGGGGCTGCAGGACTTGGAGCCAGAGACCTTGGCTTTGAATTCCAGATCTGTTCCTTATTATCTCTGTGACCTTGGGCCTATCCCTAACCCTTTCAGGGCCTCAGTTTCCTTCCCTGTCAGATGTGGTGGCCTCAGGAATGGGTCTATTTACCCAGGCTAGGACCTCACCCCACACCCCCTTCCCAGCAGATGAGCTCGAGCATCGAGGGAGCACCTTGTAAAGAAGGTGCTGAATCTCTTTCAAGCACTTCCCTCTTAAATTAATCACTGGCACTGACAGAGACAGCAGAGATGAGTTTGCATTTGGCCAGGACTCTCTAGAGGGCCTGCAGCAGGGAGATTTTTTTTCTCCCCTTGGGGGAGGGGGCCTGGTTAACCACTTCCACTCAGATGAAGAAATGCCCCTACTGTGCTCAGGGCCAAACTGGGAGGACCGGCCATTTCCATCACTCAGCTACTGCTTCACTTGGTCCAAGCCCCTCAACTCTGGGGGAAGAAACTGAACCCCAGAGAGGGCGGGACTTGCCCAAACTCATGCAACCTATGAGTGGCAGAGCCTCTGCCTCAACTCACTGCCCTACCTTGCCACCTGTTGTTGGCCCAGGATGGCCTGATTGCACTGGGGTAGTGTTCTGTGCGCGCGCGCGCGCGCGCGCGCGTGTGTGTGTGTGTGTGTGTGTGTGTGTGTGTATGGGTGGTTGAGGATTCATGATTCCCAAGCCAGGGACATGGTTTGCCTCTCTTCTGGCTCTGGGGTATGGGTGGAACTCTGAGTGCCAACCTTCTTCCTGCCTGCCCTAAGAAGGGCAGAAGCTGGGAGGTTCAATGGGCATCTCCGCACAGTAAGACTATTTCGATTGGGATTGCTCTGCAGTAATCACTCACAAATACACCGGGTAGCTTTAGCGGAAAGAAGACTAGCTGGGAAGTCCAAGGACATTTGGCTCTGGAGCTTCTTATCTCTACAAGGCTCTTTCCCTCTGGGCCTCATAGGAGGGTTGTGGACCACGTAGCCCCTGAGTTTCCTTCCAGCCCAAGATTTCAAAGTGTGTCCAGTGGCCAAGCTTTCTGGTTTGGTCCTCTCCCTGTTTATAACTGTCCACGGTCACTCTCCCCTCTCACGATGACTTTTCTTTTGCTGTTGGCTTCTGAGGGGCTTTGTCATATCTCAGAATAGCTGAGCCCAAGTGGCAGTTGCCTGCTGCTGCCATGAAGTCTGACCTCCAAGGCATGTAGGACTCAAGATGGCAGAGATTTACTGCCAGCAAGTGCTTTAGAGATGAGCATTTTACAAATGTGAGTTGAATTGAATTCTATGATCCAATGAGCTGGCGACATGCATTTTCCACACCTTTCATGAATCCATGAGCTCACTGATGTGGCCCATGGCTCTTGGCATATTTTCATCTTATGATATTCTTGTCTACATCTTTCCTAAACTCCATCGTGATAAATTGGCCCAGTGTGCCAGTAACCCGTGGCCCTTGTCGAGTGGTCCTACTGGAGAGCTGTAAGCATCCTCTCTCACACTCACCCCTAAATGTCCGTGCCTGCCACGAGGAGGTGTTTAATAAGTGCTTGCTGGTTGACAGCTTTTTTGCTCCCCTCTGCCCTTGGTGGATCTTGTTTTCCAGCTCTTGCATGGGAGGCATTGGTGGCAGCGCACTTGAAGTCATCCATGCCTGCTGTGCGTGTTGCCCTGCTCTTGGTTGCCCTTTGGGTCACTGGTAATTTTGATTCTTCTGAGATCATGGCGCTTCTTGATTTATAACTATATAGCGTCAGTGGGAAAATACGTGGGTTCCAAGGATGGGTTTTGGCAGTAAGGAGCAGCTTGAGACTCGAAGCATCATACAGTTAGTGTCTCAGAGGACCACTGGCCTCCTGGATGTGTTCTCTTTCCCCGGTAGAACATCGGCTCTTGGAGGGCAGTGTATCCCTAGCAATTAGCACTGTGACCAGCATGTAGTGAGTATTCCACTGCTCCTTCACGCATCTGTTCTTCTCCAACTAGTCGATCTTGGGACCAACTCATTGTCCATCTCTGGTACCTGACTGAACACTGGTGGATGAGCTCAGTGAGTTGATCACTCGCATGTATCATAACTCAATTCCCTTCAATTGAGCAGTTCACATGATCATCAAAATGGAGGACTAGATGTTTTTCTGTTCCTCACAACTTCTCAAACTTCTCCAAAACAGAAACTGTATGCCAAAGAGAAAGCAGTTTGAATTATCTCTATGGTTTAGGACACCTGGAGCCCAAAAGAAGGTAAAAAGCAAATGAAAAATGCCTGCCTTGTGCTCTTGCAGCAACCCCTCCCCCACTCTCCACTATGTTACCACCAGCAGCAAGACTGCACAAGATGCCCCAAGGACCCAACCCAACCTTGCAACAAGACCCAATCTCGAACTCTGGCCCCCCTCTCTCTTTCCAGTGCCAACAGTGTGTTAGTACTCTATGCTCCAGAAGATTTCTACAGAAGAGCAGGTAACAGAGGGAATAGGGCAGGATGGGTATAGGCTTGAAATAGAGCTCCACTCCTCTTCTCCCAGAGTCTACGAGACCCAAACTCCAAAGAGCAGAAATCCTCTCTTGTTGGAATGGCACCAGTGTCACAGCTCTCTGAAGTACTGAGCCAGAGAACTGAGGGTGTGTGTAGGTACCGGGCAGCCTCCACCAACACTGAGGGAAATAACCCAGCATCCAGCTACCCAAAAGTGACTACCCAAAAGTCACTTGTGGCAGACACCTAGGCTGGTGAACCATGAATTATCCAGCATGGGAGAAGGTCGAGATGATTTAAAATCCAGCCCCCAGGGAAATCACCATAAGAGAGGAGGGAGTCAGAAAATGAGCAATGGTAGGGGGGATAAGGGGGAAAAATTGAAACGACTAGAGTTCAAGAAGAAGACAAATCAAAGACCTTAAACATAAGCAGATAAATCAATAGGTGAAACAATTAACAAGAGAAGGCAATCTGGGCTCCAGGTCTAGTAAACAAGTTCAGGCACCTCTGAATAAAGACTGAAAAATGAAGGAAAATGATCCAATGCTGGAGGAGACAGAGAATCGATCCCATGGCAGAATGCTGGAATCTGTGATGGTAAGGCAAGTCTTACCAAAGAAATAAAGAGAGAGCAGTAGATTGGGGATGCTAATACACAGAAGTAAAGGACAATCTAGAAGAAGAAAGGCAGAAACCCAAGAACATTAAAAGAAAATATGCTCACTATGCAAGCAAAACATACAGAATTATAACTTGAAATGTTGTGGATTTGGATATATGCAACCAGTTCAGGGAACTCGTTATTTGTACTGTTTAGGACCTAGTTGTATTATTACACAACGAGGATACAGAGACACAAATAGGTTACTAAATACAAAGTAGAGACAATGTAATTCTGAGAGGGAGGGGGCACTAAGGACTGGGGGAGACCAAAAAAGGCCTCATGTTGGACTGACCTTGGAGGGAAGTTAGGGATTCCATGAGGTCAAGTTCAAGAGGGAGGATATTCTAAAAATGGAGCACAGCCTGTGCAAAGGGCACAGGAAAAAAAGGCAAGGAGATCAAAGAGGTATTTCATCCATTTTGTTTTTCCAGTGTAGAGTATGCACAGAAGCATGGACACAGAACTGGAAGGACCTTCGAGGCTATCTACTCCAATCCCTTCATTGTGTAGATAAGGAGACTCTGACTCTGAATGACTTGTTCCTCCCACTGTATCATGTTCAGCAGATTGCTCCTGAGTGCCTTTGGATTTCAGGGAGAAGGCTTTGTATCAAGAAGAAATGGCTTTATTAGAAGAGGTCAGCTGAGGCAGCATTAAATCCGCATCAAGGTAGATGACCCATTTAGAGCAAGCTTGTTTCAAAAAGAAGTGGGATCCAGAGATTTGGGTGCGGCTCTTTGCCTGTTGCTCCTTTCACAACTCATTTGCACCGTATCCTTTGCTCACCAGTCACCCGAGTTGTGACTGTGCAACTCTTGGGCACACATTCTTGCCATCAAACCTTGAGGTACCTCTCTGCAGCTCATACCCATTGCCCCTAGCTCTGCCCTTTGTGTCCAAGTACATCGGAGTCCCTTAAGTTCTTGAACACCATCATCATGGCTCCTGAGTCTTCTCTTCTCCAGGCTACACATCTCCACTTCCTTCCCTCAGTTTTCATATGGCACGGCTTCCAGTCCCTTTGGCATTCTGGGTACTCTCTTCTGGATACTCTCTAGGAGGTAAAATGGAAGGGGGGCTGGATTTGGAGTCAGAGGACTTGAGTTCAAATCCTGGTTCTGCCATGTTTACTACCTGCATGTAAACCTGGACAGGTCCCTTCCCCTTAATGGTCCTCAGTCTTTGCATCTGTAAAATGGGCACATTGGACTAGAAGCCCTCTAAGGGCCCCTCCATCTTTAATCTGTGGTCCTATGACTCTAAAGCACTCTCTGGCTGTCTGCTATCTTTCACTGTCTTTCCTAAATTGTAGTGACCAGAGCTGAACATAGGATTCCCAACGAAGCTGGTCACCTGCCTCCCCGGTCTTTGACACTGTGCATATCAGTGGAATCTAAGATGACAGCAGCCTTTGGGGCAGCACGAACACATTGCTGACTCATCCACCCAAACTCTCATGTGAACTGGTGCTGTCCATCTTGTACTTGGGAAATGCATTTCTTCAGGCGAGTGTAAGACTTTACCACCATTCAGTGCCATTTTATCTCATTAAATGCCTCCCGATGTTCGAGCTTTGACTCCTACCTCCATCATCCAACACAACCAGACTCGTGTCATCTGCAAGTTTAATAAGTGTTCAATTTATGCTGTTATTGACTAAAATGTTAAACGCTGCAGAACCCAAGACAGGTTGGTATTTTTCTAAGTGGCTGTGAGGGAAGGTCAGAGCTCTGTGACCTTGGGCAAGTTAATTTACTTCTCTGAAGCTCAGTTTCCTCATCTGTTCAAAAGTAGGGTCGGGGGAGAGATAGTGGCTGTAGAAGTGACCTTGCGTGGCTGTTGGGAGGGTCACAGGAGACTGGGAGTGGGAGAAAGTAGTCTAGAAATGATGGCTCTTGGTTGTGTTTCTTGAAGTCTGATCAGGATGTAAAAGATGGAATCAAAAATGTGGTTGTTTTCATTGCTGCACAGTCAGGGTGAGGAATTCTCCAACCAGGATATTGTGTTTCCTGTTTCCTTTCTTGTCCTTTGCTGCTGTGCTTCCTGCGGGCTTGTTATGGTGTGTGTCTATTTTGGAGAGGGTGGTGGGGAGTCAGGAAAAGATGGTGAGAAGTGAGATGTTTCAAGTGAACCACTGCCAACCCAGGTGAAGTACCTTCTGGGTGCCAGATCCTGGATGAGGCAATGGGGATGGAAAGGCAAAAAAGGAAACAGCCCTTGTCTTCAGAAAGCTTACAGTCTACCACATAGGCACATAAGCACAACACAGACTGTATCCCAAGCAATTGGGGGCAGTAACAAGATTAGGAATAACTGTGTGGGAGAGGTGGTCCTTGATTTGGCCCCAGAAGGGAGGAGGGCCCAGAGGTTTTGGTGAGCAGGTTTCAGTGTGGGTACATAAGACTATGGTTGGGGGAATTCCAGCCATCGTGATCATGAGCTCTTTGGCTTTTCTTTTGAGAGGACTGGAAGTATGACCCTGGCATGAGTTTTCTCTGGTGGAAAAGGGTGGAAAAAGCACTTTCTAATGGTTCAACAAACTGCCTTGGGGCAAGATGACAGCAACAGTGATGGCAGCAGCCCTGAGCACAGGAGGAGTGGTCTAGGATGGTCTGAGAGGGGTGTTTGGTGTCTCGGTTCCACACAGGGAATGGGACTTTCCACCACATTTTCAGGCCTCTGCTTCAGGGACAGGGAACTCTCTAGTTCTTGAGGCAGCCTGACCATCCTTGGACAGCTCCCTTAGAATTTCCTTTTTTGGTCTTGTCTTCTTTAAAATAAAACCATTGGACTTTATGACTGAAATCTGTGATCTTGTCATTGTTAGGGAGAGGGGGATAGGATTCTGGATATTTGCATGAAAGAATGTGTCCGAGTTGGGCTGCCATTACCGAGGCAAAGACTTGGTTTCTCCTGGCCTGGGCCTGGCTATGCTTCCATCTATCTCCCAGAGGTGAAGTCCAGTAATTAGTCTTTTCTATTCCTTCCTTGGTTCCAATGAAGTGTGCTATGTTTAATAAGGCAGGCATTAAGCAGTCCTGAAAAGAAACCATTTGTTTTTAATCTAGCCTTTTGCTCCAAATGGGTTTAGATTACCCCTGTTGTGTGTTCTCAATATGAAGTATCAGGGCAGAAATTGACACTTGATTACAGAGGGCTTATTTCATCCATGGAACACAATCACTGTTAAGTAAAAATTAATTCATTTACTATGCATCATAAAACTTTAATGTGTGTGATGTGTGCAGGGTCTCGTAGCAGCCTTTTTTCAAAGGGAGATATATTCATTCTGGGCCTGTTGGTTTATGGCGCTTTGGAATAATATATCGTAACTACCAATAAAATCAACCATCTCCAATGCGCATATGTGGGCCCTCATTAGCTGTGGATCAGTCTTCGATGCATTCACTGGGATCCTAACTCTTGTCATTTCCCTGGGCTGCCAGGCAGTTATTCATTTCTGAACTCAAATGCGTCATTATGGATGCTAATGGTGGATCCTGCTGCATGTCTCCCTTCTTTCCATTACAGCCCAATTTTCCTTTGGGGAGATAAAGTGATTTTGACTCATTATTCATAGTTATCATAATTAAACATTAAGTTCTAGGTATAACTATGCTCATTATTTACCTATTATTGTAAATCAGAGTTTTTCTTCCATCAAAACAGTGGAAAACAATGTTTGATCATCCTGCATGGAGCAGGAGGGCCTGCTCCCTTATTTGAAAGCAGCCCAGCCTCCATTACTGAAAGATTGATTCTGCAAACAACTCGCCTTGGCGAGTCCCTCCTGGCTGCATTATGTAGCAAAGCCACGTCCCTGACTGCCACTTGAGTCCTTCACCAGCCTGATTGCATTTCTTTGGATGTTCTCACGCTAATCAGTGTCCTTTCTAAGCCGTGGGACCCAGGACTTGTGAGCCACCTGAAGTGGAGGGCAGAGGAGAGGGACAGCACGCCTCTGGCTCCCTCCTCCTGGATGGGGCAGAGCTACGAAATCCTGAGGGGTTGTTGAGGGAACCCGGGCCCAAAGAGGTCAGTGACAAAGCGGCCCTCCCTTGCACCCACCTGTCACAGAGAGTCAGGTTGCTGGAAGGACAGTGAGGCAGGGATTTTTGCTACATCTTTAAGGAATGGCTTCCCGGGCCATCCGTCCAGGATGAGACGAGTGGAAATTGTCTTAGAGCCCTCTGGGCTGGAGTGGATACCTGAACCAAAGGGAGTTTACGGAGGACACTTTGCCAAAATTTCTCAAGGGGAGAGCAGTGATAGCTCCTATGGCACCATAGAGATTTCAAAGTACTATTAGTACTCAGACTATCAGCCAGCAGACGTGCTCAGGTCGCACCTGATTTAGACCACAGATCCCCGCCAACCTGCCCAGAGCCATCGCTCAGCCTGTCTCTTCTTCACTGCCAAACACCTGGAGAGGATAACCCATGCGCATTTCCTGTTACCTTTAGAGTCAAATACAAAGTCTTCTGTTTGGAATTTAAGGTCCCCAACAGCCCAACACCTAAACTTCAACCCAGCTAAACTCACCTTGTCATTCTTCACACTCGATGCTCCATTTCCCATCCCTGTGCCTTTGCATTGACCGTGCCTCATGCCTGTAGTGCCCTCCTTTCTTCCCTTTGCCTCTTAGAATCCCCACTTTCCTTCAAAACTCACCTCAGGCATCCCTTTCTACATGGTGTCTTTCATGCACAATGCCTGGAATCTAGTCACTGATGCTTCAGTGCTTGGCATGGCGCCTGGCACCTGGGAAGTACTCAGTAAATGCTTGGTGACTCACTTTCAGTTGCCAGTGTCCTTCCATTTCTGTATTTATTTTACATGCATTTTGCATTTGCTTCTTTCCTCTGCCCCTGCCCCTACCCTAGTGCAGGCCCTCATCTTCTCAATCCTGAACTATTGTACTAGCTGCTGGGGAGGGACTGCCTGCCTCAAATCGTTCCCCACTCCAATCCAGTCTCCATTCAGCCATCAAAGTGATTTTCCTAAAACACAGGTCTGATCTGATCATGTCACTGCCCTACTCAATAAACTCCTATGGCTCCCTATGGTCTCCAGGATCAAATACAAAATCCTCTGTTTGGTATTCAGAACCTTTCATATGCTGTCCCTCCTTTTAAGTCTTCTCATACCTTCTACCCCACCCTAGGCATGATCTGTGACCCAGTGACCCTTGCCACCTGGGGCACTTCCTTGGGCTATCTTCCCCCACTCCCTGATACCCACCTTAATTTTCCAAGTCTAGGACTCAGTCAGTCAAAAACATTTATTAATGTGCCTGCTATGTACAAGGTACTGTCCTAAGCACTGGGGATACAAGAAGAGGCAAAAGACAATTGCTCCCCTCAAGGAGCTCACAATCTAATGGGGGCAAACAATTAGGAACAGCTCTAGAAAGGATAAATAGGAGATAATTAAGGGAGGGAAAGGCCTGAGAATTATTCTCCCATTTGACAGATGAGGAAACCGAGGCAAACAGAGGCTACACCACACAGCTAGTAGATTCAAACTCTGAGCTTTCTGACTCCAAGTCCAGTACTCTGATCCATTGAGCCTCTTAGTTGCCTCCTGCCTGGATTCTGTTTGACCCCTGCTCTGGACACCTTGCTTCAGGCTCTCCTGGATTATGACCATCCTTTGCACAGTGCCCGCCTACCTTGCTAGCCTTCTCATACTGTGCCCTATCCCTACACCCTCCCCCCATCTTCATACTTCTGTCCCCAAGGCCAGAATGCATTCCATCCCCCAATCTGTTTCTTGAAATCCTCCCTTCTTTAAAGGCCCAATTCAGATGTTGCTTCTCCCTCTTTCCCCACCCACACCCCAGCCCACCTCCCAGGTGAAAGGAAGCCTTGCCCTCCCCACTCCTTCCTCCCTCCCATTCCCTTGCAGAATTCCTCAGAGCCCTAGGTCTGGGCCTCTCCTTAGCTCTTCTCTCAACCAGAGTTATTTATGTCCAATGATCTTCCCCTCAGGGCCTCTGCTCTATCCCTCGGAGTATCCTCAGTGCACAACACTCAGGCCTTGTGAACAGGAAGCCCTGAATCAGTGTTTGTTGAATGAAAAAGTGAATGTCAAAGCCAGGCTATTTGACAAGGCATTTTCCTCCACCTCTTGTGTGGTGCCAGCTCTCCAGGCCTCAATGAGAGGCCTGGGGGTTGTACCTTGGCACTCCCTCCCCTCCTTCATCCTGATTGCCAAGAGCCTGCCTAAGTTCAGGGCCTCAGCATCACCCATCTGGAGTCTTCTTTCAAGGCATCCTTCTTAGCCCTACCCAGTACTCTTTACCAGGTTCCTGACATAACACCTGTGTTCCAATGGAGCCAAAAGATAGACTGTGTGAATGGGAGCAAGGGTGTAGGAAGACTGAAAGGGTAGGAAGGGGCCAGGTGATGAAAAGCTTCAGATGCCGAAGTGAGGGATTCCCTTTGATCCTGGAAGTGCTAGGGAGCCATTAAAGTTTCTTAAATAGGGATGGGGGGGATGACATGATCGAATGTGTGCTGTAGGAAGATCAACGTGGTAGCTGAGTGGAGGATGGATGGGGTGGGGAGAGTCTGGAGGAAGGCACCCCCCCCAACAGTTACTGCAGTAGTCCAGGCATGGGGGGATAAGGCCCTGCACCAGGAGACTGGTTGGAGTGAGTCATGGTGAGGCATCTGGGAGCCTGGGAGACTGGGGAGATGATGGTGCTCTTCATAGTAATAGGAAAATTGGGAAGAGGGGGAAGGAAAGGAATTCTCTTTTGGATATGTTGACTTTGAAATGTTCAAAAGGCTTGAGTATAGATGACTGGCTCAGGCAGAGATTAAGACTGCCTCCGTTGATCTGGGAATTATCAACACACTGATGATCCTTGAACCCATGAACCTATGGGAACCGATGAAATCCCCAAGTGAGAGAGATTACAAGAAGAATAGAGGTCCAGACAGACTTTGGGGGCATACCCATGGTTAGCAGGTGTGACCTGGAGGAGGATCCAGCAAAGAAGACTGGGGAGGACGACCGGGAGAGAGAGGGGTGTGATCTGGAGGAGGAGTCAGTCAAGGAGACAGAGGAAGAGTGGTCAGAGAGGGAGGAGAACAGGAGGGGGGGGTTGTCCTAAGAACCAAGGGAAGAGAGAGGATCTGAGAGGAGAGAGTGCTCCACCATGTCAAAGGCCACAGAGAGGTCTTTGTTCCTTCGCAGAGGTAGAAGGTTCTATCAAGAAGGGTCCTTTGAGATCATCCAGTTACTGATTTTACAAGTGTCAGATTTGGATGTTGTGCTTTCACCCCATCCCCCAGAGCCCCTTGCAGTAGGGGATCCCAGCTCCTCCTGAGGCAGCCCATTGCCACTGGGGACAGCTCAAACAGTTAGCACGTTCTAGCCTTCTGTTCTACTGCCTTCCCTTGTTCTGACTCAGGCTGATTCTTCTGCCATAGGAAGGCTTTTCAGGCGCTAGAAGACACTTATCTTGTTCCCTCTAAGCCTTGTCCTCTCTACCAGCCTTGAGGCTATGGGTCAGGGGTTCTTGGCTGATCAGTGGGGGGGAGGGACTCAAGGGTTCCAGGCCTGGGAGTAGGGAGGCACCCAGGCCAGGGTCCCCAAACTGATTCTTTGAGATAAAATTCCAGGGTGCCAGAGGGAACAGTAAGCAGACTGTTAGAGGTGGGAGGAGGGAACTTAGCAATAATGATGAGAGACTTCAATTGTCTCTGTCTCTCTGTTTTTTTCTCTCTCTGTGTGTCTCTCTCTCCCTCTGTCTGTCTCTCTCTCTCTCCCTCTCTCTGTCTCTGTCTGTCTGTCTGTCTCTCTCTCTCTTTCTCTCTGTCTCTCTCTCTCTCTGCCAAAAGCAGAGCAACTAATAGCTTCTTGTCTTTGCTTAATGATAATTTCATCCTTCAAAAGTTGAAAGAACTAACAAGGGAAACTTCTCTACTAGACGCGTTTCTCTGTAACAGGGAGAGACTGGTTGCTAGGGTGGGAATGATGAGAATATTGGGGGGATAGCAAAGGAAACAAATGTAGCCCCCCATTTCTGGCAAACAGATTTCCGAGGGTTCTGAGGAATGCTGGTTAGGAGGATCCTGTGTTCCAGATTCTCCAGGGTCATTACCATGTTCAGTGTGGCAGAGCCTCTCATTTAGGGGTAGAGTTGAAGTTTACAGTGGTATGTACATACACACACACGTGTGTGTGCACACACACATGCACACACACGCACATGCACATGAATGCACGTGCACATCCTGTCATCCTGTCCAATGATGTTCTACTCCCAGGTTTTTTCACATATATACATGACTTGTATAGTTCCTTGGTGTCTTGTACTGCCTTTTTTTTCTTCCCACAGCATTCTGCACTTGCTGGTGGGCATCCAGGGGATCATAGGTTTAGAGCTAAAAGGGCCCTTAGAGATCACTGAGTCCAACCAGAGTAGCAAAGGGAACAGCCAAGGTGACCCAGCTGGGATTCAAATCCAGGTCCTTGGCCTCCAAGCTCTGCTTGTCAATGTCCCTAAGTTCTTGCAGTTGCATTTGGGTGAACTTTTTACACACGTGACCCCTAACCCCCAATATTTTGACTATGTTTAAAAATTCAATTTAAATGAAATTTCATTTTTCTGAAATAATCATCCCATTGATTTCACCTCCATTCTGAGGGGATGAAAGAGGATGTGGTTGTGACTCAAGTGGAGACCAACAGTGAGGATGGAGGCAGGGACAGAGGGAAGACCTTGTCCCCCATTTAGGGTGGCTGCTTCATCTTCCATTGACAGACTGCCTGTTAGAAACTGGTATTGGGATTTTAGGGCCGATTACAAGGCCCTTGAAAAGAAAAAGAAAATAGCTTGATGAACCACCAGACCTTTGTAGGTATAAATATATCTGAATCGGGAGCTCCCCAGGGGCCCTTGTAGAACATTTTGTAATCAATTAGAGGCCTCGTATGTGAGCTCTCTGAAAACAGGGGAGGTGGTAGGCAGCCCGCCGAATGCCAACCAAACACGGACCAAGGAGAAGGCGTCCTGCCTCAGAGAATTTCTTGACTGTGTAGAAGTCCTTTTGTGGCCCCCCAAGACCCACCCCCTTCCCCAGGCAGTCCATCAGGTCTTTCCGGAACCCCTTTGTACACACACACACACACGCACATGCACACACACACACACACGCACACACACACACACACACACATACACACACAAGAATGCTGCCCATTTGTCTTTTTATTGTTCTTGGCTTTTAGCTTAGCTAGACCATTAAGTTTAACCCCCTCATTTTATAGAGAAGGAAACTGAGGCTCAGAGAGGGAAGAAACTGGTCTGAGGGCCCATGGCTTCTGAATGACAGCTGGAATTTGGTCCTCTGATTCCAAAGCTGCTCCTCTCTCCGTTGTCCCACAATACCTAACCTTTCATAGCTGGAAGGGACCGGGAGATCATGGAGTCTTTGCCTAAATGCCTCTGGTAGTGACTGAGCAAAGAAATTGGCCTCCCTGTAAGTCTGGAGCCAAGCCAACTAAGGCAAGTCCAGTTTCTTTTTCCTGCTTTAGTCTTTCAGATACTTGAAGATGGTACACATGTTCCCTCTTGGTCTCATCTTCTCCAGGAGGGCGATGCTCCATTTAGTCCTTCACTGGTGCCCTGTTTTGGGAGCCCAGAGGCTTTTGCCTTGTCCTTACTTCCACCAAAAGCTCAGCCCAGGCAGGCCTTTGACAGTGCTGAGTCCCAGAGATCCTCTGTTGCATGGCCCTCCACTGGCCCTGTTGAGTGGCTGGCCTCACCTCGCCCCACATCACCCTTCTTCACCATCTCCCTCTCTCCTGTCTAGGCTTCTGGGCACACTGTCCCAGGCTCTGCAGCTTGATATGAAAGAAGGGCTTTAACAAAAGCCAGAATCAAGGGCACTCCCCTCCACGGTGCCTCTTGAGGCAGCCCATCCCTGCCTTGGAACACCTCTGACCCTTAGCAAGTTTCTCCTGATTCCCAGCCCAGACTGGCTTCTCTGGAACTTCCCCTTTTGGTCCTTGCTCTGGCCTCTGGGGCTAATACCCCTCCCACCTGACAGCCCTTCAAACACTTGATGAGAATTCTCTGCTCCAAGTCCTCCACTCCCTCTGCATATGGCAGCTCAAGGCCCTCTCAAACCTGCTCCATTTTGACAATGTCCTTACTAAACTAGAATGGCTGGACCTGAGTAAAATACACCAGATAAGGCCTGACCAGGGCAGAGGGCAGTGCAATGGCTTGAAGGCTGCTAGGAAATGTGTTGGATGACTGGAGTCACAGGGGCATCAGGCCTCAGCTTCCTTTTGTGCAAAAAGGAGGGAGTTTCAACTCCCATTCAACTAGGTGAATGACCTAGTGGGCTTTTAACCTGAACGATATTTGTCCATTTCAGACTCAGCTCGTGAGCATGGCTGCTCTTTCCTGGTGACAGTAGCAAAGCTGGCATGTGAGCCCAGGTCTCCCACCTCCCAAGCAGGAATGGCTCTTAGGCCA
The DNA here is from genome assembly GCF_028372415.1 of Notamacropus eugenii. Taxonomy (NCBI): domain Eukaryota; kingdom Metazoa; phylum Chordata; class Mammalia; order Diprotodontia; family Macropodidae; genus Notamacropus; species Notamacropus eugenii. The sequence goes on along the minus strand of NC_092879.1, from coordinate 99,081,551 downwards.
CAGTTCTGGGAGAAAGGAAGGTGGCATAAAATGTTGTATGGAGAGGCAGGGACCTTAGAGCACAAAGTGGAGGCCGAGGACTTAGGCGTCTGAAGGACCCTCTCAGAGTCTAGGAGCTGAAAATGATTTTCCTAACAATCCTAAGATGTTTTCATTTTTAATATGGTCAATATTGATTGCTTTTAACCCGCGTACCCAGAAGCTTTGGAGAGGGGGCTCTCAGCGATTTTTAAGTGTGGAAAAAGGGTTGTGAGGAGAAAGTCTGAGAGCCCCGACATGAAACGTAGAATGCCAGAGTGAGGAAGAGCCTTGGAAATGAGAACATGGGAGCTGGGAAGGGGCCTCAGAGGCCAAAGAGTCCAGACCTGAGGCCCAAGCCTGGAGAGGGAAGTGATTTATCTAAGGTTTCACAGAGAAGGTACTAGGAAAAGTGATTTACTTTTACACCTTAAAGCACTCATTAAGTAAATGGTTATAATTCCTTCTGATTTGGGAGATGGCTCACCTTAGCCCTGGGCCTGGCTTTTTCTCCTTCCCCCAGTTCTGAGAGGAATCAGTGAATAACAGAGGTCAGAGCTGGAAGGAAAGTGGGAGCTCTTGAGGCCACCACCTTTTACAGGCTTTGGGCCACACTGTCCACCATGGTGTGCCCCATCCCCCATGCCCTTGGTCCCATGTGAGCAGTTGCTGAGGGTCTCTGGTCCCTCACTGGGGAGGAGACAGTGGGTCAAAAGAGGAGAGGAAACCTTTGGAAGAGAGCAATCTCCTTCTCCTGGGCTACCATAATTCTCCAGGTAGAAACCAGAGCTGGAGGACAAACACTCCCTGAGTGCTTCTGGCTTTGGGTTCTGGGCAGAGACATCTTGGGGCAGCTATTCTAGAAGGGCCCTACCCTGAATGTCCACTCTCATTTCCCACCTCCTCCCCATCAGCTATGGCCTGCCTTGGTGCCCCTAGACAAGTGCCTACTAAACTCTGGCCATGTGGAGACAGCGACAAAGGCTAAGCAGATCCCATCCTCTAGAAGCCACAGGTCTGGAAATGCACAAAAGAACCACACTAGGTGGGACTGAGGGGAAGTCAAGCCTTGAAGGAAGCCAGAGAGGACATTGCCTGTGCAAAGACACTAGAGGCTTGGAGTGGGGAGATGAAGTATGAGGAACAGTTTGTATGGAAGGAACAGAGTGTGAAAGGGGGAGTGATGGGAAATCAGAGTGGGAAGGTGGCCTTCAAATGCCCAACACAGGAAATCCTCCTATTTGATCCTAAAGGCCATAGGGAGCCACAGAGGTTTCTGGAGCAGGGGGGTGATGTGGTCAGAGCTGAACTTTAGGACCATCATGTTGGCAGCTGTGGGGAGCTGGATTGATGAGAGCCAAGGTCAGAAATCAGGACACTGTTGTAGGAGCACAGATGGAAGTAATGAGGGTCCAGTGAAGGCTTCCTGTAGAAGGTGACTGGAAAGAAAACCTCATCCCTGTGCAGTCCCCAGCTCTGGCATCTGGGGAAGGGACTTCAGATTCCTCCCTGTGGCCCTAGGTGCTTGGGTTCTCAAGTGTTGCCATCATCTCAAGGCCCATTGTTATGCAACCAGCAGGAACTCTAACTAGGAGCTGGATTCAACCCAGAGATTCTTGGCTTTGAATTTCATCTCTGCCAGCTCTAGACTACCTGGGTGCCCTTGGGTGAAAAGGGTGTTGGATTGGATGCCCTCCAAGAAACCAGCCTTTCAGTCCATGACCCACTGAGGCGATCTGGTCCTTACAACAAAGTGACATTGGCGTGACTATAAGCACTAGACCCAGGCCTTGTAGGTTCTCTTTTTGCCCTGTGTGCTTGTTCCCATACATCTTGGCATGTGTAGCCATGGCCCCATAGATGGCTCATTTGACACAGCTCCAGAGTGTTCCGTCTCAGGTCTGCTTAGCCAGGTCCCAGGCCTCAGGCCTCAGGCCCCAGGCCCCAGACCCTAGGCCCCAGACTCCAGTGCTTCCTCTTTGGGCTCTTTCCAATATTTTGCTATTAGAAATATCATGCTGGGAAGAAGTTGGGCCAAATGTGATTTTCTCCCCTTTTGGGTTGTTTCCTTGGGGTCTTTTCCCAGAAGTGCCATGGCTGGGCCAGGGCAGGATGTCTGAGGGGCTAGTTACATTGCAGAGCCCTTTGGCATCCTCTCCATCCCAGGCTCCTTCAAACACTCTTTTGAGGCCAGTTAATTTTACAGGTGTCCCCCCATTTTTTAGACTGAAGTGGAGATGGAAAAGTGGGAACCAGTCCCAGAGGTGGGGCCTCAGCCAAGGAAAGATGTCAGTCGGCCAAGGCAGTGGGCTTTCTCCCAGCTCTGTTCTAAAGTTGCAGCTCTGCCTCCTGGAGTAAAGAAAAACCAATGTAGGACCTGGGACTGGCTGTAGACTCTGTCCCCTACCCCTTCACACCTGGCCTTTGAGGCCTGAGCCTTCTTGCTCCTCTGTTGGCAGTTCCAGGCCCAGAATCTCCAAAGACTTAGCTAAGTGACCTCTCACAGCTCAGGGTCTTCACCTGGAAATTCTTTTGTGTTTTGAAGATGTGATTCATAGATAGGATGAAATCCCTCTCCTAGTGTGGATAAGCAAATGATAAAGAGCCTTCCCCACCAATACTGCGAGGTTGTGCTGTTTGCCCAGGGTCACACAGTCAGCGTTTATTAGGCGCCTACAATGTGCCAGGCACTGTGCATATAAACAGCCAGGAGATGTCCAAAGCAGGACTTGAATCATGCAGGTTTCCTGGGAGGTTCATGATGGGCTTCGGTGTCCCAGGGGCATTCCCAGAACAGGGGGAAGGAAGACAGCGCCAAATGGTCTGCCCGATCTGTCAGGTATCAGTATCCCTATGAGCAGATCTGAAAGCATAATTGTGGGTGGGAGGCAGGGAAAAGGTGGCCGTAAGAACATCAGGGCTTGCCACAGAAGGGACTTTGAGGCCCAAACAAGGAAAGTGAAGCTGAGAGACTCACTCAAGGTCTTAGGACTCCCAGCTCCCAGTGCTAAGGGGTTGAGCCACTATGGGGACCCTGGTCCTCTGCCCACAGGCCCAGAGCTTTGGTGCTGGAATCTGGTTTGCTGTTAAGTATCTCTGTCTTTCTCTGCCTGTCTGTCTCCCTGTCTGTCTTTCTCTCTGTCTGCCTCTCTGCTTGTCTCTGTGTGCCCCCCCCTCTCACTCTCTCTCTTCCCCCCTCTCCTCTCTGTCTCTCTGTCTCTCTCTTTGTCTCTCTCTCTCTGTCTCTCTGTCTCTCTGTCTCTCTCTCTCTCTCTGTCTCTCTCTCTCTCTCTCCCTCTCTCCCCATCTCTCTGGTCAGAGGACCTGAGTCCAGGTGCTGGCAGCATGGGATAATGGATAGAGAACAGGCCTTGTGGGTCTGAGTCCCCTTTCTGACCTGCACCAGGTGTCAGGGCCTGGTCACACAAATCCCATGCTCCTCCCCATCAACACTCCCTGACACTGTAAGTGGCACATGAACTGCTGATCAGCCTCAGTGAAAGGAGTTCTTGCATAGACTCACAGATGCCAAGCTAGAATACAGAAGCAGGAATCATGCAGTCCTCATTTACAGAGAAGAAGTCTGAGGATTTGCCTCCAACACAAGCCATCTGACACCTCACCAGGCCCTCCTCCTCGTGGTTCCAGGAGTTGGAAATGACAGTGCCTCGCCTGGACTGGAGGAGGCTCACTCACTTTGTGATCTGCAGGGTGAGGCCTGCAAGGCTGAACTGCCTCCTTCCTCCCAAGAGGGGTGAGAGGGATTTTTCCCCTCTTCTCTCAGATAAACAAGTGATGCATTGTTCTCTCCAGGGTCCTCTTCCTGGTGCCCTGGGCCAGGGACGCTGCTGTTCCTTCATGTGGCTTCCATGGAATGTGCTCTTTGGGGGGAGGCGGGAAGAACCACACAAAGTAAACACGGCTAATCAAGGCCGTTCTTTTGTGTTTCTCCCTATCCAAACACTGTCAAAGAAGGAAAGAGCCCCCATTAGATTATGGCCTCCTTAACTTCATCCCCATTTCTGCTGAGCAGCAGGAACCATGGCTGCCTTGATTGCTTTCCCCAAAGGTTCCTGGACCTCAGGAATGCAGAAAGAACATAGGACCCAAAATCCCAAGACCCAAGTGCAGCTAGGTGGACAGCTGGGTGGCTCAGTGGATTGACAGCTGGGCCTGGAATTGGGAAGGCCTGAGTTCAAATTTGGCCTCAGACACTTCCTAGCTGTGTGATCCTGAGGAAGTCACTTTACTTTTGTCTACCTCAGTTTCCTTGTCTGTAAAATGAGGACATTAAGCACCTACTTCTCAGGGTTATTGTGAGGCTCGACGAAGATAATAATTGTCAAGCACTTAACACAGTGCCTGGCACAGAGTAGGCACTGTGTAAACGTTGTTGTCGTTGTCAGCAGCAGCAGCAAAGCTTGGCTGGTACCTAGCTCCTCAGACTTGCACAAGGTAGCCTTTGTTTCCTCATCTGTAAAGGGAATTTCCTGTCCTGGCATCCTTAGAGCATTCATGAAGTTGGCACTTTGGGGTGATCACTTCCGACTGTTTCTGCTCTTGCCAATCCCTGAGATCCCCCTGTTATTGAACCTTCACCATCCCTGCACTGGGGGCCTTGGTGACCTTGGCTGAATCCCTTTCCTTCTCTAGTCCTCAGTTTCCTCACCTGTAAAATAGGGGAAGGAATGGACTTTAAAGCCAGTGAAGCATCCTGTTCTGGTGTCCTCATCCTTGGCTCCCCAGCTGGTTGTCAAATGATTTGGGAATAACCAAAATGACTTCCCTGGGGCCCCCTTTTCCTCAGTCCCCGCTTTGCTTCTTGGCCTTTTTCTCAGCACCTCCCCCTTCCTTTTCTTCTTGGTTCTCAGTTCTACTGAATTGAGGGAAGTTTGCAGACTGACCCTGACTCAGAGCCAGCTAGTCTGAGTCAAATCTGGGTTCTCCCCAGTCTCAAGCCAGGGCAAAGGGGACAGTCAGGACCAGAAATGCCACTACTTGCTTCTTGGTGCCCACACTAATGCCCACCCCTATGTGGCCTGGCCTTGAATTGCTCTCATCGCTTCCCTGAAGCACAAAATAAGCGAACTGTTCAGTCTTTGACATTCTCTTCCTCCTCCCCCAGATCTAGAGCAGTGCCAGAACTTCAGAGGCAAAGAGCCTGGTAAGGTCAGGCCAAGGACTTCCTCCTTTCCTAGGCCATGAGAGCATTACAAAGATGAAGTCCCAGAGATGGCCCTACCTCCAAGGCCTCCAAATTAAGTGTGCTACGAAGGAGATGAGAAGCCCAGCCCAGGTGCTCTGATGATCCAAGGCTGAAGAGAATGGGGCCATCTTGGGGGATGTAGCCTCGGGAGTCGGGTAGGATTGAAACTTGGGCACAGGGGCTTCCTGGGCACAGGGATGTCCAGGACTTGTCTTGGACAAGGGGGAGTGACCAAGGCAGGATGGGAGGGGAGGTAAAGCTGCAAAGGGTGGTCCAAGCCAGATTGCAGAAGACCTTGGGTGCAGAGCTAAGGAGTGCAGAGTTTCTTTGGCAAGAAGTAGGGTGCCAATTTGGAGCAGTGGAATGCCATGATGAGAACTGTGCATTAGGCAGATTAGTCTGGCAGAGGGTGCAGGCTGGCTGGGGCAGGGGCAGGGAGACAAGGAAGGGCTGGGTGCTATAGTCCAGATGAGGGGGAATAAGGCTTGAGAGTAGGGCTGGTGAGCAGGAAGACTGGGAAAGGTGACTGATTGGCCATTAGGGATGCAAAGGGGACTGAGGAGGCAGAGAGAACCTTGTGTCTGTGGGACATGGGGCATGATGGAGGATGCCATTTACAAACTGGGGATTTGGGAAGATGATGAATTCAGTTTTGGACATGAGTTCAGTCCATCCATCAGCAAACATATACTAAGCACATGCCCTGTGTCTGGCACCAAGGACTCAACGGCCAAAGCAAGAACGCCCCTGCCCTCCTGGAATTCGTGTCTGAGGGACCAGCTGGGAAGCCAGGAGCAGGCATTTGAAACCATGGGGGCCAGAGCTCAGCCAGGGGCAGGGAATCAAAGCCACAGGATCTGAGGAAATCATCAAGGAAATAAATGTATAGTGATCACCCGTCAACAGGCATTTCTGAAATGCTTAGGAGAGCTCAGGACCTAGGACAGAGCCATGACTGGGGAACAGGTGGAAGAGGAGCTGGAGGATGCACTGCTGTGAATAAATCAAGGGAGCCAAATGAAAAATTCTCGAAGGGGAGAAGGATGAGGTTCAGGTAGCAGATGTTCCAGCCAGCTCAAGAAAGATAGGAAATATAAGAATAGGAAAAACTGGAGGGTTTTGGAGACAGGGGGCCCTGGTCAGTCAGTCATTGGACCTTGGAGACAGTTGGGCTAATAGATGTATAGTGCTAGAAGGTAGAGTGCTTGCTGAGGAGAGAGGCAGTGTGGCGTAGTAGAAGGGTCAGACTTGGAGCTAGGAAGCCTGAGTTCCCATGCTGCTTCAGTTAGGTGATTATGGGCCAGTAAGTTAGCTTTTCAGAGCCTCAGTTTTCTCACCTTCCAATTGGGAATACTAAAATGAGCATCCCTACACCCCATGGGCTGTTGTGAACCTCGAAGCACTAGAGCCCCAGAGGCTGTTATGATATGGGTGGAGCAGAGAGTGGGTGTTGAGGGAATGCCATCAGTGAGAGTGGGCTACTCTTTTTAGCAGTTTAATAGTGGGGGGGCTCCAGAGCACCAGGGGGTCAAGGTCAAAACCTGGCACTAGGGATCAGCAAACTGCTGGGCTCTACACCACCTCCTTCTCTTCCAATGCTAGGGAGCTTGAGCTGGCCTATTTATGTTTGCCCAGCCTCACCAGGTGATCCCCGAGGGCCAGAGCTGCTGTCAAGTTGGCAGCACCCAGCAAAGAGAAGGGGTTGGCAAGTACACTGTAAGCAAGGACTTGACTGTCCTGGGCTGGCTTCTCTCTGCTCTTTACTCTCTCACTTGATGATCTCATCTGTTCCCTTTGGTTTCATTAGTATCTCTACGATGATGATTCCCAGATCTACCTGACCTTGAGGCCTGCTATTTCCACTCAGATGTCCCCTATGGGATATCTCCAGCTGTATGTCCAAAACTGACCTTGTTCTCTTGCCCCACAAATCTTCCCTCTTCCAGCCCTCTCTTTCTGTCAAGGATGCCATCCTACCAGTCACTGGGGCTCACAACGGGTGTGCCATACTCACTGTTCCCCCACCCCACATGTTCATCAGCTGCCAAGTCTTGTCACTGTTGCCTCTACACCATCTCTTTTTCCTCAGCCTCATTCAGGCTCTCATCACTTCTCACTTGGCCTCTCCCACCAGCCTCCCCATTAGCTTTCCAGCTTCCTGTTTCTTCCTTCTCCCCTCTCCAGTTCATTTTTGACACAGTTATTAAATCAGGGTTCCTAAAGCATGTCAAAATCTGACCATGCCAATCTGCTGCTCAAGAAGATTCGGTGGCTCCCTCTTACCTCTGGGATAAAACCCAAATTCCTCAGCATGGCATTTAACCCTTTTCACTGTCTGGCTTTGTAGACTGAGCTGCAGCCAAACCAGCCCTCCCTGCTCAAGTTGTTAGCGTGTTCTTCTTTCCGAGATGATAGCAGGTTTTAGCCACTGCCTCCCTCCACTCCCAGGAGAATGGCAGCTCCTAGAGGCAGGGACTGTTGCGATTTTGTCTTTTTGAGTCCAGCCCCCAGCCCAGGGCTCGGCCTGAGAAATGAAATGAAACAGCCTGGACTCTGAGGGACTGTGCACTTTTCTCCTGCCGACCCCTCACAGTGGGGAAGACAAAGGGCCTGGGAACCTGAGAGCTGAATGCTTTCTGGACTAAGTGGGCCTCCCTTGGGGAAAAGAAGGGAAGGGGCTCTTGGTACAGATTCTGAATGGCCAAAGATGCCTGGGGGGCAGTGGGCCCAGGGCCAGCTCAGGGATGCTGAGCTGAGGAGCAGAGCGGGAAAGCCCTGGTTCCCAACTAGGAAAGGAAACACACACTGGTTTTCAAGGTATCTGGGGCCAGAGCTGTTGGAAATCAACTCTCTGGTCCCAGATCCAGGACAGCTCAGTGGGAGTGATGCTTTGGAGTTCTGGTGTCCCAGGCTAAGGCCAGTGGAGACTGTTAGGGCTGGAAGAGAGCTCACAGATCTCTAGTCCAGCCCAATGGATGAAAGGGCCCTCTCCAAGGCCACACAGAAGAGCTAAGATTTGAATGGGGTTCCTCTGACTTCAGATCCCACACTGCAGAAGTACCCTCCAGAGGCCATCTGGTCCACCACCACCCCCATTTCAAAGAGGCCTCAGGGAGATGCAGCTGCTTACCCTCAGTCACTCAGCTGGCTTAGAACCCAGGTGGCAGTCCTCAGTCTAGGGCCCTGGTCAGCCTCATGAGCTCTGCGCATCACCACCCCTCAGAAGGGCAGGTGGGTGGGTCAGCCTGAGAACAAGAGACTATCTTTTCTGGAGCCCCAGGAGCTGGAGTTGTCCATTGGCTCTGCCACTTAGTCTGACATCAGCCTCTCCTTGGGCATCAGTTTTCCCCTCTGTCCAATGAGAGGGTGGAGCCAGGTGCCGCCGAGGGTCCTTCTGGCCCCCTGTGTGGGCTCCCAGGGCACCTTCACTCCCCTTTCTGCGCCTGGAATCAAGACAATGTTTAGTCTCCAGACACCCCCACCTTCCTGAGTCAGCAGACTTGGAGCCCATCAGGGAGGCTGGAGTGACCTCCCCTCAGGCCTCTCCACTGGGTGGGGTCCCTTTGGACCAGGAAGTTGTGGAATTCTTTGAAGTGCGTCTGCGTCTCGAGCATTAAACGTGGATTTTGAAAAATTCCTTTTGGACACCCGCTTTATCTTTCCCAAACATCACTTCCTTGCTCCTTTCCTGAGTCCTGCCATGGCTGGGAGCCCAGGCTGCTCATTGGCTATTGGGGCAGGGCAGGGGGAGGGGCAGAGCCAGAGGAGTTGGGGGGGCTGTTTATGCTGCCTGCCTGTCCTTCCATCCTTCTCTCTGCCACCCATGCTGCTCCTGGAAGGATGTTGGTACCCAGGCTCACCCAGCAGCTGCTCCCAGCCTGGAAGTTTCCTTCACTCTGTTTTTAGAGCCAGGAAGGCTGGGCGTCCTGGACTAGAGCTTGAAGGCTCTGCCTAGGCCCTTGCATGGTGCCCTCAATGGCCCGACTGAGGAAGGGTGCAGCAGCTTGGCTAACTTCCACGGTAGGTGCCCTGGGCCTCACTCCTCTCTTCTCCTTCAAAAGCCCCTTTCTTGTCGCCTTCAGAAAAGCCATTGAGTGAGCATGGAGTGGGGGCAGTGGGGGGGCTGCCATCACCAAGGATGGTAGCAAGAGAGGGAGACAAGGGGTACGTGGCGGGGGGGTCAGTGCTTCTGTCTTCTCTTTGTTCCCAAGTGCCCAGGCTTGTGGGCCAACTGAGTCCTACCTGACCTCTAGGTGAGGTTACACTGGGATTTTTGGCCAAAGAAAAGTTTGACCAAGTTATTTAGTGGTACCATGACATAGTTTTACCTAATTCTATAGAATTCTGGTAAGGTGGCAATGGCACAGCACAGATAGACAGCTGGTACCAATATCAGCGAGCCCTGGGGTTGTCCCACCCCTGACACATACTTCCTATTTGACCCTGAACAAGCCACTTTACTCAAATCTTGGACCTAGGCACCTGCGACTTAGGGTTACAGAGAAGGTGCCAATCTGCATTGGTAGAGGGAGTTTCCTCACTAGGAGTAGCTTCTCCCAATGAAATTGCAGGCCTGAACCTCATCCCTATTCTCTCTATCGTGAAGCCTAGGATTTAGAGAAGGGGAAACTGAGGCCCAGAGATGGGAGTGCTGCCCAACCAGGAGGATCGAAGTGTTCGGGTAGCTAACTGCTGCTGAGTGGCACATGGACATCTTGAAGAATGTCCTCTGACCTACATACATCCTTTCTGTTCATGTGGGTCTAGGGGAATCCAGACTTGCCTTTTTTCTGTCTGACACCCTTAGAAAAGATGGTGATGCACTTTCCTGGACTGTCTGGGGGACCCTTGGGCTGCCTGGCTGTGGTAGAAGGGCTGTGGATCTCGAGTGGCCTGAGCAGATAGACTAAAGGAGAATGATTGAAAAAGATCTGGGGGCCATGCTGGGCTGCAAGCACATCTAGTACAATATGCCAGCTCCAAAGCACATGCCAACTTGGGCTTAGCTGAGAGAGCCATGGGGGCCAGGACAAAGGGCTAGGGTTAGGGATGTGTGTGTCCCCATCTTTGTCCTCTGTCTTGGGCAGACCCCTTCCAGGGCCGCCAGCTGAACAAGTGGCCAGGGCTTCCCCTGGTTTGGAGATTCTGCCATATGATTGACTGAAGGTGCAAGGGCTTGTTAATATGGCGAAAAGAAGATTTTGGAGACCCAGTTGCCATCTTCACGTGTTTGATGGGAAAAGGGATGAGCCTTGTTATGGCTGGCCCCAGAGGACAGAACCAGAAGTGGTTGGGGGCAGGGGCAGTGCGCAAAGGCAGATAGCAACTTTTTATAAGGAAAAGCTGACCAAGACAGCTGTCTCAAAGCAGCCTGGGCAGCCAGGCTGGGGCGGGGGTGTGTGCTCCCCAGAAGTTTTTAGGCACAGGCTGGATGCCCACTTGAAGCGAGGTTCTTGGGCAGGTACAGTTTGGGCTGTGTGACCTCCTAGGTTCTGGGCCTCCGGCCCATCTGCAGTCTGAGCCCAGCCCCTGCCTACTTTAGCTGCTCTGAGTGGTTCTTCTCTTGACCCCATGTTGACCAAGGAGATGGTGCTGAAGCTTGGGCTCTAAGGCTATGTGGTATAAGCCTGGCACACTCCTACTTTGTGCCATCTCACTGGTTTCTGGGCCCCCGGCATGACTGGGGAGGCTAGCTGACTCCTCCTGGACCCCAATCTACTTGGAGGAAGGTAGAAAGCTCTGCCTGGCCAGGATTGAGCTGGCCTTCCCTGTCTGTGGATGGTAACTGATAATCTCCTTGAAAGTCTCCAGGCTCCTCAGGGAGCTTGTAGTTTCTATAGCTTTCAGTCATACAGACGTGCCCTCAAAAGCAGGGCTCTGGCTTTCCAACCCAAATGGACTCAGTTTCTTCACTTAGAGATGATGGCCTTGCACTAATTCTTTGTTCCCATGATCCTAAGCTGCACTATCCTAAGCAGGCAGAGCAAATGCAGTGAGACAGGAGTGAGCATGATGTGTGTGTGTGTGTGTGTGTGTGTGTTTGTGTTTTTAAAGACTAAAATTTTCTGTGGATGCTGTTTCCTATCACTGCCACTTTCCAACCATCCATGTCCACCTGGACTCCCTTCTATGCCCCAAAGGTGTGGTTCAACCAGTCTGCGATTGTCTCAGCGCTGAAGTCAGGCTTGTTACTGTATTTCTTTCTCAGAGTTCCTGGGTGGCTCCCTCTTTTCATTCTGCACCACACTGCCCAAGCCTTCCCAAGGTTCAAAGCCCTTCCCCTGGGGATGGCTCCTTTCACTCTGGGGAAGCTTCAGCTGTTGGGAAGTTTGTTCCAACGGCCAGCCCCAATCAGCCTCTTTGCCACTTTTTGCCCCTGTTCCTGGTGTGGCTGTCTGGGCCCGAACATCCCTCTTTCACACTCGTCCACTCTGCATCTTCTGTTCAGCAGCCCGGTTGCCGACCCCCTTGCCCAGCATGGTCACATGGGGAGTAGGGCACAGAGCCAGACCTCAAATACACATCCAGGGACTCATACCTTGTCATTGGGTCCTAGAGAATCTTGCCAGGATTCCTCCATTCCCTGCCAGGGCCCTCAGATCTCTCTGTGACTGGCTCCTTAGGTACTCCTCAGTATCTTGGGAATGCATCTCCCTGCCAGCTGGGGATTGGCCTCTCTGAGTAGCACTCCTGACTTCCCCTTACCTCTGATGGTACAGTGAAAAGAGGGCTGAATTTCTGGTCAGAGGACCTGGATTCCAGTTCTTGGTCTGCTGTGTACTGCCTTTGTGACTTTGGGTGACTCCCTTCTCCCTGGGCTTCAGTAAAGGAGGCCTTCGTAAAATGAGGAGCTGGACTCAATGTTCTGTGAGATCCCTTCCCAGTATACCACCAAGTGTTTTTTCTGGAACTATTCTCTGGCAAAGGTGTCATCTGTTCCCAGTCTGGTGTCATTATAGCAGGTTGCTACCAGATCATTTGGTGGCATGTCCTGTGTAGGGGAGCATGGGAAAAGGACAGGCCTGAAGGATGAGCATCTCCTTGAGAAGCTCAGACACAGTGTCCTGCTAGGTCTGTTGGAGACAGGGAGGAGGGGACGCTTTCCTAGGAGTGAGTTGGCCTGAAGGCCTGAGGGGAAGTCTATGAAGTAGAGGTGGAGAGGCCAACCATGACCCTCCTCTTGTGCTCCATGCCTGAGCTGGGGCAGTGTGTATGTATGTATGGGAATGTGTGTGTCTGCATGTGGCCATGTGTGCATATGCTGGCATGGCTAAGGGCCCCAACATGAGTGGCATTGTGGGCCAATCGCATGTGTTTGAGAGGCCAAGGCTCCCAAATGAAGGTGAGGACAGACCCTGTCCCCTGCCCTGGTCAGACCAGTTCTGGTGTGTTTGGGGGAGTGGCAGTGGCTTCAGTTGGAAGAGCTGGGCATGTTTGGTGTGGAGAAGGGAAGACTCAGAGAACAGGATGGTCTTCTGAAAAAATTCTGTGTGGAAGAGAGGTTGGCTTTGCTCTCCTTGGCCTAAGAGCAGGACTAGGAGCAGGGTATCGTGAGTGATGCCTTCCCTGGAGGCCTGTGCGTAGAAGCGGGGGGCCCTCACCATGGCTCTTCCTTGGACTGGATGGCCATTTGGTGATGCTTTGGGGAGATATTGCCTGGGGGAACCCCAGCTCTCAGAGCTTGCCAGGGTTTCAGGTATTGGAGGCAGCTGAGGGTCCTGGGATAGGCAGGGAGGGACCACTCTTCACAAGATCTCTTTTGGGGCCTCCTTGGACTTTCCCTTCAGTGTGGGACAATTCTCATCTTCATTTCCTTTCGGAAGCCTGACCACATGGGCAGCTTGTCCAGTGTCCACCTGAAGGCTGAAGAGGAGGCCAGCTGGGCCATCCTTCCAGGCTGCCTTCTCCTCCCAAGGCTTCCTCATGCATTCGGGGGAGGGAGGTGGGGTGGGCCGGAAACTGCCTGGGAAGTGATTTCAGCCCCGACTCCCCAGGCTAACTTCCTCCCTATTCTTGTTGGCAGGAGAACCAGCCCCCTGGCCAGGCCACATTCATGGCACATGGCCAAACTGCTGGAGGGGCGCCCTGAGGCAGCAGCTACCTCCATGAACTCTCCTGAAGACCCCTTCAGCTTATCCTGGCATTTGGGCTGTGACGCCAGGTAAGTGCCAACTTATTCCTCCCAACTGGTGATGCTCCTTGGCCCTGGTGGCCCTACATTCTAGATCCCAGCATGGGATCTGCTCTTAGCTCTGCCTTGGTTTCCCAGTTTTGTCCTGCTGGGAGAGTCCTGTGGCCGCTCTGAGATTCGTCTTCCTTGTCTTGTCAAAAGAGTGGGTTGGGGAAAAGGAGGCAGTGGTGAACAGTGCTTTGGGGGTCAGAGGAGCTGGCTTGAAATTCCAATTCTGCTACTTAAAAGCTGTATGATCTTGAGGGTATCACTCGGTCAACTTCCCCGGGCCTCAGTTTCTTCCCCTGGAAAATTAGAGTGCTGGACTTGATGGTATTCTCACATTTTCTGGAGTGCTGTATAACCTCGAGATCAGAGCTGGGAATCCTTTAACTCTCCAGGAAATGAGGCAGAAAGGGTGGTGGGGCTTTGCCTCCTGGAAAGCTGGCTGCCCGACGTCACTCTTCCCTGTGGTGGGCACCTCAAAGGCCGAGGAAAATGGTGTGCCCATGGCCAGGAAGAGAATAATCTGTTGGGAGTGCTTGGAGGCTCTTGTGCCGTGAACACTTCCTTTGGGGTGGTCTGGCCCAGTACCCTTTTCTTTCTTTTGGGGTCTGATTTCAGCAGGGTGGGGGCAACTCATCTGTCACTCAAAGTCTTAGAGAGTTTTGGTAGTGGGGGGAAGTCAAGGGGCATTTGCCTGGTGTTACCTGACTGGCGACTTTTAGCGAGCCGCGGGGCTGGCAGCCAGGCCTTCCTCACTTAGGAGGCTGGCTGGCTGGGAGTGAGCAGGTTAGTCAGCCAGAGTCCCCCAAGTGCTGAGCGGCAGTAGTAACTCAAATCCAGAGCCAGGGACTGGAGCTCAGTGCTCTTTCCATGACAGCCTGGCGACTTTTGTGTTTCCTTGAACCCCTGGGATTTTCCCCTGAGAGGACCAGTACCCCTGCTAACCCATTCTAGGTCCCTGGGCCTGGTAACAGAGAAGGAGAAAAGAGGAGCCAGACTCTTGGCCCTTGTACCCAAGGGCACCCCCATTGCAGGGCATGGCCTCCGTTTCTGAAGGAGGCCATGGGACTCAGGGGGATGGCGCCACTGAGCTAGGAGCTCAGTGAGGGGCGTTTCGAAGGCTGACTCCAAGGGAAGGGAGGGCCCTGGGAGGGCAGAGACAGAGCAAACACCACTCCCACCCCCCAGAGTGCACCCCCGACCTTTCGTTCTCCCACGCTCAGGCTTTTATGCCCCTGCTGTGAATGTCCTCCAATTCGGTGGCGTCAGTCTGGTTGTCCTCTCCTCCACCCCCTCCTTCCACACTCTGCCTTTCTCAGTCATGAACATCCCGTCTTCAGGCACCAGCAAGCCTGGAGCAGTGGGAATGAGGTGTTGGTGGGGGAAAGGGAGGGAGTACAAAGGTTAATATTCCCATTTGTGAGATTAAAGGAGTCACTGAGCAGGCCTCATGGCTCTGGTGCCTTTTAGCCCTCGCGCCTCTGAGTGCCCATCTTTTCTGTTTCTCCAGTGACCCGTGCATGCAGTGGTGTCCACTGTCCCGCCACGGAAGCACTGAAAAGAGTAGCTCCATTGGCAGCATGGAAAGCCTGGAGCAGCCCAGCCAAGTGTGCCATGAAGGCCGCACCTCCCCCGTGGAGCACAGCACGTATCGCAGTCAGCGGGACTCTGCCTATAGCTCCTTCTCTGCAGGTTCCAGTGCATCAGACTGTGCCCTGCCCCTGCGGCCAGAGGAGATGGCAGCCTCAGACTGTAGCCCACTGGGCCTCGGGCTGGCCAAGGCCCCAAATGGCCTCTACCTTCACACAGGGCCTGATGGGGCAGCAGAGCCATTAGGTCACCAACCTTCACCCAGCCCCCAGGAGGGTCCTCTCCCTAGCCCTGCCCAAGGTCCTGGGGTCCCTCCAGGTCCTCCCCAGCCTCCAGTAAGGCGGGACAGCCTTCGGGCCTCCAAGGCCCAGTTCCACCAGACAGAGAAGCGGAGGGCCTCAGTCCCTGGGGTTGCCTTATACCCAAAGGAGAGATGGAACCCTGAGACCCTGCTGTCCTCAGACCTCCCCCCTGGGCCCTGCTGTCCCTGCAGCCAGGACCTAGAGGCCCACGAGGGCCACTGGAAGGAGTGTCTGTCTGACGAACAGTACCGTGTGGTGAGATGCCCCTCTGAGTCAGGCCACTGTGATCCTGGGCTACTGCTGAGGGACAGCACTCAGAAGACAGGGTGGCCTGACCAGGACCAAGTCATGGAAGAGCCCCCGCTCTCCAGCAGCCCTGGGGGAGAGACCGAAGAGGAAGAGGCAGCCATTGCCACACAGACCGCCACCCCTGCCCACCTTGCTGGGCTCACTGGCCACCGTCACAGTGCTCCTGAGCAGCTGCTGGCTTCTCAGATTCAATCACTGCACCTCGGTATTGAGAAGGATAGGGACGGTGAAGGGGCTGAACTGCAGGCCAGGCAAGAGGGGCATCGCTGGACCCTGTCCCCCCTCCACTGTACCCACCTGGGACAGAATAGCCCTTGCCATCCTATGGCAGGAGCCCAGAATAAGCCTGGCAAGAAGAAGGCAGTGGGGCAGGCAGGTGGTCAACCTTTGCCTTCCGAAAGCTTGGGTCAGAGCAGCCCTATTCCTGGGGGATCCTCCAGTGAAGCAGGGGCTAACCAGCTCTCTGGCCTGGAGGATGCTCCTCAGCAGGCAAGCTCTGATGAGGGCTTGGAGGCCAAGAACAGCTGCCTGGGAGACGTTCGCAGGAGCAGTGGGGCACGCTACCGCTCCACCCAGCAGAGGCGAAGGAGCGAACGCTTTGCCACCAACCTACGCAATGAGATCCAGAGGAGGAAGGCCCAGCTGCAAAAGATCAAGGCTGACTCAGAGGAGCCAGTGCCTGTGGAGGAGACAGAGGAGCCTGCTGAAGAGGCCCCAAGGCCTCCACCTCCTCAGACCCCCCAAGCCACCCCTGCAATTGTACCATCTCCACAGCCTCCAGTGCCTGCTGCTGAACCCTTCCCACCTCTCCCTGCCCCTCCTCAGACAGCTGTAGTGGCGGCTCACCGCCCACTGCCTAGCTCAGGAGACAGACTCTCCAATCAGCCCCGGCCTAATGGAAACCTGCTGAGGGCCAGGTCCTCGGAGTGCTTAAACCAAGTAACAGAAAGCCGAGAATTAAGGACCCCGCTGGAAGACCCTGGCAGCCCTGGCCAGAGGCCCTGGCAGCCTGCTGCTGGAATCCACCCCTGGTGCAAAGCTCCTGGGCATGGCCCTTCTAGGCCCAGGCCCCAACCTGGGATTCGGGGAGGCCGCTGGCGGTGGTCTCCAGAGCGGAAACTGCAGCCTCAGCTGACATCAATCCCAAGTGGTGTTTTGAACCTGAGTGAGGAGGAGCTGGGTGGCCCTTCTGGGGAGGAGGGCATCTTTGTGCCTTTCGCGGATAGGAAGAAGGTTTTTGAAGACACCAACAAGTCACTGCCACCACCAGCTTCATCCCTTGGACACAGTAAGCCCTTTACCCAGAGGCCGAAGCCACTTGACCCACCTGCCTTTCAGGCAGTGGGTGCTGGCTGCAGGGAGCTGAGGCGCCACTCAGTGGACCAAGCTTATCATCCCTTGGCCTCCCCGTCCCCTGAGCCAGTCACTTATTCAGAATGCTTTGTGAACAAGGAGCTGGAGCGGCCCATGTGTTACCAGCCCCTGGCACATTGTGGGGACTTTGAGTGCCTGCGGCCCTGCTCATACTCATGTGGCATTCAAGCAGCTGCAGGCCATGATGCATGCAGCTACTGCCCTGTCCTGCTGAAGAGAAGCCTGCTCAGTGGCCACCGGAACCACCACTGCCACCCTCAGCAGTGGGCTCGCTGCACAGCCTGTTGTCACCCCAGCCCCCAGCACAAAGTCGCAGAAGAGGCCAGGAATTCCTCACTGAAGGTCAGTACCAGCCTCCCAAGGTGGGTTTTGGGGGTGCTCTTTGCCCACTGATAACTGGGGACTGAGCCTGGCTTGATGTCTTCTCCCCTCTGCTCTCCTTCCTGCTTCACCCTGCCCAGCTCTCAGTGCTCAGGGTGACTCATTTGCAGTGGCCTCCTCTAGGGCATTCAGGCAGGCCATGTTCTTTCCTGTCCCAGACAGCTGTCCAGGGTTGCCAGGGTGGCCCATCCCTGTGTCAGATGGCACTTAGGGTTCTTGTGACAGTGGGTGGGATGGAGTCCCACCTTGTCCTGGAAGCCCCTTGTATGGCTTGGCTAGGCTTGACCCATTTTGGCCCATGGGCTTGGCCTGTTGGCACTGGCCTAGTAGAGCAGTCTGTCCTCTGCACCAGAAAGGACCGCATTGTGGGTATGGAGGGGGCAGTGCCCAGCTCAAGTAGCCATGGTGCCAGAGCCGCATTTAGCCATGGGTGGCAACAGCTTTTTTTTTTCTTTTTAATTTTTTAATTTGCAAGGAGCTGTTGGCTCAGCTTCTCTTGATTTGTGAGACAGTTGCTGCAGGAGGGAGAAGTTGCCAAAGGCCTGGGTGGGACATAGATGGATGGTGTCGAGAGCTGATTGGAGAGGCAAGTGGCAGCCAAGCCCTAAGGCCAAGAACCTTGGGAGCAGAGAAAACTTGTCCTTAAGAATCATCAACAACCACAACAAAGAGTGTGTCCTTCTGCATCATGTGTTATGGGGGAGAAGGTGGCTCAAATGACCTGGCACACCCATCAAGGAAAAGTCAATTGGCTTGGGCCTTATTGGGAGGATTCTGTCAAGGCTCTGGCCCCCTTTCCATCCTGGCCCTTGGGTAGCCTCTCTGGGGAGAGAGGGTCTGTCTTCTTAGAACACAGGGAGAAATGGGAAGACTGACTAGGAAGCCCTGGCCCAGACACCAGGGGTGGTTGCCTTAGGTTTCTGCTGTGAAGGTCACTCACTGCCTGGAGGGACACAAAGTGGGGCCCTGAGTTGCCACAGAACTGTCCCCATTAGCACCTGTGGAACCCTGGGCTTTATGACTTGCAAGAGCAAAGGCAAATTGGGAGAGTAAGTAGGGGCCTGGGAGGGAGGGGAGCAGGTTGAGGGGTAGGACCCAGGAGGCAGACAGGGCATTGGAGGTGGGAAATCGTGGGCCCCACTATTGGGAATTGAAACACTCAGATCATGGACTCAGCTAGAAGGACATCCAACCTCATTTTCTGGTGGGGGAAATGGAAGTAAGTCTAGGGAAGGGAAATGACTTGCCCAAGGTCATAGGAGCACATCTCTGAGTTGTCCTTCCTCTGGTATCAGCCTACATTCTCCTGCGGATGTCTTGTTTGCCGGTACGTGGGTGGAGCTGGGAGGCCTTTTTTGTGCTTCCAATGCTTAGCACGGTAACTGGTATACAGTTGCAGTTTGATAAATCTTGTTGTCTTGCTTTGATTCGACTTAGCAGGTTCTGTGCTCACACTTCACCCCCGTGGATGGGAACCTGCTGGAGTGAGGGAGTTGGTCACGTGACCATTGGTGACTCACTTCCCCTTTGGGCCTTAGTTTCCTCATCTGCAAAGTGGGCAGGGTGGCCTTGAGGCTCTCCAATGTCTTTGTCAACTGTTATTCTGTGGTTCTGAAGATGGGACTTTGTAGGAAGCAGCTGAGCCAGCTTGAGGAAATGAGGTACAGCGGTGGTAATGGTGGAGCTCAGACAGTGGGGAATCTGTCAGAAAAATTGGGGAGCTAGGAACCCCAAAAACACCTGGCCAGAAGCATCCTAGGTCCCAAGATTTGGTATCTATAGTTGGGAGAGCCCTTGGAAGGCCCTAGTTGAACCCCTGTCTTTTCCAAAGGCTTCTGGAAACTGAGGCAGTCCAAGGAGGTGAAGAGGCAGGATTTGACCCCAGGTCTTGTACTCCCAGAGCTTTGGCTTAAGAAGGGGAACTGGGCACATATTCCCACAGCCTCCTGGTTAGTCTGTAGCCTGTATCCAGCATGGGGCTTAGATCTTCAGTAACTCAGTGGAAGGGGGCAAGGCCACAGTCCATCCACAGCCAGCAGGGATGCAGTCCTCGTAGCCCAGGGACAATGCCTCCAAACTGGCCTCTTGGCCCTTGGTAGTCAAAGGCCTTTTCCAGTGACCATCATGGCCCCCATGAAGATGCTGGTAAGGCTGGAGGGAGGTGGGCATGGAGAACCACTCCTCTTAGGTGGAACCAGGGCAGGAGCCAGAGCAAACAGCAAACATGTTTAACTGGTTTGGGGCAGGACTTCAGAGGGGGTGGAGAGAGGGGACCCTGCCAGTCCCCCGGGCCATTCAGCCCGAACCTTGCCCTTGGCCCCAGCCCTTCAGCGCCTTCTCTCTCCAGTTCTTCATGGCAACAGAAATTCTGTTTTGTGGGAACTCAGGGCCCCACTTTGTGTCCCTCCAGGTAGTGAGTGACCTTCATAGCAGAAGACCCAGGGCCTTCCTCCCCCAGTGGGCAGAGCGGGACAGTTGCTTCCAATTTGAGGAGGCATCATACAAGCTGGCTTCCCTAATTTGTTGGAGTCTTTTTTGTAGGAAGTTTCTCCAGATGAATGGGAATCAGCAAAGATCTCCAGGAAGGCTGGCCAGCCTGTGAGGTAGGTGGCATGGAAGGGGTGGGCCTGGTGTGGTGTGGACATTGGGCTAGCCAGCTGGCTGAGTTTATAGCCCCTCCTCTGGTGCTCCCAGGACCCCCTAGCCTGACCAACTGCCCCAAGAAACAAACAGCAGAGGGGGTAAGGGAGCCCTGGACTGGGCAGCCAGGAGCAGAGCCTCCCTCGGGTGCTGCCGGGATAGTCTGGGATCAGAAGGGAAGCTGCTCCTATCTTGGCATCTGCTCTCCCTGCCAGCCAGAAGGTGGGTGAAGGCAGCACTTCCAGGGGCCCTGCCCAGGAGACCATGGAGCAGCCAGGCACACCTGTGTGTCCTCCCAGAACATGCCTGTTAGTGCAGGTGGCCAGGGCAGGCCGATGGCATTGCTTCCTTTAGGAGTAGATGGCAAGTACCTGGTCTGGAGGCTTCCCCACCAGCTGCAACTTCCTAAGGGGACATGCTTGTAACCCAGCTGCTAGGCTCAGAGGGATGTGTGTGTGGTGTATGTGATAGGGTGTGGGATGTGTGGTATCATGTGTGATGTGTGTTGTGTTGTATGTGTGTGTGATGTGGTATGATATGGCATGTGTGGTATGTGTGATGTGGTGTGTATGTGATGTGGGCTGGTATATGTGATATGGTATGTATATGTACGTGTGTGTTTGTGGTATGGTATGTGTGTTTGTGTGTAGTATGTGTGTTTGTGTGAAGCCCATCAGTGGTAATGGGGAGCATCTTTGTGCCTAGCCCCAACCTTCTCACCCCACCCTGTAAGTCTGTGAGAAGAGAGGGTGAGTCTGCCCTCAGGGAGCTCCGGGTCTACTTGGGGAGGCAAGTTGGGAACCGATGACCTGAGCAGCCTGTGTGTGCCAAACCCAAGAAGAAGAGCTGAGCTGCTTCATGGACAAAGTGAAGCCAGGGGCCTGACACATCTGCTTCATCTCTGGGCCTCAGTTTCCTCATCTATTAAATGAATGGGATAATAATAGCTACATTCCTTACTTCCATACTTGTTGTGAGAAAAGGGCCTTTTCAGCCTAAAGGTGCTAAAGTCACGTGAGCCTCCAAGGTGGGGATAGACAGGAAGGAGACAAGTGTGATACCCTAGGGAACCTCAGTAGTAATGTGGGGACAAGCAGGTTGACACTAGATTGTGGTGGAGGAGCCAGGGAGCCATGGAAAGGTTTTTGGGCCAAGCTGTGAAGCAATCCAATGACTGTTGGGGACCACGGACATGGGAGTGGCCTGCAGCCTGGGCAGTGATGAGGCCCCAGGTTTAGCCAGGGGGAGTTTTAGAGAACAAATGGACATGATGATGACTGACTGGCATGTCTGATGTGGATGGGTGGGCAGGCATGGGAGGTCAGTCTTGGCCAAAGACTCTTTTTACATACTTTACATACTTTTTACATATCCCCACTGCCTGGCACATAGTAGGCACTTCATAGATGTTTCTTGACTATTGTTATTGACTGTGCATTGGAGGCGATAGTGAGGCTTGTCAGTGAAGCCAATGAAGCAGAGAAGGCATAGTCACAGAATGATGTTTGATTGAAAGCCATGTCGGGCAGGTGGGCATTTAGTAGTGTCAGAGGGAGTCTCTTGCAGGGAGGGGGAGCAGTGGGCTGCCTAGGTGGCCACCATTACTCCCTGTGAGAGCAGAGAACAGACAGCTCACCCCAAAAGGTCCCAGCAGGCCAGAGAACAGCCAAATCTAATAAGGTGAAACCTAATAAGGATAAGTGGAAAGGCCTGTACTTAGGTTGGGGGAAAAATGCACTCCTCAAATGCGGGCTGGGAGCTCTAGCTGACTGAGAGTTCCCTCTTGGCTACCACTGGGATGTGGCCGCCCAAAGGAGCAGGCCTGACGTGTGCTGAATGAGGAGGCAATGGACCTACAGCCCTCTGCCCAGTGAAACCTCAGACCCCAGTTGGGGGCATGTGGCCAAGCCCAAGTAAGAGGTATGAGGAAGAACATTGGCATCCCAGAGTGGGTCCAAGGGAGGAACTCGAGAGGGATCATTCAGCCTGGACAAGAGAAGGCTTAGTTGGCACCAAGCATTTGGAAAGTTGGCATATAGAAAAGAGCTGTTTGACCCCAATGGGAAGACACAGGAACAGTGGAGGGTAGGGAGGGCATTGACCAGGATGCCTTGGGAGGCAATGCCCTGACCCTCACCAGTGCTGTTCAGACGTACCTCAAGTAAGGCCTGGACTCAGGCCACAGCATCATTGCTCAGGGAGCTATTGGAAGGCTGAGAAGGGGTCAACCGTTCAACTTGCTGCCCTGGCCCAAGGTTCCTATGGTCTTTGGGAACTGACCAGGTTTGAGGGTGAGGCGGCTATTGGGAGGAGTACAGAGAAGGGGGGAAAATGTGATCCTTGGTCCTGTCCCACGGAGCTTAGCTAATAATATGTCTCTTATTTAGCCTTGGTCTCCATGGTGATCAGTTATTCTGGCTGATGAGTTAATTGAACCACCAGAATTTCCTGCCACTGGACAATGCTTAGCCCAAAAGCTAAGATCGAAAAGCAGGCTGTCAGACACTTTAGAAACTGATAAGAAGATGGCCTTTAAAAGCCCTGAGGGGCACTTAGCACAACTGGTTCAGCCCAGATGGGGTCATGAGGGTCCCAGAAATCATTGGCTTCGACCCCTACATTGTATAAGTCAAGAAACTGAAACCCTGAGAAGTAGCATGACTTCAGGGAGACCTGAGTTCAGATCCAAATCCAGTCACTTAACTTCATCTGCCTCAGTTTCCTTACCTCTATACTGGGGATAATGATTACATTTAGCTCCCAAAGTTGTTTTGTAAACCTTAATGCATCATATAAAGGCCAGCTATTATCATTATTTCCCACAATCACCCTGCTAGCAAGTAGGAGGGCCAGAATTTGAACCAAATCTCCTTTGGACTCTTTCTCCTGTGTCCCACTATCTCTTATGTACATGAACATATACATGTAGACACATGGTCTGTCTGCTGCCAAGCTTGTGCCCCCATGAATCTCTGTGCTTTCTGGAGACAAACACTAGCCTTGGAGTTAAGGGATAGAGCTTTGGGGTCAGCTGCACTCTTGCCTTGCTGGGTGACTATGGGCAGGCCTCTCCCAGCGCTGTCACAGTGGGAATCCAACTAGCCTCTCTACTGTTTTCCAGGGACCGGTCTCATTATAAGTTTGGCTGCCCACGCTCTTGCTTCGAGAATCCTGGGCATGAATGGTCAGCATGCTACCGAGTGGCTTCTTCCCTTGACCTTTTGTGCGACTACGATCACTCAGTGGGGACTCTGATGGGCAGTGCTATCTACGAGCAGGGCAGCCTGGTGCCACCATTGCCCCGTCCGCTTCGGGATCGGGCCTTCTCAGAGAGTCACATCAACTTGGACCCCCCAAGCACACGGGCTAGAGAGAAAAGAGAGCTCTTGGCCAAAGTGGATGAGACTCGGCCAGATCCTCTGGGAGCAAGAAAGAAGGCCCCACCTCCCCCACGGCCCCCACCTCCCAACTGGGCGAAGTATAGGGGCCACCGGCTCTCTCACCACTCCCAGTATGCCAGCTTAGAGACCTCAGGTGGCCGAAGGTCTGACACAACCTTGGAGCAGCCTCGCCCCCAGAGGAGTCAGGGGGAGGTGGTAAGGAAGCGATCTCAGAGCCTCCCCCCAGAGCCGCTGCCCAGAGACTTCCCTCCACAATCTGCAGGTGACAGGCCCGGGCTGGAGCAGCCTGGCCCTCAGTACTACCACCCTGGTGGGGTATGGAGAATGCCGGAGCAGTTGGGTCTCAAGCCAGACCCTTTGACCTCAGCCAGGCAAGTCTTTGTATAAGGCCCAGGGGCCCCTAGGGCAGACTGTCCTAGGCTGGCCCTCTACCTTGAACTGGATGATTTCTCTCCAGCCTCTTAGCTTGCTCTGAGCAGGCTGTGGGCCTCTTCTCATCTTCCTTCTTCCTTCAGAGATAAGGAACACGGGCATCCTTCCTCCCCTCTCTGCTCCCTGTTCGTTCAGGCATCATCTCTGCAAGGCTTCTGTGCACTGTGCTACACAGTACTGCCCACCCTACTGGCATGGCCCATAATGGGTTCCCCACTGCCAGCTCTCCCCGATTCACTGTTGGAAGCCCTTATGGCCTTTGCATGTCCACCCATACTTTAGAGAGGCTCTTGCTTGCTCTGCTCATAGGCTCCTTTAAAGCCCTCTTTGGACACACCTAAGGCTCTGAGACAGACTGGCACAGGTTCACATAGCTGCCAAGCTGGGTGCCCTTCCCCCTGCACCAAGTCCATCGCTTCAATTCAATTTCCAAGGCTTTTTATTGACAATCAGCTGGTTCCTGGAAAATTGATTAGGCCAATTTATTGGGAGGAGCCATTGCCCATATGGGACTTCTCAGCCTGGATTGAATCCCATTTTCTCCCTGAACCCCATCTCACTAATCCTAGATGGTCCTGTACTACCTATTCTCCTAACTAGCCTGCCTTTCTCCTGCTTGTTTGCAGGATGAGATGAGGGTGGGGTCTTCATTATTCCCCTGGCCCCCGAGCAAGCAGCTCAACTTCCCCCAGGGTCGGTGATAGTAGCATTGAAGGCACATGTCTGTAGCAGGACAAATCTCCGACTCTGATCCCAAATCCTAGCTACCCCACCTGGGTGGCCAGGCGGTTGCCTATCTCCAGTGTCTGGAGGCTCCTCCAATTCCATGCTCTTAATCTGAACTGAAGGATCAATGGTCCCCAGAAGCCCCTTCGCTGGCTCTGTACACAAAAGCATATGCCTGGGAGCCAGAAGGGAAGAACATTTCTCTGGCACAGGGCCCAGTGGTGGCCAGAGGGGCCAATAGTAAGAGTACCAGAAGGAAGTCTTGGCCAAAGCATTGGTCAGCCTAGAACGCTGCTTTGTCACGTCCATATGCAAGCCCCTGAATTTACAGAGAAGACAGTTTGAGACAAGCCCAACAGGGAGGGGCCTTAGACCATCCAAGCTGGCAGGGACATCCCCTTGCTCATTTTCCAGAAGAGGCCAAGGCCTCACGAGGGGAAGGGGCCATGCTTGTAGTCCAAGGTTACTGAGCTTTGAGGCTCAGCTTTGCTAATGCCCAGCTCACTTCTCTTGTGCCTGGCCCATCTCTTTGGAGAGCCCTTACTCAGCATCCAGGGGAGTAAAGGCCTTTAGGAATCACTGGTATTCTCCCCCTCCCTTTTCCCATTTCGCCACCAAGTCCTTTTCCTGCTCCATGCCTTTCCCTTTCTGAGCCCAGGAAATTGCATCATATTATGAGATCCCTTCCAGCTCTGACATTCCATGTTCTAAGATCCCTTCCAGTTCTGGACATTTTATGTTCCAAAGTTCCTTCTAGGGCTAATATTTTGTGTTCTAAGGTCATTTCCAACTCTGATGTTCTTTGATCTAAGTTCTAAGGTCATCTCCACTTCTGACATCCCATGTTCTAAGGTCCCTTCTAGTTCTGACATTTCCTATTCCAAAATCCTTCCCACCTCTAACATTGCAATGTTCCAAAGTCCTTTCCAGTAGCGACATCTCATCTTCTAAGGTCTCTACCAGTTCTGACATTTTGTTCTAAAGCCCCTTCTAGCTCTTAGATGATCCAAAGTCCCTGCCATTTGTAACATTCGGTGTCTCTTCCAGTTGTGCCACTCTTTGTTCTAAGATCCTTCCAGTTCTGACATTCTGTGTTCTAAGGTCCCTTCCAACTCTGACATTTTAAGGCTTCTTGTCCAGTTCTGGCCTTCCCTCCCTTTTAACTCTGACGCTCTGGTAGTCTAAGTGGGAACCTGCTGGCTAATCCGTGGAGGCAATAATTTGCTCCCCAATCCTAAGAGCTGATGGTCTTGCCTTTTTCTTTTCTCTCTTCTCCTCCAAAGATCTGAAGCACTGGTAGAAGAACAGCCCAAAGCCAAAGACAGCTGGAGTCAGGCCCGTTCACCTGCTGAGGAGCAGTACCGCCTAGTTAACTGGAGCCCAGAGCAGCAACGGCTCAGCCCTGCCGGTCTTGGTGAGTCATTGATGATGGAGGGTGCTGGGAGATCTGGGGGACAGGCACTAACTTCCCACTTTGTCCTGTAGCTACAGAGGAATCTGGGCCTGTTCAGGACATCACAGAGGTTGAGACCTGCCGCTTGGTCTCAACACGGAGGTCAGCCTCGACCCACATCAACTCGGAGGAACTAATGAGAGATGTGGCAGACAGGGATCGGTCACTGGCTGGCATTCTGAACTCAGCCTCCAACATGGTGACGGTTGCAGAGGTCATGGGTGATCTCTTCTCTACAGATGATCTGCCTTGGAAAAAACATGTCCGCCAGGATTGGCATTTGGTCAGAAGAAGACAGGAGGTAGCCAAGGAAAGGTAGAGCCTTTGTTCTAAGTAGGCAGACTTGGGGGAGTGGGGTGGTGAGGGGAATAACCCTCTGACTGGCTGTTGTGCCTCCTGGGCCTTCTGATTTCTCCCCAGTCCAATCCAGTAGCTTATATTGAAGTGCCTACTATGTGTCAGACACTGGAGTTAAAGAGATAAAATGAAAAACAGTACTTTCCCCTCAAAGAACTTACTTTCAACAGCAAAGGGCAGATAGGTAGGAGTGTGTGTGTGTGTGTGTGTGTGTGATCAGAAGGGGATGCAAAAAAAGACTCCTTGTAGGTGGTGGCATGTGAGCTGAAGGAAGCTGCAAGTGGGAAAGGGAGGCACACCCAGAGTTGGAAGATAGTGGAAGTCATGTTTGGGAATACTGAATGTGTCTTTCTGGCTGGTGTGGACAGTGTGTAAAAGGGAGTCATTTGCAGGAAGCCCAGACATGCTTTTGCAGATTGTAGAGGGCTCAGCTGACATGTTCTCCTCAAGGTCACTGGGAAGCATCTAAAGCCCTTGCTTTTGGAAGCTCACTGTGCCAGCTGTGGGAAGGCTGGATGGTGGAGGAGAGAGCAGGAGCAGGAAGGCTCATAAGGAGGACCAAGGGTCTGGCCTAAGCTGGTAGCTGTGGGACTGGGAGAAGGGGCTGCTGCCTGCAGGGCCAAGGGAAGATCAAGGGCCATCCTTGGGTATGTGGAGACTTGTCCTGGTGGAAGTTTGCTGGGTTTTCTCCTAGACACAGTAGATAAAGCCTTACCTTGGAAACCTGTGATTCTTCTTGAGTTTGTTATGAAGGTGCAAGGCTCATATTGACCCCAGATCATCCTGCCCTGCTGAGGATGACCCAGGGATGACTCCTGGGACTTTCTTGGCTGGGGAGCAGAGGAGAAGCTGCCTTCATTTATGATTTCTGTTCCCTGAGCGTTTGGCTTCTCAGTGACCTCCTATCAACATGCATCTAGCATGATGTGGACAGCATGGCAGGGGATAGGGTGGGGAGAACCTTGTATAGTTCTTCCAGTTGATGGCCCTTGCCTGGGACCCTGGGAGGCAGCCCCCTTCAGCTCAGCTCTGGTTCTGTGCTTTCCCAGGCAGGAATTCCAACCCATCTCCCCCCCGCCACCACCTGGCAGCTTCAGCAGCCCCACCAGCCCCACCAGCCCCACTTCCTACTCTGCCTACTACAACACCTCAGCTGGTAAGGCAGAATTGTTGAACAAGATGAAGGAGCTGTCCCAGTTGGCCAAGGACTCCCTGGGAGAGGCTGAAGTGGACCATGAGCTGGCTCAAAAGAAGGTAGGGGGAGGGCTTGGGAAGGGTGCAGTGCCACCAAAGAGTCTACCTGTCTTCATCACCAAAGCTAGCCCCAGTAGGCTATGGAGGCAGATTGCTAATGGGCAAGTGACCCTCATTATACCCTTCTATATGGTGCTACTAGGTGACTACCTTTCTTGCCTACTTCTTAGGCTTTTCCATTCTCTGCTAGGCCCAGCCTCCTGTCCTTTGCCTCTGTGCCCAGGGCCTCTGAGGACTGGACTGGTCCTTAATGAGCCCCCCTCCCTCCCTCCTGACCTGTCCTTGCCAGTCAGCCCCTGCCCAAGCCCAGTCCAAATTGATGGGCACTGAGAAGACTGGAGAGGCGAAGCCATTAGTGAAGTTAAGTGCTTGTTTGTCAGGCTGATTGGGCCCCTTTAGAACAGGTACACGGAGGATGTTCTCTCTCCATAAGCGCAACAATCCCCCCCCCCTCCCATTTTTCCTCTAAACACGATCAGCTTGTTTTTTTAATCTGATTCCTGGAATCCCTTCGCCCTCTGTCCATACGATTTCATAAGCAAATAGTGTTGCCATGGCAACATTGCCAGGCTACTCTCCCATCTCTTGCTATCCGAACCTCCCAGAAATTGTACCTGGGCCTCTGGTCCTCTCTGAGGCAGAGGCATGGGGCTGTGTGAGAAGGAGCAGCCCCTCCCCCTCCCCACTCCTGAAAGAACAGGCCAGCAGCTGTGACCTGGGGCCCCTGCCTCCTCACGGATTTCCTGGAGTTGCTCACAGACATGGGCTATCTCTGTCTGCCCCTAGCTTACTCAGGCCAGGAGCTCTGCAGGAGCAAATTTAATAAAGGAGGAGAAGGAGGACAGGAGATAACGAAACCCAGAGCCAGAGATGTCAGGGGGAGTGGGGGGTCCAGGAAGCCTTTTTTTTTTTTTTACTGGAGGGGGGCAGTCAGGAAGACAGCCTGGAGACACCACTGTGCTGCAACCTCATTGCAAATGCCCTAAGAAGGCTGGAGTCCTTCTTGCTACAGTTTTCCCAGGCCCACTTCTACATTTGGAGGTTCAGCTCATGCTGACCAGATCTCCCATTTGGCATCCCCTCCCCCATCAAGAAGGCAGGGCCAGCCCTGGAGGCCTCTGGGAAATCTCTTTTGGGAAACTTTCTCTCAAGCCATTGTCCAAACACGGAATAACAGCAAGCTAAGGGCTTAACATCTTGTCCTGGGTCAGGCCCAGGGTCTCGCTCCTCCCCTCCCCTCAGGATCTGGAAATCCTGATGTCCTAGGTGATCCTAGGCCAGGCCACGAGAAACCTGCAGCTTCATGAAACGACACACTTCCGAACCCCCAGAGCAGTCAAGTTGGGGCCCAGTGACGAGGAGGAGCTAGGAAAGTTTTGGTTTGGAAGGCCCCAGTTGCGGAGTTAGGAAGTGGCCACACTAGGAGTATAGAGAGTTGGACAGGTTCTTCAAAGGCCGGCCAGTTCTGGCTGTACCTGACCAAGAATCCCATCCTACATTGTCTAAAGAATCTGGTTTCAAACCCCAGCTCTCCCACTCAGTTCCTGTGTGACCTTGAGCATGCCCTTTTTCTAATCCAGGCCTCAATTTTCTCCACTGTAAAATGAGGAGGTTGGAATACGTAAACTTTGAGCGTCCTTCCAACTTCAGATCTACGATAGGCCTATGCTCCTCTAAGTTTGGGCTTGCACACCTTCAGTGAAGGGAACCTCACTACCTCCTGAGGTGTACTTGGGAGAATACACAGCTCCTGCCTAGAAAATGAGCCTGCACTGGCCCTCATTGGCAGTTCTGGGTGACCTCTTCCCACCATGGCTGCTCCTGGGTCTGCCCTCTTCATGTATCTATCACCAAGCCCTCTCTTCTCCAGGCTCCATGGGCCCACTTGTCCAAGGCTGGGTGCCTTCCTCCAGCCAGTTTGCACCTTTGCACTGGGTACGCTGTCTTTTCTCATCCCTGCTTTGTCCCTCCCTTCTGCTAGCTGCAGCTCATAGCCAGCATCAGCAAGAAGCTGTCTGTGCTGCAGGAGGCCCAGCGGGGGTTGTTGGAGGACATCAGCGCCAACGTGGCACTGGGGGAGGAGGTCGAGGCTGTGCTGAAAGCCGTCTGCAAAGCCAACGAGTTTGACAAGTTTCGGCTGTTTATTGGTGACCTGGACAAGGTGGTCAACTTGCTGCTCTCCCTTTCTGGGAGGCTGGCCAGGGTGGAGAATGCCCTCAACAGCCTGGACCCAGATTCCACTCAGGAGAAGGTAGGGGACAGAGTGGGGGGTGGGGATGCAGGCTGCGCCAGGTTCAGTGGCCTCACGCCTTGGGCAGCAACTGTGGGCCCTTCTTGGGCCTGGGAGGCATGGCCACTTTGGAGTCCTGGTTGGGTCCGGGAGGCTGCTGGGGCCACATACAGATTGCTGTAGGTTAAGTCCTGTCCTCAAAGTCCTGTTAATCCTAGGAGGGGGAGAGGAAGGGAATTAGAGAATCCCCAAATTGGAGGGGACCCCAGAGGGTATAGCTAGCTCACCAGGACTGGGATTTCCAGTATCCCTGACAAGTTATCATCCAGCTTCTACTTGAACACCTTGCACGACAGGAGATTCACTCTGTAGCTTGTGAGGAGCCTGCTCTGACTGGCCCTGAAGTTCCATCATCCACAGAACCAAAACCAGCTCTTATGTCACCTTTCTTTTGCTCCACTTCCTTCCCCCAACACTCCTGGTTTGGGCTTCTGAGGCCAACGAGAGCTCGGCTTGTCCTTTATTTGGCCATGTGAAAACCTTCCAAGATTTGAAGACACTGACCATGCCCTTTCCCTCTCTGAGCCTCACTGGTCCCCTCCCAGCTCGGCATCTGTGCTCCCATGATCCCTTTTCAGTCTTTTTGTCTCCAGCTGTCTGGCATTGTTCTCCTCTGGTTAACATCCTCCTCATTTTGAAATGAGAAAGACAGATCAAGTGGTTGGAGACTAGGCTATGGCCTCTGAGGGGAGAGGGGACAGTTACCTGGCAAGTCCCAGCTCCTTCTTGCGTGAGTGTAATCTCCTACCCTGATGCGCCTTGACCTCTTCCCTTTCCCCAGCTTGCACTGATGGAGAAGAAGCGCCAGCTGACAGAACAGCTGGAAGATGCCAAGGAGCTGAAAGAGCATGTGGACCGGCGGGAAAAAGCCGTGTACAATACGGTGTCCCGCTACCTGCTTCACGAGCAGCTTCAAGATTACCGGCACTTTGTGAAGATGAAGTCAGCCCTCATCATGGAGCAGCGGGAGCTGGAGGAGAAAATCAAACTTGGGGAGGAGCAGCTCAAGTGTCTTCGGGAGAGCCTCCTGCTGGGCCCCCAAGATTTCTGAGGCTCAGAGCAAGGAGGGGGACGTGAGGGAGCCAGGCCCAGAGAGGTGGTCGCAGTCCTGCCCTCCCTCCCTCCATCCACTCACCTTGTGCTAACTGCCCCAGCCCCAAGAAATGCCTTCTGTTGCTAAGAACCCAAAAG
Organism: Notamacropus eugenii; assembly: GCF_028372415.1. Classification (NCBI taxonomy): domain Eukaryota; kingdom Metazoa; phylum Chordata; class Mammalia; order Diprotodontia; family Macropodidae; genus Notamacropus; species Notamacropus eugenii. Next base: position 99,050,451 of record NC_092879.1, on the reverse strand, counting down.
ATGCCCCCTGCCCCCTCCCAACCCCAGAACCTGCTTACAGACACTTTCCAAGGTAGCTTGCCCGTACCCATGGCATCCTCTGGCCCAATGCTTCCAACAGAGCCTGAGCCCACGCCTGCTAGGTCTATCTCTACCCACAATCATGTCTGCTTACTCGAGTATTCATTCAGCCTGCCTGGCCACCCTCTGGAGAAACTCAGAGGCAGAAAGGAGTGACTCATCTTTTATCTAAAGAAGCCAAACCAAGGGTAGCTTTCCCCTAGAGCCTGACTAGAAAGAGCCAGGGTCAGTCACCAAGCACCACCACAGTGCACATGCACAGAATGGCCAATAGCAACCTTTGCTGGAGGGATCCTTTTCCATGTTTGGCATGCCATAGTGTGAATGCATATGGTGCAGCCTTTCTACCTGGCCCACTGCACTCTGCAGCAGCTGTCTACATTGGTGGAGAAGCAGCAGGGTAAGCCTATCCTTGAGGGCACCACACTGCAGGGCGCCCAAGCCACCTTCCCCTTTGGAATCGAAGCTGGGAGAGAAGGGTTCATCGTTCATTCGTCATATGTTAGCCCTGTTCTTTCCACTATATTTATTTATGCTTTAAACTCCTAATGAAGTGGGTATCTGAAGAGAGGGTCAAAGTTTGTCCCAAGAGAAGGCCCCTGACACCGCCCAATGGCACTGCCATGCTAATGAGAACAAGTTGTCTCCCACACCACGGCCCTGTGCCATTCAGGCTGCCCTTGGAGCCTGCTGCAATTCTCATTGCCTTAGCTGGCAAACATCTGTACCCACATTTCTGGATCCCCAGTCTGTCAAGCTGGTCTCTCACTCATTGTTCTCGATGTGCCACTAGATGTAGAATGTCCTTCACAAAACCCCAAGGGAAACACAAGCACCTGGCCTTGTCTGGTTTGAAGTGGTTCCCTCTCTAGTTCCATTTTGGTGTGTCCTGGTCCAGCAAGATGGCCACCAGACAAGTGGGCTAATGTAGGCCCTCGGTGCTCTTGACCTGAGGGGAGGCAGGGGAGGCTGGATCTCTCAGCTGTAGCTATGGGAAGATGCACTCAGCTTATCTTCTGGCCATGCAGACCAAGGGGGCCCCCTCCCATGATGGCTCTTTGCTTTCACTGGGAGGGTGGGGGTGGGGCAGGACACAAGCAGAGGCTTGGATCTGATGGATGCTGGCATGAAAAAAATAGGGTGGACTGCAGGTGGGTAAGGTGATTGACCCTGGCTTTCTCATCCATCAGAAGCTGGAGGCCAGTGGTAGGGTTTGGTGTGAAGGGTCCCTCAAGGATAACCTGGGGCTTAAGAAATTTGCTAGGACCCAGTGTAGGCTTAGCTCCATCTAAGGTGTCCAGGGCAGCTTTCAGCCAGCCCCAGGACTCTCCATCGCTGAAACAAAGGGCCCAAAGATGACCCTCCCACTGTTGGGTCACATTCCCCAGCCCAGGCAGCCATATTCTCCCCTAGCCTCTGGCCTTTTCTGCCATAGCAAGGGCTAGGGGCAGCAGACTTGCCAAAGAAAGACCAGGGCCTTACTTAAGACAAAGTGGAGGCAGGTAGGTGGGTGTGTTCAAAGCAATATGAATGGAAGCACACGGTAGGTGCAGCAGGGTGGGCTCTGGGGATGAATGGAAGACTTCCAAGGCAGTCATAATAAGCACTAGCACTTAGGGAGCTGGCCTTTATGGGTGCCAAGGCTCCTCACGAAGCAGTGAGCTGGTCCCCCTCCTAGGGTGGGGCCTCAGAGTTCAGACCAGGGAAGGGCAAACTTTATCCTTGGTGTCCCAAACAGGTCAATTCCTCCCCCCCACACCTGCTGCCCTTCAGGGACAGAGCCAGAGCCCCAAGGAGCAAGCCCCACTCACATACACAGCTCATCGGAGCCAGCTGAGGAGAGGGTGGTTCCCCCCTCCCCAAATCCATGCTTGCTCACATGTGCCCTGGGGACCAGCCCTGGTGCAGCTGGGTGCTTTCTGAGGAGGGAGATGCATTAAGCCCAGAGCGGGAGAAGCCCCACTCAGGGAGCCCCCAGCAGTAAATACTGAAGGGGAGCTCCACTATGGGGCTAAAGGTAAGGAGGGGGACAGTAAGAGAGACAGTAGGGGCAGGAGACTGGCAGAGCACAGGGCCCCCTCTGGCCAAGCCTATCTGCCCAGCAACTGAGGCCACCAGAGGGCCCCAGGGAGAAACCCTGGAGGAAGGCCCTGGAATCAGCAAACACTTCACAGCAACAGGGAGCGAGTCCTCACTCCTTTCCTGGTTTTCAGAATCTCATGTTGTGCTTCTGTGTCCTGGTCCCCTAGCCTTACCTTGTAACCTTGGGCCCACTGCATTAAAAGGTGCTAAGAACAAGCTTGTCTTGTGTTTCTTTTGGTGGTGGGGAAGGCTCCCCCATCTCTTCTAGAGGACCCCTTCCCCAAGAGCTCCCCTTCTATTTGAGGGGCCAGAATGTTACGGCAGATTCCATGCATCTTCAGTCACGTCCAAGCTGGACGAGACAAGAGTTTAAGGTCATCTAATCCACTCTGCCCCCTCCTCATTGGACAGAGACTTAACCACAGTCATGCTGGTCATGCAGGTAGGCAGCCTTGGAGGGACGATTGGAACTCAGGCCCTGTGACTGTGGAGTCTGATGCTCTCATGATCTGAAAGGCCCCTGGTGCACTTTGAGGAATGTTTTCTTGGCACCCAGCCCTGACCCAGCAATCCTGAGAGGACGAACCATAGTGGCCCCCAGAAGCTGAGACTAAGTTTCTAGTCACAGATGTGGTTTCCCAATATTACAGAATAAAGTGTTAAAAGGGAGAGATCAAGATATTCGTTGAGTGACTGGCCTAAAAAAAGCTGAGTATGAAGCTCTTTCCCAAGAAGCCCTCTTGGGCCAACTTTGCAAAGGGGTCTCTGCCTCTGTGTCCCCCACTTGGCTCACCTTGGGTAAGCGTGGAGGCCCAGGAGCCGATGTTGGCCTTTTTCAGGAACTGGCCTCAGCCCCAGGATAGCTAGGAGGCTAGCGTAATGTAGAGAACGTAAGACCCGAGCAAGGTGGGTGGCTCCTATCTCACTGTCACTTGAGCAAGTCACTTGTCTCAGGGCCTCAGTTTCCATCTTTGTGGGTTCCACTCTTGGGAATGGGGCAGACTCCGCAGGGGCTGCTCGGTCCTTGCTCCTTTCCACAGATTGCCACATTTGTCCACATTGGGCAGGGAGGTGGGAGGTGGATCTGCAGGCTGTCCCTGAGCCAGAGGAGGTAGTGATGGAAGGAGACAGATCGACTTCCCTGGCCAGAGGCCTTTGCTCACAGTTCAAAATGACTGCCGTGCTCCCCTTCCCTCTCCCTCCCACTCCCACCTCTCTCTGTTGTGATGGGATGAGCCTGGGGCTTCGAATAATCTTGGTGCTGGGGCCTCCAAGCTCCCATATACATCCCAGGCCACAGGCAGAAGGTGCCCAGAATGGAGGAAGAGTGAGGGAGGGAGCAGGGAAGGTGCCTCCCCCCCCAACTCCAGCAGCTCATTCACTCATTCAACATGTTCTTAGTGGAATGAGGGTTGGCCCCAGAGTCAGGTGAAATGTTCTGGATTCAAATCCCAGCACAGATCCTTCCCAGAGAGGGTTCCACAGCTTGTGTCAGAGGGTCCTAGTCAAGGTCACCCACTCATTCACCAAGGCTCTGTGGCACCCATGACCCAATCTTCTATCCAGAAGGCTCTCATTTCTCTGGGGCTTGGAAGTTTACACAGTATTCTTCTCACAACAACCCTGTGAAGGAGGTAATGTGAGGGCTTTTAGCACCCCTATTTTACAGATGAGAAAACTGAGGCTTAGAATGGTGAGGTGACTCTGCCCAGAGTCCCACCCCTAAGAAATGTTACCACTAGCAAAGCAGTGAGGCTTTGAACCCAGGTGGTGACCACAAGGGGAGAGGGAGGGGTCCAAAGTGATGGTGGTACAGTCAGGAGAATAGGTGGGGTAAGGATGAGTTAATTCAGTTTGGGGCACGGTGAGTTTAAGGTTCTGGTGGAACATTCAAGTGGAGACACAGGACTCCTATGGCAGGAAGTGGACAGGGGTCAAGGAGGAGGGGGAGGGCTTAGGACAGTGCCAAATCAGAGACAGGAAGTCTCAGAGGAGTCAGTGGAGAGAAGGGGAGACCAAGGATTGTGGGGCCTCAAGGAGGGAGCTGTCAACTGAGGTCATTAGTGACTTTGGAGTGAGCATGTTCAGTGGTAGGGAGGGGAGCAGAATCCAGATTGTGGAGCTCAGGAAATCTAGTGGCTAGTCGGGACACTGAGGCAATAGACGTAGAGAGAAAGGTTATGGCTAAACGTGGAGCCACTGGAGAGGAAGGGGCTGAAGAAGCTGGAGGGAAACAGGAGAACTGAGGGGGATCGAGGTCCCAGAGATGGCAGGAGAGGGGGACACAGAGAAAAGACACAAGAGAGAGCACCAAGAAGGGCTTAGCACTACTGGGGAGGGAGCTTTCTGCTGAGTGTGGAAGAAGGGATGCATGGATTAAGCCAGCCCTATGAGCCCCAAATCTTTGGGGTGACATTCAAGGCCCTCCACAATGTCACTACCACACCCTTTGCTCTCAGCCCAGCTGAGCTGAGGCCACATCCTGGGTATACAGCCCACCCTTTCCCACTTTTGTGCCTACACCAAAAGAGAAGAAAAGATAAGGACAGAGCCCATGCACGCCTGGATGCCACCCTTCCCAGCTGGGTACACTAGTGTTCTCTATCAAAGTTCTCCATGCATGGGGCAGGGACTGTGACTGGTATCTTCCCCAGTGTTTGGCACACAGTACATGCTCACTAAGTAGGGAGTAGGAAAGCCTAGGTGATTCCACAAGACCAACAATGAGTAAGATCCTGGATGGGCAGAGAGGAGGAGAGGGCAAAGGTGATCTCCTGAGGTGGGTACGGAGGCAGGCCTGCTTGGAGAGCTCTGTGAAGGGGGTGCTCAGGAGCCTGGGCAGAGGGGAGGGCAGTAGTAGCCAGCTTAGGGGCTCTTTTAGGGAAGTGAGAGTGGGCTTGCCATCCTCTGCACATGATATGGCTGGCCTCCAGCTGCGCCCCTTCCTGTGCCCAAGGACTGCTCATCCTCTGAGGCCCAGACATCTAGCAGCATGCCTTGCTATGGCTCTGGCCACCTCCAGATGAGGACTCCCTCACTTCACCAGTACAGCTAAAGCTTCCCCAAGGGGACAAGGAGGGCTGGTGAGCTCAAGGCCAGCCAGCTGGGCAGCCCCCATTTCTCCTGTGAGTGAGCCCCCCATGGCACAGAAAAGTGCCAGGGGGGGCCTTCCTGGCATGGTGGCCAAGAATTTTCCTTACCTTGCTTATCTGGCCTTTTATATGAGTGCTTTGATTCCCCTGTTAATGAAGAGGCTTTGGGCCAACGATGCACTTCACTGTCAGAAGCTTCGTTTCCAGAGGCAGAAATCTTAGAGGAGGCCCAGGGACTGGTTCCAGGAGGTGCCTTCCTGCCCTGCCAGAGCTTGGCAGGAGCTGAAAGCCTGTGAAGCCTGGGCTTACTGGACCCCAGTCCCACTTGCTGGGCCAATCGGTTTTCACTAAATTCACAGAATGGCAGCAACTCTAAGAAGCCCAGGGGCCTTCGAGGTCATGGGATTCCGCTATGTTCAAGGATAGGCCAAGGGTCTGGAATTTTGTCAGCATTGGGATTCCCGGTATGGGAATGCACTTCCACTGACTCAGTTCATCATAACTTGCCCATAAGTCATCATCAACGTTCTAGGGAATTGCCTGAGGCCCCAGTTGTGCGAGGCAGATCTGAACTCAGCTCTTCCTGTTTCCAAGCTGTGTAACATATAAAAAAGGACAAGCGGGCTGCCAAGTTGTCAAGCCTCAGTCTTCACAGCTCTAGACCCTGGAGGCTACCCATTCCGTTCTCCCCTATCTAGCCTTGAGGTGACCTCCTTGCTGTGGCACCTTCCTCCTTGGTGCCCCAAGTGGTGGCTGGAGCCTGGAGCTCTCCCCTCCACTGCTGTCACACACATCTCTTTCCCTCACTTCCTGTCCTTGCTCCAGCCTCTGACTGGTCTCCCTGCCTCAGGGCTGTCCCGTGGCCACGCCATCCTCCCCACCTGTGTGAGCTGAATGTTCCTAAAGTACAAGTCTGACCAGCTCTGGCCTTTAATGCTGCCCTACTGTCCCCTGGTGTGTTGTCTCCTTGCCCACATTCCTGTTGGGGATTCTATGTGCCCTCCATGCCAAACTTTAGATTGTTTCACTGGGGGACAATGCTTGACACACAGTAGGTGCTCAGGGAACTGAATGAATTATCAAATTCCATTGTGTCTTGGCCAGCCCATGACATTCAGGCCCAGGCTTAGGGGTGGTTGGGTGGTTGGACAACTGGACCCCGGAAAGTCAGTGTGGGACCTGCCAAGGCCTCCCAAACTGGGCTCTCTGCTGGACCTGGAAAAGGGACTGTTTGTAGTTTGCTCCCACCCTCTGCAATGGATGGAGGTTCCGGCTCAGGTCTGCCTTTTTGCCCTGTGCCTGGGAGACAAAAGACCTGGGTTCAAATCCTGACTCTTGCCCTACTTCCTCTGTCATCTGGGCCAAGTCACGTCCTCTCTATTAGGTCTTTCTGGCCCATCCCACCCCCAGGTGCTCTAGGTGCTGAGCCTAGGAAGGGCCTCCAACCTCCTGCACTTCTTGATCCTCACCACCAGGTGGCAGCCTGTCTGGTTGGTGCTTCTGGAAGAAGGGGCCATCATCCCTATCCTGTGCCCCTTTAGAACCGGGGTTCCAAGTGACACAGTGCTAAAGAACATAGATTCTGAAGTCCTGAAACCTGAGTTGCTGTGTGACCCTGTGCAAGTTCCTTCCTCTCTCTGAGTCTCTAGAAAATGAGAGGGCCTCAGAGCAGAATTATCTCCAATGCTCCAGGTTCTGCCTTCATGTGGCCAGTGTCCCTCCGTCCTCCACTCCAGGTGCACCAGCTGCCCTCTAGAGTGCAGGGACTCTGGTGGCCCCAAGCGCTGCATCTACACAGCTGAGCCACTGAACTTTTTTTTGGTTGGATTATCAGACTCTTGAGATGGTGGGACTGGAAAGAGACAAACACACGTGATACCCAGGGGGCTCCATGTCACTGCCCCCCCCCATTTGTACATTAGTGGGCTTAAGAGGGGAGCAAATTAAGCTAGCTCACAGTCAGCTAAAGTGCAAGACCACAGACATGATTCTGGCCCCTCACCCTAACACCACGGCCCAGTGCATCCCCATTGCTGAGTCATGGCCATGGTCTTGGGCCCTTCAAGTCTGGAGATGGCAGCCGAGTGGAAGGTGGGTGTGAGGTGGCTGCATGAGGGGGACTGTGTGAGGAGAGGGGGAGGCCCCCAGCACAGGTGGTAGCTGATCTGAGGAGGAAGTTGGGACAGAGTGAGGATGGCACTTGGTACGAGTAGAGTGAGTGTGGCACTAGCAGTCACCTCTAGGCCCTTTGGAGCAGCTCCAGGATGGGGGAGTCTTTCCCACCACAGGGATGTGACTGACAGTCTCTGGGGTTCTCGTTGTCCTTTAAATAAAAGTCCCTTCTAGAAAACCCTAAGAAAGAGGGGGGCTCTCAGGGGATGCCACTGTCTCTGACCAGCAGTTCTTATCCCCCCATGCCACATCCAGAGGCCCCATCTCAACTTCCTGCTGCCTGGGGGCAATCAACCTAAGGACTGGGCAGGACCCCACCCCCTCCTGTGGGTGTGGCACTGCATTCCAACATCCCCATGGAAATGGCCCCTTCTCCTGCCCCAACAGGCTGCATTCAATTATTTTGCGCATTTAAGGGTCCTAGAGAGCCAGGGAAATGTAGTCACCGAGCAGGCCATGGCAGCCTAGGGAGATCAGTATCTTGGAGGATCAAAAGGGCTGGAGTGGAGAAGAGGAGACTGCCTGGTCTGCTTAGCCTGAGAATTGGGGGGGGGAGGGGGGAAGGGAAATTGTAGGGAAAGAGAAAGTGAAGGAAAGGGAAAGGGAAAGAAAAGGGAAGGGAAAAGGAAAAGGCAAGGGGAAGGAGCAGAGAAGTTCCAGTTTGCTGAGCTGCCTCAGGGGCTCTCAGGCCTAGTTTGGCCAAGCACTAGTGGAGGGGCCTTCAGTCTGAGCATGGGCTGGCCTAGATCAAGGGCCTTAGAGGAGGACCTGAGCCAGGGGTGGGTGGAGGCCTCTACAAACCTCTTGCTCTTCTTCCCCCTCTGGGGTGGCATTTTCATTACCATTTTACCAGTGCAGAAACTGAGGCTCTGAGAGTAGTGAAAGATTTGAGGAGCAAAGTTTTGGGAGTTAGGAAGGGGCCCCTAATTTTACAAATGAGTCTAGGGTCAGGAAATTTTACAGACAAGTCAGGGGCCTTGCCCAAGGTTACTCGGGGAGTTAAGTGGCAGAGGCAGAATTCACAGGCACTCACTATCTCCTCTACCCACTACCCCAGGCTGTCTCTGATGAAGGAGGCAGAGCAGCCTTGCTACTTCGCCCTGGAGATTGGCAGGAGGGGGAAACACTGGAGTGGCAATGGCCAGGGCCGTTCTTGGCCCAGTGAGGTCAGCTCTGTCCAGCCTCTGGCTAAAGGCTTCCTGCCCCCAGCTCTGTGCCCTCTCCCCCAGCTAGGTGGAAGAGTAAACCTTGTGTTTTCATTCTGGCCCCTTTGTGCCTGGAAGTTTCTCTAGGTCTGGGAGCACCTTGTTGCGTGCCTCCTGGGGAAAGGTGAGAGGCATTGAAGAAAGGTCACCTGACTTTAGGGTTTCACAGACTGAAGGCAAGATGGGCATCCTTCTTTCCTCTTCCCCTAGACAATTGGCTTGGGGCTGGAGGGGCAGAGAAGGCTGGGGGAGCTCATAAGGCTCCTGCTAGGCTTCTGAGGTTTATAAAATGCTTTCCTGCAGCAGCCCTGGGAAGGAGGGAGTGAGGGAGGGAGGGAAGGAGGTGCTTTGATGAACAGAGGAAGCCCTTGATGAGGGCATTCCCTTCCAGCAGTGTATATCCCAAACTGTTCTCAAATTCTTGCCTTGCAAACTGGCCACAAGCCACACTCTGTGAGCCTAGGCCCGTCCTTATGTTCTTTTCAGGAAGTATGAGTATAAAATGATTCTCTCCATGTTACAGACAAGGAAGGTCCAAGAAGTGAAGTGACTTGTGCAGGGTCACATGGCTAGGCCAGTAGCAGTGTCAGAATTGAAACTTGACTCTCCTGATTTGTGCTGTGGCTCTCCTGCCCTGATGCTGAGGTGAGAGGGTGGAGGACATTGGCAGGCAGCTCCAGGGTGGAGTGTGCTCTGTTCTGGACTCCCTTTGAAGAAATAGCACAGATCCCAAAGTAGACACTGGGAGCCCAGGAAAGGAGTAACCTTCCCAGTGTCCATTTTCAATGACAGCTAGAGATTAAGATTTGCTGCAAAGTGAAAAGTGTGTATGTGTGTGTCTTCTGTGTCTGTGTATATATGGGCATACATACATTCAATTATCTTGGGCATTTAAGGGCACTTGAGATTGAGGACATACAGTGATCATGGGGGCCCTAAGCAGTGTAGGGGGCAGCATCTTTTAGGGGCAGAAGAGAAGAGGGGATGTGGATGTGTGTATTGTGTGTGGATATGTGGTGTGTAGCTGTGCACATGTGTGATGAATTGTGTGCATGGTGTGTGGCATGTGTACATGTATGGTTGTATGTGTGAATGTATGTGGGAGTTTGTGTATCATACATGTGGGGTGGTGGGGTATGTGACCTGTATGTGTGTGCTGTGTATGTGTGTGCATGGCTGTCCCTGTGCACCTGTCCTGCCTGGGCCTTAGGGCTCAGCTGGCTATTCTGGACAGTAGTACTTAATCCCACCCATATTTGTCATTATGTGCTCCTCATGACAATGACATTTGTGGGAAGCTGGCACCACCCCAGCTTGGAGGTAAAAAAGGGACTCAGTGTTCAGTGAGGCAGGGGAGACAGCTGCTTGAGAAAGCCAGAGTATTCCTCTGGATCAAGGGCAGCTCCCCCTCCCTGCCCAGGGCTCCACCTGATGCATAGACTTGGGCCAAGACGCTGGGTTGGCAACTCCCTCACAGACATGTCACTCCTGCCCAGGCCTACCCAGGGCCTGCACTGCAAGGACTCCTCCTCCTAGGGTGTTGCTGCTGGTACTGATGTCATGGGAGAGAGCTTTTGTCTAAGGCCCTGATGTAACTGATATAAGGGATACTTTAGCTGTTGTTCCTCAAAATCTCCCAACTCAACATCTCTCTGGAGGTAGTGGTTGTCACAAGGGCCACTCCACCCTGAACACCAAATCACAGGAGGCCAAGTGGAGTGGCTTTTTTTTCCCTGAGCTCCATAGGGAATAGGTTTGCAAACCCAGACTCCCCAAATCCAAAGGGATCAAAGTGACCATCCAGTGCAGCACATCTCTGATGAAGAATCTCATCTACAACTTCCCCAACAAGTGGACCTGCAGGGACAGGCAGCCTACCACCTTTCCCTTCTACCTTCACTTTCTCTCATTTCTGGGGAGCAATTCTCTGATTTCAAGGTTCAATTTGTGTGTCAGAAAGTTTTTTTTCCTCAATAATAAACTGAAAGTTCTTTAGTTCATTAAATATCCATTCTTTTCCTTGCAGGATTACATTTAGCTTTACTGGGTAGGTTATTTCTTACTGGGAAACTCAGCCCCTTTGTTCTTTGGAATATTATACTCTATGTCCTCTGATCCTTTAATGTAGAAGCTTTTTAATTGTGTCACCCTGACTGTAGCTGCACAATATTCAAATTGTTTCTTTTTGCTTGTAATATTTTTCTTCTTGTTCTAGGAACTTTGAAACTTAGCTAGAATGTTCTTGTGAGCTTTTATTTTGGGATCTCTTTGAGATGGTGATTGGTGGATTGGCAATTTTCTTTAATAATTTCTTGAAGTACAGTGTTGACTTTTTTTGATTGTAACTTTGTGGTAGTCTGACAATTCTTATATTAGCTTATATTACCTTTCCTTGATTTGTTAGTTGTTTTTCTAATGACATGTTTTACGTTGTCTCCTATTTTTTCATTGTTTTGGTTTTGTCTTACTTTGTAATGTCTTATGAAGTTATTGCTAGATTTGAATTTTTAAGTAGCTATTTTTTTCTGATTTTTAAAGTCCCATTCAAGCTTTTCCAAGAACTATTTTTGGGCTTGTGACTATTTTGCTTTTTCTTTGAAGGAGAAGTAGCAGTTTTAACTTCACTATCTGAATCAGAATTGGAACCCAGATCTTCCCTACGGTTAGGTTCTTTCTCGTCTGCTTACTTTTTTTGCTGCTTATTTCTTGGCTGATAATTTTGTGTTCGAGTGGGCCCTGTTCCGAAGGAGTGGGGGATAAGGTCTCAGGCTTCACACATCTTCTGAACTTTCTGCCATTTCGCACCCCTCTCCACCCCAGGACCACAACCAGGCTCCCGTAGCCTGGCTCCTTAAAGGCTCCTGGTCTCTGTATACCCTCAGGTGACTCCAAGTGTCAGCACACCTCTCTGCCCTGGAATTGTACCTGGAAGTGAAACTGAAAGTGAAACCAGACAGTCCCGTGTCAGGGAGTAACCACCTCTCTGTAGGCAGGGCCCCACCCCTTGGAAGGTAAGGCTCCACCCCTCAGCCCGAGGGCACGGGGACGTGCGATCCTCAGGCTCCCTCACGTGCTTGCTCCACGTGCTTGCTCCACGTGCTTGCTCCACGTGCTCACAGCAGAAGCCTGGACTGTGGCAGTGCACGGGCCTAGGAGCGGGATGAGGCCCTGCGGTCTCCCCTGAGCAGCCTCCCTTGGGGCCGCCCTCCATGACACCACAGGGTTCCTGTCCCCAAGGTGTGTCAGCAGGGAGCATCGTTTAACCTGACTCAGAATTATTTTGCTGCTGGAAAATGGCCTTTGGGCCATTCGTTTAAGTTCTATTGGAGAGGATGGGTAATTTCCTGCCTTATTTCATCACCTTTCCCCAGTTCCCCTCCTTGGTGGTATTTTGGGTTGAGGAAATTGGCCTAGAGTGTGGGTGGGGAACCTGCGACCTTGAGGTCCCACGTGGCCTAGGACCTCAGCTGCAGCCCTCTGACTGAACCTGGACTTCACAGAACAAATCCCCCTCATAAAAGAGTTTGTTCTGGAAAACTTGGACTCGGTCAAAAGGGCGCACCTGAGGACCAAGGTTTCCTGACATCTAATTGCGCAAACTAACCCCTAATAATTGCTTTAATTTCATCTTCACCTTTTCTTTTTTTCTTAAATGCAATTAAACAATGGTTTATCTCTCTTATTGGCTTTTTGAAAACTTTATGAAATAAGGCAGGGACTTTTGTTTCTTAGTTCGGTGATTTTTTTTTTACCTTCACTTTTATGAATCTCTTTTGATTTTCAGGATTTCCATTTTGGTCTTTAATTGAGCATTTTTATATTTGCCCAATTCATTGATCTGCTGTTTCTCTCTTTTATTGATACACACGTATAAAGATATACATTTTTCCTTAAGTACTGCTTTGCCTGCTCCAGTTTTCTTTCTAAAATGTTTGAAACACTTCTTTATTATTAAAGTGCATTTTTTCTCTACTATGGTTAAGCTCAGCCTTGCAGGATAGGTCACCCAGGGTTGCATTCTGAGCTCCACTGCTTTTCTGAACACATTCTTCCACTCCCTGGTTTTCTTTCTAAAGGGTATGGAACACTCTTGGGTTATTTGAATGTCCTTTCCTTTGTATTTGAAGGTCTTTCTTCTCATGGTTTGCATAATTTCTAGTTTTACAATTAAATGGTTACAATTAACCACATTGCATCTTGTAGTTTACAGACTCATGTTCTGTGAATTCCTCCCATCATACTTTGTTTTCTGTTTAGAAGCTCTGAGCAATTCTCTTAATCCCTTCATTTTCAGTCTTAAGGGTTTCTATGCTTCTCATGTTCTTTTGGGATATCTGTGATCTTTAAGTTGTCTCTCTGCATCTTGACATCAAGTTCAGTATGTATTGCTTGGGTAGCAAGCATATGTTAAAAATATTCTTGATTTTTGCTTTTCTTCTAGGTTTTCTTTCACTTCTGTGTATTTGCATACTCAATCTATTGTTCTCTCTTGTTTTTTGGTGACACTTGCCATTGTAGACACTAGCTTTTCCATTCTCATCATTCCTGCTGTATAACAAAACATAAATTCAACTCTCTTAATTCTCATTTGTTCTTTCAGACACTCAGGAACAGTGTATAGTACTTTCACATTCTCACATTCCACAAGATCCTCAGTCTCATCAAATATTGGATAATGTTTTCCTTCATTTTACAATCTGTACTCATTGATGCCTGAACTCATTTACTGCATCTGAAGCTCATATTTCCTTCTGTTGTTAATGTTCACTCTGTTGATTTATCTGTTCATGTTCAAGCTCTTTGAAATATTTGGTACTTCCTGAAATATTTAGTACTTTCAGAATTCCGCCCCCCTACTTGCCTTATCACTCACTTCTTGACTCCCTCCCCCTCTGATGATGGTTTCCTTGACGCCAGATCTCAGAGTGTCTCAACCTTCTTCCCATACTCTGGACATTTCACAGTTCAACAATGTAGGTATCTGCCCCAACTAACATTTGGGTGGTCCAAACTGGCCTCAGCTGGATGCTGTGATCCTTCCCTCAGATTTGGAGATATGCTACATACCTCCATCTCACCTCAGACACTTGACACTCACTAGCTGTGCAACCTTGGGCAAGTCACTTAACCCCAACTGCCTCATCCTGGGTCATCTCCACTCATCCTGATGGATATCTGGTCACTGGATTCAGATGGCTCTGGAGGAGAAGTGAGGCTGGTGATCTGCCCAGCTCTCCCTCACTCAAAACAAAGTCAAGTGCAAGTCATATCACCATTTCTCTGATGGCATGCTCATCTTTACCAACAAAGGATGAACAAACACACACACACACACACACACACACACACACACACACCTGCCCCAATTCCCACACATGGAGTGTCCAGTTCTGGTGACTCATCCTCTCTTTCTATTTCTCAGCTCTTTGCCTCAGCACCAACAGTTCAGAGATGGCTTTACCAAGCACTGACAATTCAGAAGTTTGTACCAGAGGTGCTTCTGGATGGATATGGCCACACTGGCTGTCAAGGTCCAAGCAAATATCCCCATCTTGGAACACAAGGTCTTTATGGCACTGGAAAGAAAGGGGGAAATGGGATCGGGTTTTGATGTCAGCCTGTGTCATGTCCTTGGTGCTGACAGCCTGGGAGGTGAGAAGTGGATACTGAGTGAGCTCAAGGTCACTTCCTGAGTTGGAGGAAATGTGTTTTATCTTCTTTTAGATTCTGGGTGTCATTGTTGTGAGGTCATTTTTCAGTCAGGTCCAACACTCTGTGACTCCATTTGGAATTTTCTTCGTAAAGATACTGGAGTGATTTGCCATTTCCTTCTCCAATCCATTTTACAGATGAGGAACTGAGGCAAAGAGGGTAAAATGACTTGCCCTGGGTCACACAGCTAGTAAGAGTCTGAGACCAAATTTAAACTCAAAACATGAGTCTTCCTGACTCCACGCCCAGCATGCTAGCCACTGCACTGCTAGACCACAGGAATAACTAAAGTTACTTTATGTTTCATACATCATTTCTGCTTTGGAGAAGTTTGAGAGGTTGTGGGAATTGGAGAAAATGTCTGCTCTACCATGTTGTTGTTCACGTGACTGCTTCTTTTTCTGGATGTCCCCTCATCACCTCTTCAGTAAGTTCTAGAATTTTGCTGCTAATTTAAGTCAAGCTCCCTGACCTACACATTGCATGCTCTTTCGTTTTGGAAACTCTAATTATGGGTCCTTCACCTCGTTTGTTTCCCAGTCTTTCTGAGGCTGCTGATGGTGGCTCAGCACCATCAGTCTGTCAGTTCTTTCAAGACCCTGGAATGTAGTTGATCCGGGCTTGGCAATGTGAACTCACAGTTGCCGTCAGGCACTTTCTTATTGGCCATTTGCTTTTTCTTTCTCATTCTCCAGTTGCCATTTGTTTTTTGTCTTCTGCAGCCCCAAGATCTTTGTTGTTGCCACAGCAGATGGAAGCAGAAGAAGAATGGAGAATTCTGTCTTCTCTCTCTTATCTGTTGTTGTGGTTTCATCAGAACCCTGAGCTAACCATCCTCACGCTCTTTGGATCTTCCCCTTTTTTGGTCCTTAGCTCCATCTTCTGCCTTGGTGACTTCATGTAGGCTGCTTCCCTCCCTGGAATGCTCTCTCTTCTCACCTTGATGGCTCAGTTCACTGGAGGCCTCGCCTGATCCTTCCACCAAGATCCTGGATCTCTGCCCCAAATTGCTTTGGATCCATTTTTCTGAGTTCTGTCTGGACTCATCTGTTGTAAGCATTGTTTTCTCAATTACAGTGCGAGCTCTTTGAGGTCAGGGACTGAACATTAGAATCTGTGCTTTTTTACTCTTTGAGGAAACCCCCTCCACCCAATGACATGGAATGAGAAAATATTTGTAAGATGCTTAGCACAGTGGTGGGCACATAGGAAGTGCTCAGTAAGGAACTATTTCTTCATCCTATCCCAGAACAGCTCACAACTGCTGTGTAGCTTAGAGGATTAGGCTTCTTTTTGCAGGAATGAAAAGCTTAAGCAGCCTGCTGCTTTGAAGCAGCCAGGAGCAGCTACCTGATAAACCCTTGTGGAATGAATAAGTGAATGAATGAATGAATGAATGATGATTGTCCCCTAAGCCCTTATCTGAGCTTCAGTATTCCTTACACTGCTGTCATAGGACTGGGCCATGCTCCTGTATCTCTTCAGTATTACCTGGGATCTAGGACAGCCCACCTCAAAGGCTCAAGTCCTCATTGTGGCCACAGGCCTGGGCTTGTCACTACACAGTCACAGTGAGTATGCCCACCTCCTAGGGCTGTTGCCTAAAATCTGGCCCCACTCTGCCTGGCCAACCTCTTCTCCTACCAGGCCAGCCTCACCTCCATGCAGTGGCAGCCAAGGGCTGTCATGCATAGGCCTAATGATCAGAAGACTGTTCCTGCCCTACATGGTTTTCACAATTTCCAGTTGATTGAAGCCAAGAGTAAAAAAAGGTCTATAAAATCTTAGTTATGAGGGCTGGCTGTCTGGGCGGGGAGGGGGAGTGGTGGGATGGGCAGGGGAGGAATACAGGAGAAAGTTTTTACAGAGGAGGTAAACTGAGGCAGATGGTAACAATAGAAATATTTTTAAAACTCCTTGAATGAATGAATTAATGAAGGAAAAAAGCATTTATTAAGCACTTATTATGTGCCAAGCACTGGGGATATAAATATAAAAAGCAAAGGCAGTCCTTGCCCTCAAGGACTTTCCATTCTAATGGTGGAGTCAATACACAGTGGGAAGTAGTGGCCAGAGAGGGGTGACGAGTGAGTTAGAGGGGAGTAATTGACCCACCCTGTCCAGGGACAGTGGCAGACTGGATATAATCATGATTCATAATTCCAGAAAAAAAAGGAGTAGCAGGGGAGAAGGAGACTGCCCTAGGGCTTGGAATGAAATGAAGCTTTTGCTGAAATAGTGGCCCTCTCACACCTCCTGCTGTGTGCTCACTCTCTTCAAGGCCATCAGCCGGGCACTGCCTGTGGCCACCTGATATTTTGGGCACCTACCCACCCCTCTCCCTCCAGGAGCACCTGCGTCTTGGCACTGCAGGTACTCACATCTCCCAGTAGTCACCAGGCCTGCCACCTAGTGAGGAAAGGCTGCCTAGCACATCCTCATCTGCATCTAACCTTGGATCAGCTGTTTCCTGTGCCCAGACTGTTCCTGGGAAGGTGCTGCTACTCTCCCTTCTATTGAGCAGCTTGGGGTCAGGCCCAGCCTCATTAGGGGTTCAACCCATAGAATAACACAATGTTAGAGGTGGAATCAGCATCCCTGGAAACTGGGACCACCTCCCTTATTTTACAAAGCTGGGGTAAGAGCTCTTAGCATCGAGTCTAGTCTTGTCCTCTTTTTACAGAGGGGGTAAACTGAGGCTCAGAGAGAGGGTGTAGTATTCTTGATTGGTCTTTCTTGCCTACTAGTAACTTGGCTCACTCATACCTGGTGAAGTCCTAGTTGTGGTTTGGTCTGATTGGTATTTTCCTGTCTCTTCATATGGGTATTGCTTAACAGTGGGACAGATGAGCTTGCTGGGCTTTGGCCAAGGTAGGAGTCTCTGGTTTTCTGTTTTGGTAATCCAGTGAATATTTCCCCACCCCAAGTCCTAAAGCTACCTCTGTGTGCATGGGCTACTGCTTGGCCCAGGGGTGCCCAAGAGGAAAAGCAATCTAGCTCTTGTTCTCTTCTAGGATGATGATGATGATGATGTGTGTGTGTGTGTGTGTGTTTGTCCTTTGTTGCCAAAGAAGACCATGCCATCAATGACATGACTTGTACTTGACTTTGTTTCGTGTGAGGGAGGACTGTGCAGGTCACCAGCTTCACTTCTCTAGAGCCATCTGAATCCAGTGACCAGATATTCATCAGGATGACTGGAGATGACCCAGAATGAGGCAATTGGGGTTAAGTGATTTGCCCAAGGTCACACAGTTAGTGAGTGTCAAGTGTCTGAGGTGAGATTTGAACTCAGGTCCTCCTGACTCCTGCATTGGTGCTCTATCCACTGCACCACCTAGCTGCCCCTAGGAGGGTGATACAATAAGGCTCCAGTTATCTGTATTTGTGTCTCATTGGGAAAATGAGCTGCCCAGCTCCCGCATACCATTCTACATGTCCACACCCAGCTTCTCATTTCTTCCAGCCCCAGAGGTCCTTCTGCTCTCCTTTCACCTATGCTCCTCTCCTTTCACCTATGCTCCTCTCCTTTCACCTATGCTCCTCTGGGAGTGACCTCAGTCAGTCAGCCCTTCCTCTCTCATGCATCTCAAGTCTACTCTTCCAGACATTCTCAAGTCTTCCAGCATTCCTCTGATTTAAATTGCAAGCTCCTCCAGGGTAGGGACTGGCTTTTGTCTCTTTTTGTGTCCCCAGCACCCAGCCCAGGTCTGCTACATAGTAAGAGCTTAAAGCGTGCTTATTGATGGATTGAGTGATTTACTCGTCTCACTTTCCCTTCAAAATCAAAATAACTCACAACATTCATTGGCACTTTAAGGTCTACCTAAGCGTTTTACTCATATGAGCTCTGTGAGGGAGATAGTATTATTCCATTGTAGACATATAGAACCTGAGGCCCAGGGAGGCTGAGATGCCTGTGGTTAGCAAGTTCATAAGATTTAGAGATAAGAAGAGATCGTGGCGATCAGGAGACCATGGGTCCAGCACTAGAGGCAACCCCAGGGCTCACTTAGTTCAGCCCTATATTTTATTAATTAGGAAACTGAGCCCTCTGCCCAAGATCCTCTCAGAGCTGAGATTCCTTCTGGCATTTTTCCCCTTCCCGAGCTGGCTCTCAAACCCAAGGCTTCTGGCTTTCAGGCATGCATTTTCCACTAGACATGAAGGAAAGACACAAGAGGATCCTTAGGAGGTCCTAGTAGTTGCTCCCTGGTCCTGGTTCTAGCCAGGAGCTCCTTTTCCTTCAAAGATGAAGTTATCCAAGTTCAGTTGGGCCCTTGTAGCCACTGCTGCCACTACCAGTGCCGCTGAGCTCGCTAACTCTGTCCAAGCCTTTGGCGATATTCTCCTTGGGATCCCAGTGCTACCCAACACCCGTCCTTTGCTCACAACTGGCCTCCTCTTGCACTGAGAAGAATGAGGCTCTCTGGCACCAGCTTCCATCTCTCTCCTTGCCCCCACCTTAGTTACCACTTCTCTCTCAGGTTTCCTTCTAGTCTTGTTCATGAGCCTGGATCCCATGGCCTCCTCTCCTCTCCATGCCCTTGCTCCATTCTCCATTCTCAGTGCCCTTAGCCCTTCTCTCTCCAGCATCTTCAGTCTCTCCTTTGCTGCTGGCTGGCCTTCCTTTTGCACTGTGCTTAGGCCCAGGGGATCCTGGGGCTTGATGTGACCTTTGAGGTGGTGAGTGCAGGTGAAGAATCTGAGGCTAATGAGCCTAGACTCACATAGGCCTAGACTCACAGGGGCCTAGACTCACAGGAGCCTAGACTCACATGGGCCTAGACTCACAGGGACCTAGACTCCACAGGGACCTAGACTCACAGGGGCCTAGACTCCACAGGGACCTAAACTCCACAGGGACCTAGACTCACAGGGGCCTAGACTCCACAGGGACCTAGACTCACAGGGGCCTAGATTCACATGAGCCTAGACTCACATGGGCCTAGACTCACATGGGCACTAAGGGATAGAGCTCTTTCCCATTGTACACAAATCTGCCTTCTGCTCTCTTATCTTGGGAAAAACAAAACACAAGCAAACCCAACCAAACAAGTCATTTCCTCGCCCCCTCCTGAGTTCTAATCCAATTTCCTTTCTCCCTTTCTCTTCCAAACTTGTCCATTAAGTGGCCTCTGACCCGACGAGAATCCCTTTCTCCCAGTCCTTCTTTACCCCCCACCCCCCTCCATCTGGCTTCTCTCCCTGACTCTCTCAGTGGTCTGCTCCACAATGTCTCTGCTACATTGAACGTGGTCTGCTTGCTTTTTTTCTCTGTAAAACTCTCCCATCACCACATTCTTGTCCTCTGAGGTCTCCAGCTGCGTCTTCTCTATGTTTTAGGAGGCCTTTTCCTCCCTCCACACCCTGACGATAAACACTCACCAAATCTCTCTCCTTTCCTTTCTGGTCTCTTGCTAAACTCTCTGCCTCATTTCCAAAGGAATCACCACTCTGGCTCTAGTGTGGCCCCCAATTCCCAATGGTCTGCTGGACAGCTCCTCCTGAATACTTTTCCATGACCCCAGACTCCAAATTTCCAAGACCAGCCCTATCTCCCTCTCCCAGATTCCCAGCTTTCACACTCTGAAGTTAACTTGGATTCTCTCCCTCTCCTTTGGCCTCCATGGCCAGTCACTGGCCGCAAAGACTTTTACGTCCCTTTCTTCCTTTCCATCCCTAGTTCTAGTCCTCATTGCCTCTAGGCCCTCAAGTGCAGCCATTTGAATCCAAACTTGTTCTGCAAAGTTTGGATTCAGTCAAAGGACTGCATTTGAGGGCCTAGAGGGTCACATGTGGCCTCGAGGCTGCAGGTTCCCCACCCCTGTTACAATAGCTTACCTTAGTACTCAAGGCCTTCCCAAAGCTGACCCCAACCTAGCTTTCCAGCCTGATCCCCCACTGAACTCTGCTCCAGCCACATGGACATTCCAACCTGACTTGTCCTTTCCACATCTTCATGTTTGTGTTCTTCCCCCTTCTGTTTCCCTTCAACCCTGGCATTTCAGAGTTGGCTCCTCTAGAAAGAAGCTGCCCACCTTCTTTACTAGCTGCCATCATTGGACCTTTTGGACCTGAAAATCCCAGTGTGCCCCCTTGACTTGTCCTCCTGCCTGGCCCAGTGCAGTCCCAATAGGTGCCAGGCCACCCTCTGAGCCTACCTGCTTCCCAAGGTTGCAGTTATTGATGCGGCCTGGCCAGTATCCCTCATGGGAGCATTCCTGAAGTGTAGTCCCAGTTTTGGAGTCACTTTGCACCTGTGTGAGCTTGACTAAGTGGCTGGGCCTACCTTCAAGCTCCCTCATCACATCCATAGACAAAACTAGCCTTTGACTGCACAGGGAAGGCCAGGAGAGACATGGGCATTACCTAGGGTGGCTCTCAGCACTTACGTGTCACAGGTGGAATTTGAAGTCAAATCTTTCTGACTCAGGCCCAGAATTCTGTCCTCTGCCATGGACAATGGCAATCAACTAGAAGAGAAGAGTAATTTCATTTTTATTATAGGACAGATAATCAGATAATACAAAGTAATAATGACCAGGACATGATGACTGATTAGGTGTGGGGTGTGGGGTGATGGTGACAGAGTGAGAGCAAGAGAAAGGGAGGGAGGGAGAGAGAGGGAGAGAAGGAGGGAGGGAGAGAGAGAGAGAAAAGGGAGAGAGAAAAGAGAGAGAGAGAAAAGGAAAGAGAGAGAGAAGAGAAGAATTCTAGATAGTAGGGGAGTAGGGGTGGGACACCCCCCCCAAAGAGGTGTCTAGGGTTTTGAGGAGATGGTGATGCTTTTAGCATAAATAAGCAGATAGCCCAGCTTGGAGAATGGGAGTGGGGATTGAGGATGATAAGGCTGAGTTTGAAAGAAAGTGACCAGTTATTCAAGTGGGCACTTTGGAATGTGCAACTGGAGCTTGGATTTATCCTATCTCTGAGGACACTGAAGTAACCTCATTACATAGATGCTATAATGAGACTTGTTAAGATGGCCTTGTCTCCATGGCTCCTTCCCCGGCCCCAGCACACACTTCGCTCACCAAAGGCACTCAGGGAGGAATGAGTAGAGAGGAATGTATAATCAAGGCTGGCATGGCAGCCCTGGACTGTTTGCTACTCCCTTGAGCAGTTCACCGGCCAGGGCAGTTCAGCCTTCTCCAGCCCATCAGAGCACTGGCTGCCCCAAACAGTTGGCGTTTTAGAGCTGGGAGAGGTATTGTTTTCTGTCTCCATTTCCCTTATCTCTAGTTCTCCATCAAGGGCTGCATAAGAGGGTATGCTGAGGCTGGTGTTTACATGGTGACCACCAACCTTAGCAGGATGGAGACTCTTCCAAGGCAGCATTTGTTCCATTTGGCCTTTTTATTTCCAGAGTCTAGCCTAGTGAGCACGTGGATAAATACTTTTTAGACCAACAGACCCAGAAGAGCATGGGGCAGAG
The DNA here is from genome assembly GCF_028372415.1 of Notamacropus eugenii. Lineage (NCBI taxonomy): Eukaryota > Metazoa > Chordata > Mammalia > Diprotodontia > Macropodidae > Notamacropus > Notamacropus eugenii. The sequence continues at coordinate 99,028,690 of NC_092879.1, read as the reverse complement.
GGAAGCGTGCAGGATTCAGGGTCAAAGGGCCTGGGCTCAAGTCCAGGGTTTACCACTTGCTGTCTGTATGACCTTGTGCAAGTGTCATCCCCTCCCTGTGCCTCAGTAAAACGAGGGGCTTACACTAGAGGGTCCATGTGGTTCTTGCCAGTTTCCCTAGATAATCTGAAGAGAAGCAGGAAAGGAAGGATGTTCTCGCAGCCCTGTGCAAGGTTTGAGAGGAGCAGTGACACCCCTCCATGCACACACATGTGCACACATATGCATGCACACATACACGCACATGCAATACATGTAGGCACACATGCTCGCTCATACCCACACATGTGCACACACATGTGCATGCACACACATACACACACATCCTTTACCTCTTGAATTCATGAGTGACCTATGAAGTATCTCCTCCAGTTAAGTCCAGTCTTAGCCCCTCAACCCTGCCCCCCACACTGAGGTGGTTCCAGTAACCTCCAAGGGGCCTTTCTATTTGCTCCAGCATGACCTAGGCTCAGGCTTTCCCTCCTGTCTCACAGAATACCTATGGAAATGACTGTGTGCTGTTGTTTATATGTTGTTTTCTTTTCTCTTTTCTCTGTGTCTGTGCTGGCTCCGTCCTCCCCCTCCTTACCCACACACGAGAACAGATACTCCTTGAAGGGAGGCACTGTTCCTTTTCTGCCTGTGTCCCCATGAGAGGTATGTCAGTTGGCTATTCCCATATTAAGATGTATGAGAATAAGTATTCTTCTCAGCCTAGGCTGGACCATGGAGTAAAAGAACACTGATTTTGGGGTCCCCCCTTCTGCCAGTCCCTCTCTCCCACTTTCCTCCTCTGTGAAATGAGAGCATGAACTCCTTGACCTCCAAGGACCTTACTAGCTTGGATTTGATGTCCATCAACTTGGTGTCCCCCCCAGCTTGAGGCACATGGCTCGTGCTTAATTGTGTTTGTTGGACAGCTTTTCTAAATATCCAGTTGTAAGAACAGAGTTGGGAGAGATAGTGGCCTTTCCTGTGGAAGATGCGACCTCCTTTCAGGGCAGTACTGGGTAGCCCAGAGCTCTGTGTCCCCAGCACGGGGCATTTCCCAGCTGAGGTGGGGCCCAGTCCCTCTCCCAGCCTTCTTGTCCTTTGCCTGTCTCTCCCGGGTGTCTGGCAGGAGCCACAGGGTCCTGGGCCAACAATTTAGGCTTTAGTGCAAATGCAAGTAAAGTCTGACTTGCCAAATAAGCAAAGGCCAATGCTGGCTTCTTGATCGATGGCTGCTTCTCCCACAAGGCACCTGGGAGCCCTGTCTAAGCAGGGGATGTAGAAGGGCCCTCAGAAGCCAAAACTCAGTTTGAATTAGGGTGAAGGGAAGAGTGAGCAAGGCCTGCAAATTGCTGCTTGGGCAGAAACCAACTTTGCTCAGAGGATGGGTGGGCCTTCCTGCAGCCAGTGAAGTGATTCAGAGCATCACTCACCTGTGGTGACCAGTCTGGTTCTTGGGTGCCAGCAGGGACCATCACAGTCAGCCCCTTAGACAGGCAGGGTCAGGCCAAGATAAAACACCTGGCTACAACTGTCCTCACCCTGAGGAGACCCATCTACACTTCAAGTTCACAAGAATGCCATAATCACTGTTCAGTTGCCCCCTCTTGCCTAAAGTCTCCCCTGGCTCACTCCTTACCTTAGGGCTCTAGGTCAGAAACACATTCTCATTTGGACTGACCTGAAATTAGAAAGACCCAGGATCCTACAGACTGACTCAGACTCCAACCAGCTGCCTGTCCCTGACGACTTACTCAACTTACTCAGTCTGTACTTCCTGACCTGTAAAATGGGGCTGATAACAATGAGTCCCTCACAGGATCAAATGAGAAGATATGTTTCTACATTACAAATGTCATCGTTAGTGACTATTACGGGGGACACAATAGGAGGTGAACAAAAGTACTGGGGATACAAAAATGATGGTCCCTCTTTTACCCTCCTTGTTGAAAAGTAACGAAGAGGTAGCCAGGCCACTCACACCTATCTGAGGCCTCCTCAGTGTCATCAGTCAGGCAAAGGAGCCAAGCTTTGGTGAACAGGATGGAGCAGCTGCAAAGGCCCATGGGCCTAGTGCTCAGAGAGCACCTGCCATGTCCTGGCCACTGTGCTAAGCACTGGGGATATAAAAAGAGGCAAAAGACAGTCCCTGCCTGAAGGAAGCTTCCAGTCTAATGGTATGAGACATCATGCAAATAAATATACAGAAAGCAAGCTGTGGACAGGAGAAATGGGAACTAGGAGAGGGAAGGTCCTGGAATGACCAGGGGCTGGGGAAGGTGATGCTTGGAGGTGGTCAGGGAGATCAGTAGAGTGGAGGAGGGAGAGCATTCCAGGCCTGGCACAACCAGAGAAAATGCCCAGAGCTGAGAGATGGAGAGGCTTGTCTGTGGAACAATCTGGAGGCTGGTGTCATTGGATGGAGGAGGATATGTCAGGAAGGCCAGGAAAGAGGAGGGGCAGGTCATGAAGGGCTTTGAATGACAAATAGAGCATCTTGTATTTGCTCCTGGGGGTGACAGGAAGCCAGTGGAGATTACTGAGTAGGGAGGTGACATGTTTGGCCCTATGCTTTGGGAAAATCCTGTTGGTGGCCTACAAGAAGATAGACTGGCCTGGGGGGAGCCTGGAGGCAGGCAGTCCTGCCTCCCCTTCCCCCCAGTAGGCTGTTGTCATAGTCCGGGTATGGGGTGAAAAGGTGAGGAAAGGGAGCCTGATTGTCCACATGAACCTCCCTGAGCCCAGGACCCTGCCCAGCCTGGCCTCCTTGAGCCACTTATCGACCCCTGCTCTCAGAATCCCACCTACCTCTCCAGATAAGATGGCGAGCCCAGAGTTCCAGCCTGTCTTCCTTCAGGTTGACAGGCAGGGCCGCCAACAGGCGACAGAATCAGCGGCCCCAATCGCCACCCTTCAGAGCTGTCAACCTGCAAGGCCTGCTTACAATGCACATACTGGATCCTGGCCCCTGCCAGCCTGTTCTGGATGAGTAACCAAGAGGAGGAAAGTGGAATTCTGAATGACAGGGGGACAGGGTGGCTCAGGATCCTGTCAGCTGGGAGGGGCACAAGGCATCCAGATGGAGAGCTTCTGACCTCTGCATTTGACAGAGCAGGATATGGAGACACAGATGGAGTCCCACAGCCAGTAGATGGTAGAGCTGAGATTTGAATCCAGGCCTGCCTGAGGACCCTCAATGGTACTATGTTCTCCCTCGGGCCGTACTCAGTGGGCAGACTCTCCCTTAGTCACTGGTGGATTTTGGTTTCTTGGCTTTGCTTTAAAAAAATAATGAGAGTGAGAATAGTAAGAGCTCCTTTTGAAATGTTCCAACCTTGTCTTAGTTGATCCAAGGGGAAAAAAGTGATTTGTCCTCCTTAAGACAGGCGGTGGCAGAGGGGGAGGAGAGCCTAGCCCAGGACCTTGGACAGACTCAGCTGGAGCTGGAGCTGAATCTAAGAGAGGCCCAGTGCCTAGAGGAGAGAACTGAAGTGGGACAGTCAGAGCACTGGTCCAGGGTGAGGAAATTTAGAGTGCCCTGAAACCACAGACAGAAACAACTGAGCTTGACAGTTATGGAACTGATAGGAAGCTCCCTTTCTTGGCTTGCCCCTGTCCGTGGTGGGGGTGGGGTAGGGGCAGGGGCTTCTTCCTTAGCCTGGGGAAGGAGGGGGCAGAGGAAGGCTCATGCCTGGTGCCCTAGGCTTGTTCCTCAGCTCCCTCCCCATGGCTCACTGACTCCAGGCACCTTTTGCTGCCAGGGGATTTCTCAAAGGTTGTCAGGCTCCTGTAGCATGATCAGTGTGGTTCCAACATGAGCCTTGTCTTTGACTGAGCCCCTTGGTGAAAGGTCATTCACTTCCACTGACCCTCTTCCTCTCCTCCCTCCCCAATAGGCCCCTCATTCTCCTCACCTAGAGTCAGTGCTCACTGCCTGCCTCCCAATCTGAGCATCGTCCTCATCTTCCCCTTCCAGAATCCCCCCCATTGGTGTCACCTTTCTTGGAGCTCTGGCACTCTTTGAACCATCTGTCTGGACCTTAGCTTGGACTGTCTTCTAGTGGTACCAGAGAAAACTGAAAGGGATCTTAGAGGCCATTGAGGCCAACCTGATTTTACAGAGGAGAAAACTGAGGACCAAGAAGGAGAGAACACTCAATGACAGAACTCAGGTCTTGCTGCCTCCATTACAGCCTCACCCTCTTAGCTCTTCAAGTAGCCTGCGAACCTCTTGAGAATAGGGATCCTGCAATGTACTTTTGTGTATTCCCCCAAGGGCCTTGCTATGCAGCAAGTGTTTAAGAAAGATCTCTTAAGCCATTGGAAAATCATCCTCAAGCTTTCCTCATATTTTTGCTTTGAAAATTAAGCCAGTCATATTAGGGGATTCAGTTGGAGATGCCAGTAAAAGTATAGTAGGCTTGTCCAACAGTGGTGCTGGTAAGGTGGCTGACCACTGGTCCAAGGCTGGCCCTCTTCCCTCCATTTCTTGAGGCTTCAGGGCAGTCCCCTACCCTGTCACAGTGCTGCCTTACTTTGTCGCATGATGGCCAACTTCAGTATCATTATCTTTCTCACCCAAGTGCCTAACACTGTGCTTGGCACATAGGAGGCACTTAAGAAGTGCTTGTCTATTGAGAGGTTGACTGATTGATTGCAGCAATGATATTGGGAATGAATTCTTTGAAATGGAGTTGACAGAGGTCCCTTAGACCTTGGAGTCCTGTCAGGAAGTCTGAGACTGAGCAGGGATTCAGAGCATTCTGGGACAGACTCAATCCTAGGCAGAATGGGGAGGAGCTCCTTAGTGTCAAAAGTCCATTAAGTGGCAGAGCTGAGATTTGAATCCAGCTCCCCAGTGGCTCCCTAGCCCTCATCACATAAAAGATACTCTTTTTAAATGAACTAGCAATGTAATGGGAGCCTCGGGGTCCCCTCCCCCAGGTTGTCCTGGCCCTACCAAGGCTGGTGTCCCTTTAAGGGGCACAACTAAGAGTTCACCTTTGACACTGTCATTCACAGGCCAGGGATCTGCAGCAGCAGCAGCACTGTGTGTGAATTCTGAAATCTGAAGAGGCCTCAGCTAGGCTAAGTGGTACTGACTGACAGTTTGATCACCCACACCAGTCATTCCTTAGCAAAGCGTGTGACTGGTGATCCTGGCAGCTGAGAATTATGAGAGGGGCCTGGGGATGGGGTACAGGGGTCTTGGGACACTTTCCAGCTGTACTGATCTAGGCTGAACTCCCAAGCCCAGGTGGGGTACCATGGCTTCTCCTGGCCTCCATTTCCCAGTTGGAGGCCAGTGGGGCAGGATTGCTTCCGCTTCTGTTCTCCTCCTCTGGTTAGTAGGAAGAGACCATTCTGGAAAACCTAGGGCAGTGACCACTTCTCTCCAATGATTAACTTACCTATCCACTGCCTTTAATAGCTAAGTCCAAGCTACTATCTCCCACAAGCAAGCCACCTTCTTGGTTTTTCACCTCTTGCTTTGCTGTCTACACAGTCAGCTGACAGTTGTGACCATTGTCATCATGTCGGTCATTCAGGGGACATCTATCCAGAGCTCGAAGAATTACAGGGTCTGCAGTCATCATTTACCCCATTTTATAGACAAGGAAAGTGAAACTCAAACAGGATTTGAATCCAGTCTTCTAGTGCTCTTTCCCTTAGGTTGTGCTGCCTCTTCAATCACATCCAATTAAGCCCCCGCATTTTACAGGGGAGGAAATTGAGTCTCCGAGAGGGGAAGAGCCTTGCCCAAGGTCACATAGCAAGCCAATGTCATCATTATTTACCACTTCATTTGGATGACTGCTTTTTGACTTGAATTTATTATAGTAGTTTCCAATAGAGAGCCAACTAGAACCTCTGCTATGATTCTTGTAATGCCTTAGGGGCACATTTCCCAACCAATGCCTCACTAGCCCATCACCCACAGACATCCATCACAGCCCCCCTCCCCTTGGAGGCCCCAAAGCTCCTGCCTTCAGATGCTTTTTCTGGCAGGAAAGAGATAGGATGCAAAGCTGCACTTCAGTTTATACTCCATGAAATTTTTCCTCACTATCTAATAAGTCTGAACCCCCAATGTGCCAGAAATTTCAATCCCTCAGCCTTAGCCACCACCAGTTTGTCCTTGGCCCTTCTGGGGCATCCAAAGTTCTCCCTCCACTTTCTGCCACACAATAGATCCTGAGATTTGCCAAGTGGAAGTATCCACTGCTGCTACCCTACAATACATTGCTATCACCACTTGGAAAGAAGCACCTTGAATAGGAAAGGAAGTAGTTCTTACACCCTAATTCCTCCCACCCCTAAAATGTTCCAATATCTAATAGGCCATTTTCTCTGATCTTGTTGAGTATAGTGTTGATCCTTCAGTCTTAGCTGCTACCTTTTCCCTCCCAGGGACATCACAAAGATGAAGTGTTTTTCCACCAGGCCCCAGAATGAGCAAGAAGTGAATGAGGAACCAGATTTCATCGAGTTTCCAATCTCTTCTTTCTCAATCCACTACAGCCCAGGGTCTTGCAAGGCAGTATATAAAGACTTGTTGTAACAACTCTAGGAGCCCCCATGATTTTTCAAGCCTTTGTTGGTATTGAACTTGATTACACCTTTAATTAAGTCAATGCAGCATCACCCCCTTTGTCGGGTGGGGGCTAAGAGCTAAGAAGGCAGAGGAGAAAAGTTCGTGAAGATACTGTCACCAAAAGGGGTGGGGGAGCAGAGCATGGAGGGGAGCCTGGGCCAGTAATTGGGGACACAAAGGGGAAGGAGAAGAGGGTACAGCCATTCTGGTGCAGAGTGAAGCATGCAGAATGGGGAAGACTCTTTGTTTTTCCCTAGCCAATAACCCCCTCCAGTGCCTTGGTGAGCGGCAAGCTGTGGCTGTGGCTGAGGAAAGAAGGAGTAGACAGGACCTAGGAGTGAAGGAATTAATGGCTGCAAAAGGAGAGGAAGGGAGGGAGGGGGAGAAGGGAGGAGGAGAGGGAGGCTGGGGAGCAAGGGGCTTGGGGGGAGAGGCAGGAGGCAGGACCCCCAGGGTCGAAGGAAGCCGCAGCAGCCATTCTAATGGTGATTTGCTGTCAGGACTGGCTGCCCAGTGATATAAGTAAATATTCTCCCAGACTGTGTGGCGGGAGTATTAATAATTCATTCACTGGGGATAGTTCCCAGGGATCTTTTTGCAGTGATTCAAATCTCAGGCAGGAAAGAATTGGATGTTAAGTGTTATGAATGGGGCCCATCCTGGAGACCATGGATTTCAGGAGCAAGCTGGGGAAGGAAGGCAGATGACCACAGTAGAATCCCTCCTCCTAAAGAGACTGAAATGAGGCAGGACGGCAGAAAACAATGGAAGAGGGCTGAGATGGGCTTTGGGACACTGGCCATCAAGCAAGCAAGCAGTTAGTCAATAATTAAAAGGTTTTTATTAAATGCCTACTGTGCATTCACTTGGAGGCAGGGCTGGGGAGGGAAGAGGCCACAAATGGACCCAGATCTCTGTTCTCAAGAAATGGATAATTGAATTCCTTCAAGCCCAGTTTAGACACTACCTCCCTTCTCAGCCTTGGAGATTTTTGATAATTTGGACTTTCCTAATACACTCATGGAGCATCTATGTAGATCACAACTCTGGGGTTGAGGGGAGGGCTCATGTCTCAGCTAACCCTTGAACTTCTCCCATTCCCTAGCATGGCTCTGCAGGTGTTGACATAGTGGCTGAAGCAGTGGACTTGAAGTCAAGAGGACTTGAGTTTGAATCCTGTCTCACTAGCCATGTGATTCTGAGTAAGTCTCAGTCTCAGTTTTCTCATCTGTAAAATGGGGGTAACAATTATGCCTACCTTACAGGCTTGTTGTAATGATCAAATAATCTTTATAAAACCCTGTGCCAGTTTTAAAGTTAAATACTATAAAAAGGTCAGCTCTTCCTCTTATTATCTGCACACAGTAGGTGCTTAATCATCTCTGTTGATGCCTCTCTCCTGAGCTCTAGTATCACTTCACCCACTGCCTGATGTCTCTTTCCCAGTGGATGCCTCAACCCCAATGTATCCCCAACAGTACTCATTTTTTCACCCCCCCCCCATTTTCCTGTTTTTGTCAGGGGCATCCTCCCAGTTCGCCAAATTTCCCAACCTCAGTGTCATCCTCACTCTTCCAGTCATTTCTACCTGTCACCTTCTCTATGCTCCCATGCCTGCTACTTCTCCTAGACTATCATAGCAGTCTTCAAAGCAGTCTCCATGTCTCTGGTCTCTCCCCTGTCCAAGTGATCTTCCTTCTAGCCTCCAGTGGGATTTACTGAAACACATTCCCCCATTCAGAATCTCCAATGGCTCCCTTGCATCTCTAGGATAAAGATAGAAACTTCCCTAATGGGCACTCAGAGTTCTCCATTCTGTCTTTGCAACCTTGGCACATATCGCTCCCCTCCAGATGTTCTGTGGTTCAGCCAAATTACCCCCTTCATCTCCCATCTCCACATCTTTGCACTGGCTATCTCTCATGCTTAGAAAGCTCTCCCTTTTCACCCACATCTTTGGGAATCCTTGGTTGCCTCCGAAACACTGTTCAGGAACCTCCTTCTGCAGGAAGTCCTTCTCTCCCTCCCTCCTCTCAAGGTACCCCTCCGTATATACTTAGCATGTGTTCATGTCAGCTCGTATGTTGAGGGCACCAAGTAGGAGAAGGAGGAAGGGAGGAATAAACATTAAGCACCTACTATGCATCAAAAAGCAATGATCAGCATCTATAAATGTGATGTATTTATGAAGTGCTTAGCACATAGTAGGTGCTTAGTAAGTGAGCCAAGGCCCATGAAATAATCGCTGAGAAATGAAAGACGAAGCTGTGCAGGAGCATTGGTGGTGAAGGAGCTCAGAGAAGGGAGAACTTGGTCTCTCCCTCGTTTGTCTGCCATCACAATCTCGATCCCCTCCTTCCCTCCTGCATTCTATAGTGTCACTCTCCATGTGAAGGTCCTTCAATGACTCTGCTCTCCAACCATCAACTCTCTCTTTGAAAAAATTTTGTATGAAGATCTTTTGGTTTTTACATCTAACTCCACCCTAACCTGCATCTACATCTCATCCAAAATCTCCTCCTTATATAACAAAAGGTGAAAAACTAGAGACAATGAGACAAACATCAGCAAAACTACATCACAAAAAATATGACTGTACAAGCAAATTCTCACACAGTCTCCTAGCTACACAAAACAGGCGCTTTGCAGGGAGGTGGCTTCTCATATCTCTCCTTCAGGACTAAGTTTCAGTGAGCGTTTATTAAGCACCTACTGTGTGCCTGGTGTTGTGCTGTGACAATCACTCCAGCCCTCAGGTAGCTCCCATTCTACTAAGGGGAAGCAACATGCATACAGAGAAATAAATAGAAAATAGTCTACGAATGAAATGCGAAGACCTTTTGGGGGAGAGGAATAGAGACAATTGGGGGAACATGTCAGGAAGGGTTTCATGTAGGTGGTAGCTTGCGCTCGACCTTGGTTGGAGCTTGGGATTTCAAGAGCCATAGGTGAGGAGAGAGTACATTCCAGGCACAAGGAAGAGCCTATGCAAAAGCCTGGAGGCAAGAGATGTAATGTTGTATTAAGTGGAGCAGCAAGAAGACCAGTTTGCCCAGAATGTCAGAAGTAATAAGAAATAATTCTGGAAAGATAGGTTGGAGGTAGATTGTCAAGGGTTTTAAATACCCATTTAAAATGTCCTTTAAATGAGAAGTTTGTATTTTATTCCTAGAGGTAATAGGGAGCCATGGAAGCTTCTTGAGAAGGGGTGTTAAACAGTATGTAATAAATGCTTGATTGATGAATGAATGAATGAATCGAAAAAAGGTGATTTGAGATCTTAGAACCTGATATAAATTCTAGCTCAGTTGGTACCTCGGGAACTAGAGCTATTTACATATCAGGCTCCATGAAATTTGAGTCATCTGCCTAACTTTCAAGTTCTTCAGTAATGTAACCCTCCCCATCCAGCCTTATGTTTCCAGTCTTCCCAAACACTCTCCACACCACTCAGGCTGTTCTCTTCACTGTCCTCAAAACATACCATGCTCCTTTCTACCTCCATACCTTTACTGCCATTATTTTACTCACAGATGTCCTACATATAACTAGAGTGTTGTCCCAGGGCAGCAAACTCAAGAAGGGACAAAAATTCAACATACGCATTCCTTCAGCAGCAGAGAAGCCACTATGGCAAATAATCCTCCTTTCTGCTCGATTGAATTTGCCTCAATTTATTCTTCTATTATGGTCATATTATGGATTAGAACATTGACATGATAGTGCCCTGGGTGCCTAAACTGGTATCTCCAGCTCTGCAGATTCCAGTCCTCACTATCCTGCCATTGGATGTGCTCCAGCTCATCTCATTGCTCTGACAGTGGTGAGTGAAGAGAACGAGATGCAACCTTTCAGGCGTACTCTGCCCAGGTAACATGTCTGCTTCTCTTAATTTAACCATGAAACCTGCTTTGGCTTATTTGGCTGAAGAACCCGCCACCCCCTCAGCTCCACCAATCTTTTGGCATGAGCCCTTTCTTCCCTCTTCTGTGCTTGGTGTATCAAGTGGTATGAAGCCCAGTGAGATCCCCTCCTGGCTTCCTTGTTCAGCTGCCTTTTGTTCCTGTCAGCCTAGCACTCTAGCCTGGCAAGGACATTCTGCATTTCTCTTCCCCAGACCTTCCAACTTAGTGCCATCTGCAAGTTTGACTCAGATTTGAAAGCTGGAAGAGTCTTTGGAGATCATCAAATTTACAGAGAAGGAAACTGAGGCCCAAAGTGCTATAAGGACTCACCCAAGGCCACATAGCTAGTGTCTAAGATAGGATCTGAAGCCACACCGAATCCTTTGGTTCATCAGTAAAGACATCTTCCTAGATGGACCTCAATGCAAGAATCCACGCTCATTTTCAACCAGCTACATTCTCACCAGTTCCAATAGAAAGCACTTAGAAGCACTGATCCCGGGTCGGAAGGTGCTTTAGTGGTCCACTAGCCCAATGCCTTTGTTACTTATAGGTGAGGAGACTAAGGTGTAGAGATGTGGAATAAGCTAAGGTCATAAGGTCATTGGTGACAGCCAGAATTTGAACACTGAGCCTTTGAGTCCAACCTCTGGCCTCTTCCCATTTTACCCTGACTGCCCTACTGAGTCCAACCTTGTAAATGTGTGGATTACAATGAAAGGTGGACAGATACAAAAAAAACAAACAAAACACCAAAGGTGACCTACCTGCCTAGGGAACAGAGGCTAGAAATGGTTCTAGATTCTGATATTGCTCTAGCAATAATTGTTGAGGCTATGTTGGCAGAGGGGCTCAAGCCTTGGCTTGGGAGTCAAAAAACCTGCATTCAGATTTCACTTCCAACACATACCAGCTGTGTGATCCTGGGCAAGTCACTTCACCTTTAAAGGAGAGATCAGCCTTACAGTGAGGAAGACCTGTTTTCAGGTGGTGGCCCTGGCACACACTGGCTGTATGATCCTGGACAAGTGATATAAGCCTCTCAATTCCCCAGGCAGCTCTTATAGACTATAAATGACTGGTAGACTACAAGTGTGTAGGGGTCACCATCTTCCATCCCAGGTCTGGAGGAAAAGACAAATCAAACAATTGAGACAGGTGAGTCAGAACATCAGGGAAGACTTCCTTTCAATGGAGAGGAAAAGGCAGAATAAAGGTGTGGAGGCAGGCATGAGGAGCCTGGTATGTACGCAGAACCTGAAAGCAGACACAATTCAGCTTCATCTCCAGGACATTTTGCCTAACTCTGAAGTCTGGGCTGAGGAATCCACTGTCAAGTGGATCTGGGGCAAGAGGAGACTGAACTTACATGTTCTGGTGGGACTGGACTAGGAGCCAGAAGCCTGAGACTGAATTCCAATCTGTCACTGACCAGCTGTGTGACCCTGAGAAAATCCCTTGACCTCTCTGGGCCTCCATTTCTTCTCCTGTAAAGTCAGAGTGCTGGACTTGGTGACCCGAGTGCCTTCCCTCTCTGAGTTTAGGCTTGCCTTGGCCAACTTATCTCCTCAGGTGCCTCCTTTTTTGCCGGTCCTTTCCTAGCTCCCTCACCTGCTGCTGCTCTGACCCCTGGGTGATGTGGAGTGGTTATGTTTTGCCCATCACACCATCCACAGGCTCTGCTGGGAGATATACTCATGGTCAGGCACCCCAAGAGATGTTTATGTTCATATGTAAATAAACGTCAAAATTTGGGGGGCAAAAGATTGGGGGTTTCAGTTCCATCTCTTCTACTTACTAGCGGTAAAATGACGAAGTTGGGCTATATGATCTCTGGGGGTCCTTCCAGGCCTACTTCTATGAAAGGAAGACTAATGAATCACTAAAGTCTGTAATTTTCTGGTGGAATTGTTTTTTGTGAATAGTGTAACAAAGGGGACTAGCCTCTTGAGACAACCGCAGAGCTCCTAGAACCATGGACAGCTCCCAAGACTCCTTCCACCTGGCTTGGGGCAGGCTGTGGTGTTTGAGGTCCCTTCTAGTCTTGCTTATAAATATTTGTTGACTGGCTGGCTGACTGGCTGATCTCTAGCAATTCTCTAGTTCCAAGGTGCCCCTCCTCCTCCTACCCAGCATGCTGCTGGGCCACCTCCCAGGCCTCCTCCCCTTCCCACCAGTCCCTGTGTGCTCAGGGACTGCAAACTCATCCTAATATTGACCCAAGCAAAACAGAATTAGGAAGGGAAACAGCTATAAAACAAATCATATTATGCATCTCCAGGCCAAACAAGAAGGATTTAGGGATTATCAGGAGCCCTGCTGCTCTGTCAGGGCAGATCATCAAAAGGGGACTTGATTATCCAAAGGCAAGAATGGGGCACAAGGCGAGAAGAGCGACTGATGCAATTTATGCGGGAAAGCATAAAAAAAAAAAAAAAAAAGGCAGATTCCGGCTGCTGACGCTCATGCTTTTCCTCTCCCTCCCTCCCTCCCTCCTTCTCTTTCTCTCTCTGTCTCTCTCTCTGTCTCTGTCTCTCTCTCTCCGTCTCTCTCTCTCTCTCTCTCTCTCTCTGCCTGTCTCTCTTTCTCTCTCTCTGTCTCTCTCTCTCCCTCCCTCCTTCCCTCTCTCTCCCCTCCCTCCCCTCCCTCCCCTTTTTTCCCTCTCTGTACTCAGTCTCCCTCTGCCTTTCTCACCCTCCCTTCCTCAACCTGTTTTCCTTCTTTCTTTCCTCTTTTACTCCTTTCTCCTTTCCCTCATTTTTCTCTTTTCCTTTCTCTTTTCTCTTCCTCCCTGTCGCTCTTCTGTCTCTGTCTCTCTGTTTACACACAAACACACACACACACTCAAGAGAAGACTACAGGAGAAACAGAGGGATGGAGAGTGAGCACTGTGGCCAAAGGAGAAGCTAAGAGGCCTATGAGCTCATGGCCAGGGAAGAAATAGTCCCTTTGAAATGATGCACAGGACTATGGAGTAGGAAGTGATCACATGAATTGACAGGAAAACACATTGTAAAAGATGGAGAGCCTAGAACAGTACAAGGAAAAGGAGAGAATGAAGGAGAGAGGGAGAGAGATAGACAGACAGACAAGGCTTGGCATATGTTAGTTAATGAGGAGGAGAAAAGCTGGGGAGAAGACAAGTGAAGGGTGAGCCAAGGACAAGCCAGCTCAACCCCGCTGGGCTTGGGCTCAGGACTTGCCCACATTGTGGCCTTTGCCCACAATGCCTTTCTCTAGCATTCTTGTTTCTTTCTTTTGGTTTTTATCTCCCTAGTGCCTAACACAGGGTCTGGCCCTAAGTAGGTGTTTAAGAAATGCTTGTTTGACTCTAGGTTGGCACCCCCACACACACACCCAACACACACCTAATTTTACAAACTAAAGCTAGAGAAGTTCAGAGATTTACCCAAGGTCACTGAGGTGGCCACTGACAAAGTCAGCATTTGAACCCTGTGTACTCCCCCACTGATGAAAACTGCAGCCCTTCCCAAGGGACAGCAGCCAGGCTGCATGCAAAGCAGACCCATTGGATGTGAAGACAAAGGCATTTTTGTGCAGAAGGTGTCTTTGTGTGCCTTGTAGGAAGCTACATATGGTAGGTAATTACGGGACTCTCTATCAAAGGCACATTCCACCTTCTTCCCCTCCCCCACTTAGAATCCCTGTTATCTCTGTCACAGGAGGCTACCTATCCCCCCCCCCCCCCCATGACAACACCCTCTGTTTCTCCTCATAAGGTACCATAAACATTGGATTAATTTATCTGTGTACATGTAGTTTCTTCTCAATCAAATGTAAGCATGTAGAGGGCAGGGAAGTCCTTGAAATTACCTACCATGTGTCCTATAAATATCCCATATGTACCTAGTTATTTGCATGCTGTCTCCCCTCTCAGATTGTGAGCTTGTTGAGTACAGGGACTGGTTTGGCCTGAGTGCTCAGCACAGTGCCTAGCACACAGTAGGAGCTTAATCAGTGTTTGTTGGCTTGACTTCATTTTTGTCTCTGTATCCTCAGTGCTTGGCACATAATAGGTACTTAATGCTTATTAAATTAATTCAGAAGAGGGTATGGTTTCTTAACAAGGATGACTGAGGGTTTGGCCATCTTGTGTATTCCTACCACCCGATGTGCCTTGGGGAAGGAAAGTTAAATGGATGTGTGTACAGCATCCACAGTGCAGACATGCCACCAAGGAAAGACAGGGAACCATTGGAGAGCATGGGCTTTCTCAATGTCTGTTGAACTTTGGAAAGGTGGGCAGGGAGCACAGAGAACAAAGGGACCTGTAAGAGAGGGACCAATGTCAGTGGGTCTCCAGGAGGTATGGAACCATAGTGGCTCCTGAGGACCCCCTGACCAATGGCTCTTCCTCCCTTTCACCTGCTGAGGTCTGGAGAGTGGGGGGCAACAGGCACAGCACCAGGCTGGCCAAGGCAGCAAGGAATGTGGTGGCAACATCTCAGTCCATAAGGGATCAGAGTCCAAAGAACAGGGTAGCTACTGAAAAGTTAAAGCACTTGCCCTGTATCCCACTGGTGAATTAAAGGAGAAAGGATGGTGTCATATGGGTGGAAGCCAGAGGCCCAGTTCCAAGAAGAAGGCTAAAAGCACCATCTGTGGTCAGAGCAGAGGTCAAAGACATGGATGGGCAGCTTGCTTTTTTAGCATCAGTGGTCCCTGTTTGCCTGCTGAGGCCCCTGACAGCTCCGGGTACTCTGATCAAGAGCTGCTGAGCTTGACCATAGAGGGTTAGCTAGGACGGGAGAATTTCCGGCTGGAAGGGACCTTAGAGACCATGGGGATCAACCTTTTTGTTCCAAAGGAGAGGAATCTAAGTCTGCCTTGAGAGGTCTCCAGAAGGTAAGAGGCAGAGCCTTGACTTTATCCCAGGTCCTCTGACACAAGCTTATTCCTCACAATCTAGTGGGGGGGAGGTAGGAGAGGGGGGAGGCTGGGACACAGACAGGATAAATGACACATGGGGTAAATGAAGTCTGAAGGACTGACTGAGGCTCGACCAGGAGGAGGAGGAGGCCAGACTTCAGCTAGACTGGTCTCGGAGAAGTTAGACTGGGATAAATGGAAGGAACTGAGGCAGGGGTGCGGGAGAGAGGGAGGCATGTGGGGAGGGAGGCAGGGGGGCCCATTCCAGGAAGTCAAGCCAACAAACATTGATTAAACTCCTACTGTATGCTAGGAAAGGAGATCAGCATGACAGAAAGGGACCTAGAATGCCAGGCTGAGGAGTTTGGGATTTCTCTTGTCGGCATTGCAGAGTTGGTGAAGTTTCTTGGGGAGGGCAAAGCTTTGCTAAAAGCACTGCTTTAGGAAGATTAATCTGGCAGCCACTACAGGAAAGATTGGGCAGGAAATCTGTGCATGTGTCACCACAAAGGCACTGGGCCAGCTCCTCCTGGCAGGTTTAGGCTGGTGTCCTGGGAAGGGGAGGACTGGCAAGTGGGGGATGGAGGCAGGGAGGATGGAGCAGAGAGGAGAGCAGGCACAAAGCACCCCAAAGAGGACTCTGGGAGAAGGGCACAGGAGGGATCTTCCCACTTCCCTTTCTCTGCTCCTTCTCTTCTTCCTGCTGCCCCCTCAGTACCTGTTCATCCCTCCCTCCCTCCCTCCCTCCATTCCTTCCTTTCTTCTTCCTTCCTTCCTTCATCCCTAGAGTAATCAGTACATATACCTGTTTCCTGTTACTCTCTGGTTGCCCCCAGTATGAAGTTAGCTTCTCTTACCCCTTATTCTTCTTGTAGCTTGGGCTGGCCTGTAGAAGGGGCAAAGGAAGGAACAGACCCTTCTTTGGGGAGCCTAGCCCCCTCCACTGATCTGGACTAGGCGGACACCTGCCACGCTGTGTCAGCTTTCTCTCTGGCCCCCAAGGTCTCTGCCTTGGGCCTCTTCCTCTTAGAATCCATAGCATCATTCTAGGCCCACCTGGGGTGCAGCCTCCTATGGGATACCACTGTTAGGCTCTCTCTGGTGCCCAGTTCCCTCTGGTTTACTCTGCATGTTTCTGGTATTGCTCGATGTGTGGATACATATCATTTTCTCCAAGTAAAATGGAAAGTCCTGAAGTCCAGCAGGTATTTCCTGCTCCACCTATTATTGTGTGCCAAGCTCTGTGCTAGGCACCAGGGTACAAAGACCAAAAATGGAGCAGGACTGGAAGCAAAAGAGGGGAAGTGTCAAATATCTGTGGAATGGTGGGGAGTGGAGGTGGGGATGAGAATACCCAGCAGCCTCAGCTCTTCAGCCTCCAAGGGAGACAGGGATTCTAATAGCTGGGACTGGGAAGAGCATCCTTGGCAGGAGGGACAGCCCATGCAAAGGCACAGAGACGGGACATGGGACACGGCATGTCATTCACAGAGAACAGGAAGTCAGCCAGCTTGACTGGAACATAGCGTGAATGAGGGGGAGTAATGTTTCTCTAGTCTGGAAAGCCAGCCTGGAGCCAGATTGGGAAGGACTTTAAATGCCAAACAGAGGACTTTGCAGTTTGACCCTTGGGGCAAGCTTCTTGAGCAAAAGAGGCCCCCCTTCTCTTAGGTTCCTGAGCTGCCCCCTCCATCCTCAGAACCTCATGGCCCCTCTTCTGGCCACTGAGTGCTCTCTGATTTGCCGGTTGTTGTCCAAGATGGACCTGGGTCCTCCCTCATGACACAGGCTGAGGAAAGCCACTTGAGCAGGGGCCTTGCCTTTGGGGAGCAGCCCCCCAAGCTTATGACTAATTTCCACTTGATCATCTGGAAATGAATACCAAAGAATAGCCTTTCCATTGGCTGTGGCACCGGCTGGTACCAGGTCCATCCAAGGCCCTTATTCAGTCCTCATTGATTGAGGTGTGCGGTGGGAGGGGAAGTGACCACAGCAGGGAGGAGACAAGCCCAGAGCCATCAGCCTCTGCTGGCTGTCAACAGAGCAGGATGGAGGCAGAGGCGAGGCCCCATCACCATGGCAACCTGCCAACAGGAACCCTGGGAGAAGTGCGTGGGTCTCTCGGTCCTTCTGACCAATTCCCCACATTGAGGAGTTTTGGGTGAAGAAGGAGAAGGCAAGGCTAGGCTGTAGGGCCAAAGTCTCACTACTCACTGCACCCCACCACCAGCACTCTGTGTTGCTTCCCATGCCCAGGAGGTGTTCCCTTGGGGGCTACCTGAGTCACTGCGGGGGATGAGTTTCCATGGTGAGGGTTGGCTTCTCTCAGCTCCTTTAGGCTGCATCATGGTCTCTTCCTGGAGCTATTGCCTCAGTGGACTGCTCTCCTACATCCTGCAACCAGGCCCATGCTACTGCTGAGGCTCTAAGGGGTGTCTCCAACCCTGCTCCTCTTCCTTGGGTCCCATTAGCTCTACCAGCCTCCCTTGGGACCCCATCCCTGAGATGCTTCTAACCCAAGAGGGCCCTTACTCTAGAAGCTGACAGAAGCATCCAGGGCTTAAGGGGTTGGTGTGGAGAGGGGGAGAGTTGGGGTGAGCTGGTCTTTACCTATCTGATGGTCCCAGGTCAGGGACATCCTTGATGGCCTCTGGATCCTGTAAACAGCAGGCAACATTCTTGGTGGGACTGCCCCTTATAGGTCACCTCGGCTGATGGCCAGTTGTGAAGAGGGTTTGGGGCTTTCCAGCCAGGCCAGTACAAAACTGTTGGCACCTGGTCCCAGCTAGACTCACAGCAGATCAATTTTTATCCTGGGAGGGGGAACACCTGGGGCCTGTAGCTCTGACTCAGAAGGGAATTAACCTGGCAGGGCTCTCCAGGATGGAGTGCCTTCCCTTCACCTCTCCAGCCAGTTAGGTCACAAGAGATTGGCTTAGAAATATGGGCATTGCCCCCACCCCCAGCCCATCCGTGTCAGCCTTGGGCACCCAGGCCTTAAGTCCATGATCACTTCTAGGACCCAATGAGCCCCTAGAGAGCTGGTCCTGTGACAAATCCCCCACTACAGCCTCAACCTTTCAGTGATACTTGTCTAACCTATGCCCTCAGAAGCCTAGAGAATCCCAACTCGACTTCAGAGGCCATGGAATCTTCTTTAAAACATCACTCACAAGGGGTCATGCAGCCTCCTCTTGGAAACTCACAATCCTCCTGAGGCCGACTATTCCTTGTCATTCATGTGCATCCATGTGGTGCAGTGGATAGAGGGCTAGTCTGACTTCAGACACTAGTTATAAATCACTTGGTTTCTGTTTGCTTCACTTTCCTCAATTGTAAAATGGGTATAAAAATAGCACCTATTTTTAAGGTTGTTGTGAAAATCAAATGGGATCATGTTTGTAAAGGCACTTAGTACATGGGAGGGGTAATGTAAATGCCTATTCCTATGGATAGATTATACCAAGCACGCTGGCACCTCACTAGACCATGTCTCTACTGAAGGCCAGCTGGCTATGCCAGTATGTCCAGTGAGTAATCTTCTATGTGACACCAGGGTATATGTGACAACCTTCCATCAGAAATGCAATGCTTTATCTTCAAGCAATTTTCCCCTCCCCACTCCAAGGTAATCTGTCAAGATCCCATTGGCCATCATCAACTTAGTACTCATGATATCTCTGGGTAAGAGGCAAGGAACAGGGAACCCAGAAAGAAGAGCCATAAGCTAGGAAAGCTTTGGGTCCTTACAGGAACACAAAAGCTTTGGGCTTACTTTGTTGACTGGTATGACCTTGACCATGACATTGCAGTGGGATGGAAGATGGCACACAAAATGACGAGGAAGGCCCTGCTGAGCAGAAGGATAATGAAATCCAGAATTATAGACATTGTCCTCAGAGCTCAATGAGTCTACTATCCCTTCCTCTATAGTATCTCTGCCATGTGTCCATCCAGCCTCCATTTAGAGACCGATAGTAGTGGGCAACTCACTACCTTATAGAGCAATTCATCCCATTGTTGGTCAGACCACATTGCTTCTTCTCCCTTCCTCCTCATTTCCCATCATTCAGGTACCTTCTTCCACTATTTCCTCCTTCACTCCTGCTCATATAGAGAGGTTGACATCATCCCATCCCATCTTGTCTTCTCCAGCAGACTGCCCCTTCCATGGTCCCTACTCTCTCATTAATCTTCAGTCTCTCTTCCTACAAACATACCCGTGACTCCCCATCCCCAAAAAGCTGTCACTTGATCTGTCCATTCCATCAGCTGTTGGTCCATATCTCTCCTCCTTTTGTGGTTAAACCTATTGTAGATGCCTCTAGTCTTTCTCCTCTCACCCTTCTTAACTTTCTGCAGTTTGATTCTCTTTCTCCAAAGTTACCAGGGATTTCTTCGTTGTCAAATCCAGTGTCATCCTTCTTGACCTCTTGATGACCTTTGACACTTCATCCCCCTCTTCTACTCTAACCATAGGTGTCCCACCAAGTTCTTTCCTAAGCTCCCTTCTCTTTTCCTTCAATCTTATTTCACTGAGTGATTTCATCGGCTCCCATAAATTCTATTACTATCACTATGCTGATAATTCTCTAATCTGTTTATCCATCTCTATCCTTTGTCCTGACCTCCAGTCTCACATCTCCAACTTATTGGAAATGTCAAACTGGATGTCCCATGGGAATATTCAACTCAACATGTCCCCAACTGAATGCAGTATCTTTTTCCCTCTTCCTAACTTTCCAATTACAGTTGAGGGCACTGCCATCTTCCTGACTCCTCAGGCACACAACTTAGGCATCATCTTCAATGCCTCACTCTCTCCTCACTTTCCCCCTGGCCCCAGTATTGCCAAGTCCAGTCTAATGGCATAGACTGCTGCTGGATCTTCTTGCCTTGAGTCTCTCCATTTCACTTCCTGAAGGACAACTCTGACTATATCACTCCCACCCATTCAAAGAAACTCCAGGGGGTTCCTTAGAGATGAGACCCTCTGCTTGCCTTCTAATGTCCTTCAGTATCTGGCCTCTTCTTCCCTTTCCAGTCTTCCCTTATTCCTCACCATGTACTCTGTGATATTGTGGCACCAGCATCCTTTCATTGTGGCGGTAATGTCCAACCCTTCGAGACCCCATTTGGGGTTTTCTTGACAAACATACTGGCTTCTTTGCTCTTTCTCAAATAAGACTTTCATTTCCTAAAGCTGGGCATTTGGACTGGCTGGAATTTTCTCCCTCTTCATCTCCTCCTGCCCTTCTTGGCTTCCTTCAAGTACCAGGTAAAATATCCAATCCCCCCTAATGTTAGTGTCTCCCTCGGTTTAGATCTGCCATTTACCCTGCCAGTAGCTTGTTTGCATGTTGTCCCTCCCACTAGACAGTATCCCCAACACTCAGCACAGCACTTAGCACGTAGTAGGTGCTTAATAAATGCATACTGAGTGTCGACTGACTGATGGAGTACCATGAGAATGGTGCCTGGCTGGTCCTGGACACGAAGCTTCTCCCTTAGTGCTGCCCAAGAGAGTCGCCATGTCACCCTGTTGACTCTTACCTGAAGTACTGGTGAACCAAACCTCCCCCTTCCTGTAGTTCTCATGTAATTGATCTGTGGCGTTTCTGGTGATTCCAATAACATTTCCACTTGTGACATTTGGCTCATCATCCCCTTCTCTCCAGAGCTTTGTGAATGCCAATTCCTCAATTTCTTGCATGAGAAACATCTCTCTGCTGTACCACTCTGCCTGCTGTGGGTTGCTCAGGGCACTGACAGTCAATGGAGGTATGTGGTTGAATACTGGAGGTGGGTCAGGTAGGTAGCTGTGGCTTTCCTTGTCATTCTGTGGGACCTTGTTAGTGGACCTCTAGAAAGGCAGCACAGTCCAGTGCCTAGAGCCTAGATCCTTGAGTCAGAAGAGGTGTTGTAGAGCACCCTGGGCTAGACACTCCAACATGGGGGATCCCTACCCTCCTTACCTGCATTCCACATAGTAACCACTGCTCAGTTGTTTGGAGCATCCATTGAACTGATGGATGCATTTAAAAGGCTTTACTGACCTTCAAGCAAAGCTCTGACATGGTAGCAGAGAGCCATTCAGCCCTACGTGGGAGTTCCAAAAGGAACTGGACTGAAGCACTATCATACAACATGAAAGTGGCAGTATGTGTGTGCACATACATGCATGGATGTGTACATACATGTGCACATGGATGTATGAAATGAACTGCACAGCTTGCGTTATTCCCACCCTAGAGAATAGTCTGTCCAGATGTTTGGTGTCATGGACCCCTTTGGCGGTCTGCTGAAGCTTATGGGACTCTCCTCAGAATCATGGGTTTGAATATAGAAAATAAGATTGATAAGATTACGTGAGGGAATACAATTATATTGAAATACAGTTATCTGTCTGTTTTTCTGTCTATATCTGTTTCTATCTATGTCTGTCTATCTCTGTCTATTGATCTACCTTCCTGCTTGGTTCTATCTGTCTATCTATCTATCATCTGTCTGTCTATCTATCCATCTATCTATCCATCCATCCATCCATCCATCATAGATACCAAGGTGATCATAGACACCAGGGTGAGAAGCTCCTGATTTAAGGGAATGTCTGTCCTTGAGCTGAAGTGATGAATGGCCCTCTGTCAGGAGGTGCACCAGTGAGAGGATACCTCCTGAGGCCCCTTTTGGGCTTCAGAGCAGAGGACGGATAGGCAGGCAGTCAAGGCACAATGACTGCTCTCTCTGAAAGGTATTGTGTAATTTGTCGGAGTTCTTCCATGCCTCCTCCTCCTGCTGCAACCAATTAAGGAAAGTGGATTCTGGCCTTGGCCCTGCTCCCTAGAAGCAGTGCTGGAATGATGGGGACTCGTCCCATAGGCGCTGTTTACTTCCTTCCTTGTGCTGTTGTTGCATGGCTAAGCCTGCTCCACGGGGTGCACATTTCCCTCCTTTGCCCATTTGTTCTTGCCTGCATATGGTTGTTCCTTAGCTGTCCTTTCATTTTCTATGAGCCAAATCTCAGCTTTTTCAAAGCTAGTCTTTCCTTCAACCAACAAGTTTTCCTCCTTTCTGATGCCCCAGCTCTTTTCTGAAATCTTCTGGGCCTGGAACTTTCCAGCCTTGAGACTTCCAGAGTCCTTGCTGATTGAGCTGAACCAATCAGAGCAGCCTTTGCAGGGCTCCGAGTCTCCCTAGTAAACGCAGGGACTCCGGGTAGAGAGGAGTGGGGTGGGGAGGATACCTAGGGCTCATGACTTGGGGCTTCCTGCTGGCATCCCTGCTTTCAGAGTAGTGCTTTGGAAGGGTCCTTTGGAAGAAGGGGAGGATGCTACCCTAGGACCTTCTCCTCTTTACCCCTTCCACCTGAAACTACTCAGTCTTCCCTTTTACTTGCCAAAAAGAAAAAGGCCAGTCGCCCAAGGATACGACCTGCAGCAGCAAGCCTGAATGTTGTAGAGATGCCCACCTGAAGTTCCTGAAGCAATAAGTGGCCCAGAGGGGCATGAAGCCAATGGCTTTTGTCCTGCAAGCTTTCTCACTTGCTCGAAACCAAGGCCTGGGGAAGGGGGTTCTAGTCCTCACTCACCTCACCAACTTCACATGAGCTGTCCCATGCCAATCTCCTCTTGAGCAGCTTCCAGCCCCATTTGGAGCTTTCATTTCTTCCTCTACAAAGTAAAGAGTTTTCCATATTGTTCCCTGATCTGAGTTCTCTCTGAATTCAAAACCTAGGATGCTTTGAAGGAACACTGATTAGCAGGCAGGGGACCTGGGTTCTAATCTCCCAGCTCCTCCACTTAATATCTGTGAGAGCCTGGGCAAGTGGCATTCTCCTCTGTACAATGAGGGTGTTGGCAAGGATGGACCCTGAAGATCCCCATTCCAGTGAGAAATATGCTCCCTTAGGTCTTGAACTAGAAAATCCGGCAAATTCCCAGGAGCAAAGTCGCTAAGAAGGGGACGTTGGCAGCAGGAAGGAGAAGATGCAGTTACTGTCTTGTTGAAGTTAATAGACACTTTCCTAAATGAACTGTAAATAACGGAGTGTGTGGTTACATGAACGATCATTTTTTATCCCTGTTTGTGAATTTCAGTGTTCGCTCTTCTTGATGCTTGCTCTGAGGATCAATTTTTGGAAGCAATTAAATAAATAAATGGCAGCCACCATTTCTCAAGCCCTTCTGATGGTCCTGTGTGCTGAGGCCCTGGCGGCTTGGCTGGCCTGGTCCCTGCCCCTCACCCCAGCATCATGCAAACGGATTCTGGCTGGCTGTGAGCTCCCTTGCTCCACTGGTATAGCTTGAGAGTGCAGCAGAAAGCCTAAAGACAGGGGTGGGGGAGGAAAGGGGCCCAGGAAGAAGAGTGCCAGCCTTCTTGGGGACCTTGAGTTCCCACAGGTGGAGGAAACTCTGGAGGTTTGGGCTTCTTGGCATATACCTCAAGTGGGGAGCAAATTTGCCAAGAAAGGCTTGGCAAGCAGCTCACCTGGGGTCCTCATGAGCCCCAAGGCTCCTTTGTGTCATCTTCTTTGGAGTGCCATTCATCAAATCAAGCTAGGACTTCAGCTCCCTGGTATGATCTCTTCCATTGGCCCTCACGCCAGGACAAGGCTGGAGAAGCAGCGGGGTGTATGTAGTCCAGAGAGTGCTGGACCTGGGGGCAGGAGGCCTTGGTCTCAATCCTACCTCAGCCCTTTGCACACTGTGGTGCTTAGAATAGGTTACCTAACCAGTTAGTGTGGGGCAGTGGAAGGAGCCCGGGTTCAAATCCTGAGTGACTTTAAGCAAGGCCTTTCTCCTCTTTGGGCCTCAGTTTCTTCCTCTGTAAAATGAGAGGATGACCTCTAAGATTCCTTCTAGCTCTAAATCTATGATCCTATGTGCCTCTCTGAATCTCAGAGATCATGGTACTTGTGTGAGCTGTCTGTCAGGGCTGTCACAAAAGAAGCACTCCTGATCATTTGAACAGTAGGCTGGAGGAGTGGTTAGGAGGCCTTGACAAGAATGTAGGCTAGATCAGTAGTGAGGGGGGGCCTGGACTCTAGACTCAAATGGCAGGGGACTGAGTTGAGGGAGGATCCACAGGACTTGGTGAGTAGTTAAGCTGGTAGAAATGAGCCAGAGGGCCCCTGAGAGATCTGCAGTCAGAAGGAGGAAGGAGGTGCCCAAAGCTCAGGCCTAGAGAGACACCATTAGGAGGCAACTGCAGAGAGTAAGGAATCAAAGCCCAGGGAAATGCACAGGGTTGATTAAGGAGAAGAGATTGAGCCAAAGCCCGGGGGAGATAGGGCAGCTGCAGGGAAGGTGAGGGACCAAGGAGGTTGGAGGGAGGCCAGGTTAGTGCCAAGGCTGGGAGGTGAGAAGGAAGGAGTCAGCACAGTCTGCAGCTGCAGAGGCCACAAAGGACGTGGGCATCAGAGTCAAAGGGCATTCGTGGCCTGGGAGAAGGCTGGGGCCCAGTGACAGAGGAACAGTGAGGAAGCAAGTGCCATGGTCACAGACAACTTGTCCAGGTAGTTTTGCAATGAAGGAGATGTGAGATATGAGCAGTTGTAAGGAGCAGAGGAGTCAAGGCAAGGCCTTTTGCTGTAAGGTTTGGAGCCCCAAGTCCCTTATGTGCAGCTAGGAAGATGCCCCTGGCAATGCAGGTAGGGGCCTGACCACAAGAGCATGAGCCTGGAGTAGATCCAGGAGCGAATGGGATCTAGGACACCTTTAAGATGGCAATTCGCCCAAGTGACCAGTCCCTAGCTCTTCTGTGACCATAAGTGGGGGAAGGTGGTGAGCAAGGTTGGCGAGAGGGCCCAGGGGGTTTCCTCAGCTAGAAGATGAGGGGGCCAACCAAATGCTGCCAAAGTCTTTTCTCGCCCTAAACCTACAATCCTATGATGTGGATACTCCTAGAGAGATTCTGAAGGAGACTTCTGAATCCTCTCAGGGGCCGTAGAGGTCAAGAAGCAAGACCCACTCCCACAGGCTAGTTTTCTCCGAAAAGACAATGAAACCATTCTCAAGACTTAATCCATTCAGAGGACTAAGGTTCAGACGGTTGCCATAGCTTCCTGGTCTCCTGAGTAGAAAAGCTCAGGGCATTGGATACGAGGGGCTTCTCAGGCTGGACACATGCTCCTGATGGGTACACCATTGTGGCAAATGGAAAGGCAGGGCAGCTGCCTCCAACTGAGTCAATGCTGTGGCCTTGCTGAATAGCTTTTCCATGCTGTGGTTAAGGAAACCTCCTTTTGTTTAATATTAAATGGTCTCCAAGGGTTTCATTTGGTTCTGATACTAGCCATATACATACTATGATGTAACATGACTTTTCAAAGGCTTCAGGCTTGTTTTCTCAAACCACATGAACTCTAGCAGGTCAGGCTCCCAAACAGAGCTTCCTGGGGTTGCCCTGGAGGGATTGTGAGTGTCTGTCTCTTTACATAAGTTTTTAGTGATCTTTTGGGTTTTTTTATTACCATAATTTCCTGCAGTATTTCCGCCTCCCCCCTCAAACAGCCATCCCATGTAAAAACATTTTTAAAGATCAGAAAGAGGAAAAAAAGTCAGCAAAAAGGATCATTACATTGAAAAAGTCTGAAAATATGTGCAATGCACCACATTCGTGTACCTCCTGCCTCTGCCTTCTCTGTCTCTCCATCCCAGCCAAGCTTATTCTTTGTAACTTTGCTGTGTTCACTTTCGAATTTTCTGTGCCTAGTTGTTTCTCCCATGGACACTGATGCGATCAGACATATTGGGTTTTGGGCTCTGCTCAGTCCCCTCTGCATCAGTTCATGGAAATCTTTCCATGTTTCTCTGTATTCATCCCATTCATCATTTCTTACAGTGCTGCATGATTCAATTATATTCATTTACTACAATTCATCAATTCTAGCCATTCCCCAATGGAAGGGCATCATTTCCATTTTAAAGTCCAAGGACTTTATTTCCAATTTCTTGATTGCCCCAAAAGTGCTGCTACAAATGTCTTGGTGTATGTAGGGACTTTCTTCTTATCAATGGCATTCTTGGGGTATAAGCCTAGTGCTGTAGTGTCTGGTTCAAAGAATATGGACATTTTAGTCCCTTTATTTGTATAATTCCAGACTTCTTTCCAATGCGTTTATGTGACTCCACAGTTCCACCGACAATGCACTATCTTTCCACAACCCTGACAACGTGGATTATTTTCATTTTTTTATCATCTTTGTGAATTTTTAGGGCATGAGGTGAAACCTTAGGGTTGTTTTGATTTGCACTTCTCTAATTATTAGTGATTTGGAGCATTTTTCATAGGATTATTAATAGTCTACAATTCTTGTTTTGAGAGCTGTTGGGATGGGAAGTATCTTTATAATAACATCTGTTTAAATCCCCATTTTGAACCATTCTCCCTAATACCAATCAGTTAGTATCATACAGTTAGTATCTACTTTATGCTGTTAATTGATCCAATGTTTAATGGCCCAAACTCATTTACCCAGTTATCACAAGTTAGGTTTCACTGAATATATCTGGCAAGACCAGTACAACCATACCCCTGCATTGCAGGCATGCTTTCCCATATAATCCCTGGGGACAATGGATTCAAATTTAAAGTAGTTACATTGGCCCCACCATGTTTGATTCCAAATGCAGGTAGACAGAGTTACTTCCTTGCTTGCAGAAATCAGTGCCTTGATGTCCATTTGCTGGCTTTAACTCAACCTCACTCTACCTCCTGAACCCCTGGCACTTTCCCAACCTTTCTAGACTCACAAGCCTCGTCCGTCTTGTCTCCACTGAATCATGCATTCATGGTTTCATGTCTGCCAGGGAGGGGAGAGTAAACTTTGCCTCTTCACTTGAACACAGTCAAGAAGGAAGAGAGAACAAGGTTGAGTAGCTCTGTCTCAAAAACCTTTCCTCACTACACAGTAAGACAACTGGAAAGTCACAGAATATTTGCACATGTTACAAGGGCAAAGTCAGAGAGCAGGTTCTATTACATATCATTAGATATTTCTGGAAGCAGACTCCCTAGCCTCTGTGTGAGTAGGTAGCAGGCAGAACATGCTGCTTCTTCTCTGAGGACAGGGCTCCCACTGGCCAGCGCACTCTTTTTGTTAAATGTTAGATGGTCCCCCAGTGTCTTGTTCTGTTCCATAATCAAGCCTGAACTTCATCTAGGTGTGGCTGAAATGAAGTGGGGACAGATTTTGAGATTTCTCGAGAGAGTTCACGTAGAGCTCCCTCTCCTGCCCTCCTCCTCATCTCCTGTCACCCAGATGCCTTCTTCACCCCCGTCTCACACAAGAAGGTGAGCCTTCTCCTAGCTCAAGCCAACCCTTGCACCTGCACAAGTGATCTTGTTCTGTTCTGCCTCCTCCAGCAGAGTGCCTCCTCTGTCATCCACCCTCTGTCACTGGCTCTTCCGCTGCTTCGTACACACACATCTATGTCTCCTCTATCCTCACTTGCTCTGTCCATCCCCTCTAATTATCATCCCATATCTCTTAGTGTATTTACTTTTGATTTTTTGTGCTCAGTGGCTAAAGTCTTTGAGCAGGCCCCCATTTCCTTTCCTCTCTGTTCCTTCTTGACTCTTGTAAATCTGACTTCTCACCTCATCATTCAACTGAAGCTGTTATCTCTAATGTGACTCTTGCTTGTCACATCTAATAGCCTTTCCTCGGTCCTCATCCTTCTTCATCTCTGCCTCCTTTGGTGCTGGTCATCACTCTCTCTCCCCTCTAGGTTTTCAGGATGTCCCTCTCTTTGGTTCTCCTTCCCTCGTCTGACTGGTCCTTTGCTCCATCTTCATCCAGATCACTGAACTGAGTCGTACATGGGGTGGGGGGGTGGGGGTGGGAAGTGTAAGAAAACTTTTAAAAGGGAGGCAGGTTCTGAAACAAAGGGCTTTTTATTTGATCGTGGAGGTGATCGGGAGTTTATGGAGTAGGGGGTGATAGGGTCAGTGCTGTGTTTCAGGAAGTTAACTTTGGCAGCTAAGGAGAGAGAACGGTGGCAGCTCCCTACAGTAGTCCCAGCATGATGTGCTGAGGATGTGCACCAGGCTGGTGGCAGTGTCAGAGGAGAGATGTTAACAGACCTTGCATATGAGATTATGGCACTGTTTTTGGTGAACTCAGGGGAATCATGGGCAACAGGAGAGGTGGCAGAAGCCTGGAAAGGGGCAGATATTCCCATTTTTCAAAAGGTGGAAATCCACAAACTTTATATTGGTGGTGCAAAAGTGGCAGAGGGAGCATACTGGTCCTAGAGTCTGTAGATCCTTGGTATGAGACCAGGTATGGACTGAGGGCAGTGAGGTGGTGCAGTGGTTAGAGCACTGGGCCTGGAGTCAGGAAGACTTGAGTTTAAATCTGACTTGAGACACTTCCTACCAGTGTGACCCTGAGCAAGTCACTTCACCCTGTTTGCCTCAGTTTCTTCATCTGTAAAATGAGCTGGAGAAGGAAATGAAAAACCCTCCAGTATCTTTGCCAAAGAGTTGAACACGACTGAAACAACTGAAAAACAGCAAATGAACTGCAGGCTTCTCTAGGCTTATGCTCTCAGATAGAACTACCATTGTCGTATCTGCTACCTCTGGTGTCTTTATGTGAAAATGGCCTGGGGATTGTAGTGGGCCACCATGCCTCTGATCCAGTGGCCAAAAAAGCAAAAAGGCCTTTTGGATTTGTTCACAGAACCAGTGAAGTGCTTGTCCTGCTGCCCTCACCAGATTAAGTCTGCAATACTCTAGCCACTTCTGGTCACCCATCTTCAGGAAGGCTACAGACAAGTTGAGGCATCCAGAGATCAGGGACCAAGGCAGTGAGGACACCTTCACATTGAAGGAATTGAAAATATTTAATATGAAAAGACTTAGAAGGGAGCACAATGGGTGCTTTCAGATATCTGAAAGTTGGCATATGGATGGAGGATTAGCTTTACTCTGACCTCAGAAAGTGGAATTTGTACAAATGAGCAGAAATGACAGCTTGGGGGTCAATGTAAAGAAGACCTTTCTCGCAATCAGAGATGCCCAATGAAGCACTGTACTTGCTTGATGAAGAGGATCATGCTGTGAGTCTCCAGGCAGGGGCTGGATGACCATCTGTCATGGATGCCATGAAAGGGAGGCTGCAAGTGGAGGAGATTGAACTCTCTGACCTCCTAGATCTCTTCTAGCTCAGAGATTCTTAATTCTATATACCTCTTCATCCTCTTCCAATTAAACCTGCTTTTCTCAAGTACCATCATTCAAGCTTAATTAAAAAATCTGATAACAAGGTTTCCTAACCTGTTTCATGGTCTTTCTTCAATGAGTAGTAGATTGGTGCTCATAGCTGGACCTTCAGTTCTGGGCCCCACATTTTACTAGTGGCTAAGCTGGAGGATAAGAGGTAGCATAAGACAATAGAAAGAACACTGGATTTGGGATCAGAAGACCCCCAAATTCTGTCTCTATAACCTTCTTACTGGATGATATTGGTCCATTACTGTGGCCTCTGTGGACCTTCTTTTTCTCATGTAAAATGGGGGATTGGATTAGATGACACTGAGGTTCTGTGATCCTATGATCATCTAGGGGAAGATTACAAGAATGTTGATGAAATGAAAGAGCCTCTTTCTTTACACTGAAGGAGTTTAGCCTGAAGTGAAGATGTAGGGAGAATATGAGAGCTCTCTTCCATCATCAGAAGGGCTATTGTGTAGAGGAGGGATCATCTTTGTTCTCCTTGGTCCCAGTGGGCAGGGGAAATGACAGAGAGGCAAATTTAGGTTGGATGTCAGGAAGGAGAACTTGCTAGAGCTATGAGCTGTCTTCAAGTGGAAGTGGTGGGCTCCCCTTCAGGTTGTGATGCCTGGTAAGCCTGCCTTTAGCACATGTGTCCTTTCCTCTTCTTATTGGTCTCCTCAGAACTCTCTCAGGTCAAGCAATGGGCTTCCCCAAATGTGGCTGCAAGAGTGTAACATAATCCTCTGATTGGGTGCTGAGCCCTCTTGGTTCTGTTTTTCCTCTGTTATTTATTTCCTTTTTCTCCTGGATAGAGCATGCTTGTTGATACTTGTTTGCATGTCAACTCCCCCAGCAGATTGGGAGCTCTTGAAGGCAGGGACTATCTTTTACTTAACGCAGTGCTTGGCACATAGTAGATGCTTAATCACTGTTTATTGATTGATTGACTGATTGATTGATTAGGGCAGCAGAAATAAGTAATGTGTGCCTTAAAAAGCAGCCCACAATGCCACGTCACACTGCTGACACTCTAGTCAAAGCCCCAGATCTCTTGGTTAAATTGTCCTACTGTATCACATCTGACTTGAACTCAGGAAGTTGATTTCTTGAATGTCCAGAAGGACAGAAGAGGCTATCTTCTCCCCCTCCTCCTCTCCTCCCTGCTCCTCTTCTTCTCCCCTTCTCCCCCTCTATTCTTTTCCACAGGTTAGCTTACAGAAAAAAAGAGTTGGCCACCCAGTGAACATGATTCCAGCCAGGATAATAGATTCCAAGCTGGAAGGCACCAAAGAGGTCTTCTTATCTGATGCCTTTGTTTTATAGAGGAGGAAGCTGGGGTCCTGAGAGGAGAAAGGACAGTGGCTGAGCTGGGATTCCAAGCCAGGAGCAGCTCTCTTCAGACAGACCTGTGTCTCTCACACCAAATCTGCCTGTGCTCAAGGAGAACATGTTCTCATTTCCACATTGAATCCTGTGTGACTCTGAGCAAGTCTCTGCCCCTCCAGGTCTCCTTCTCCTGTTCTCTCACCCTAGGGGTTGGACTATGTGGTCTCTAAGATTTTTTCCAGCTCCAATTGCCAGTGAGTAATGAGGCCACAGTGTTCTTGGGGATAAGGGCTCCTGATCATAGCCTCACAGAAGGGCTTTTCTTTCTTTTTTGTTTATTTATTTATTTTTAGTTTTCAACATTCATTTCCACAAAATTTTGAGTTCCAAATTTTCTCCCCATCTCTCCCCTCCCCCATCCCAAAACTCCATGCATTCTGATTACTCCTTCCCCCAATCTGCCCTCCTTTCTATCACACCCCTCCCTTCCCTTATCCCCATCTTCTCTCTTTCCTTGTAGGGCAAGATAGATTTCTATACCCCATTACCTGGATTTCTTATTTCCCAGTTACATGCAAAAACAATTCTCAACATTCATTGCTAAAACTTTGAGTTCCAACTTCTCTCCCTTCCCCCCTCCCCACTCTCCCCACTGAGAAGATAAGCAATTCAATATAGGCTGTATATGTGTACTTGTGCAAAAGACTTCCATAAGAGTTATGTTGTGTAAGACTAACTATATTACCCTCCATCCTATCCTGCCCCCATTTCTTCTGTTCTCTCTTTCAAACTTGTTCCTCCCCAAGATTGTTTACTTCTAATTGCTCCCTCCTCCCATTTGCCCTCCTTTCCATCATCCCCCCACCCTGCTTATCCCCTTCTGCCCTACTTTCCTGTAGTGTAAGATAGAGTTTCATACCAAATTGAGTGTGTATGTTCTTCCCTCCTCAAGCTAAATGTGATGAGAGTAAGCTTCACTTTTTTCCTCTCACCTCCCCCCTTTTCCCCTCCATTGAAAAAGCTTTTTCTTGCCTCTTTTATGAGAGATAATTTGCCCCATTCCATTTTTCCCTTCCTCCTCCCAATATATTCCTCTCTCATCCCTTAATTTTATTTTTTAGATATGATCCTTTCCTATTCAACTCACCCTGTGCCCTCTGTCTATATGTGTGTTTGTGTTTGTGTGTGTGTGTGTGTGTAATCCCTCAAACTACTTAAATACTGAGAAAAGTTTCAAGAGTTACAAATATTATCTTTCCATGTAGGAATGTAAACAGTTCAACTTTAGTAAGTACCTTATGACTTCTCTTTGCTGTTTACCTTTTCATGCTTCTCTTCATTCTTGTGTTTGAAAGTCAAATTTTCTTTTCAGCTCTGGTCTTTTCATCAAGAATGCTTGAAAGTCCTCTCTTTCATTGAATGACCATTTTTTCCCCTGAAATATTATACTCAGTTTTACTGGGTAGATGATTCTTGGTTTTAATCCCAGTTCCTTTGACTTCTGGAATATCATATTCCAAGCCCTTTGATCCCTTGATGTAGAAGCTGCTAGATCTTGTGTTATCCTGATTGTATTTCCACAATACTTGAATTATTTCTTTCTGGCTGCTTGCAATATTTTCTCCTTGACCTGGGAACTCTGGAATTTGGCCACAGTGTTCCTAGGAGTTTCTCTTTTCAGATCTCTTTCAGGAGGTGATCGGTGGTTTCTTTCAATATTTATTTTACCTTCTGGTTCTAGAATGTCAGGGTAATTTTCCTTGATAATTTCATGAAAGATGGTGTGCAGGCTCTTTTTTTTGATCATGGCTTTCAGGTAGCTCCATAATTTTTTAAATTGTCTCTCCTGGATCTATTTTCCAGGTCAGTTGTTTTTCCAATGAGATATTTCACATTATCTTCCATATTTTCATTCTTTTGGTTTTGTTTTGTAATTTCTTGCTTTCTCATAAAGTCATTAGCTTCCATCTGTTCCATTCTAATTTTTAAAGAACTATTTTCTTCAGTAAGCTTTTGAACTTCCTTTTCCATTTGGCTAATTCTGCTTTTTAAAGCCTTCTTCTCCTCATTGGCTTTTTGGACCTCTCTTGCCAATTGAGTTAGCCTATTTTTTTAAAATTTATTTATTTAACTTTTAACATTCATTTTCACAAAATTTTGGGTTCCAAATTTTCTACCCATTTGTCCCCTCCCTCCACCCCAAAACACCAAGCATTCTGATTGCCCCTATCACCAATCTGCCCTCTCTTCTATCATCCCTCCCTTCCCTTGTCCCCATCTTCTCTTTTGTCCTGTAGGGCCAGATAACTTTCTATACCCCTTTACCTGTATTTCTTATTTCCTAGTAGCAAGAACAGTACTCGACAGTTGTTCCTAAAACTTTGAGTTCCAACTTCTCTTCATCCCTCCCTCCCCACCCATTCCCTTTGGGAAGGCAAGCAATTCAATATAGGCCATATCTGTGTAGTTTTGCAAATGACTTCCATAATAGTTGTGTTGTGTAAGACTAACTATATTTCCCTCCATCCTATCCTGCCCCCCATTACTTCTGTTCTCTCTTTTGATCCTATCCCTCCCCAAGAGTGTTGACTTCAAATTGCTCCCTCCTCCCATTGCCCTCCCTTCCATCATCCCCCCCCACCCTGCTTAGCCCCTTCTCCCCCACTTTCCTGTATTGTAAGATAGGTTTTCATACCAAAATGAGTGTGCATTTTATTCCTTCCTTTGGTCGAATGTGATGAGAGTAAACTTCATGTTTTTCTCTCACCTCCCTTCTTTTTCCCTCCACTAAAAAGTCTTTTGCCTGCCTCTTTTATGAGAGATAATTTGCCCCATTCCATTTCTCCCTTTCTCCTCCCAATATATTTCTCTCTCACCCCTTAATTTCATTTTAAAATATGATCCCATCCTATTCCATTCACTCTGTGCTCTCTGTCTCTGTGTGTGTGTGCATGTGTGTGTGTGTGTGTGTGTGTGTGTGTGTGTGTGTGTAATCCCAACAACTACCCAGATACTGAAAAGTTCAAGAGTTACAAATATTGTCTTTCCATGTAGGAATGTAAACAGTTCAGCTTTAGTAAAGTCCCTTATGACTTCTCTTTGCTGTTTACCTTTTCATGCTTCTCTTCATTCTTGTGTTTGAAAGTCAAATTTTCTTTTCAACTCTGGTCTTTTCATCAAGAATGCTTGAAAGTCCTCTGTTTCATTGAAAGACCATTTCCCCGCCCCCCTCCCCGAAGTATTATGCTCAATTTTGCTGGGTAGGTGATTCTTGGTTTTAGTCCTAGTTCCTTTGACTTCTGGAATATCATATTCCATGCCCTTTGATCCTTTAATGTAGAAACTGCTAGGTCTTGTGTTATCCTGATTGTATTTCCACAATACTTGAATTGTTCCTTTCTAGCTGCTTGCAATATTTTCTCCTTGACCTGGGAACTCTGGAATTTGGCCACAATGTTCCTAGGAGTTTCTCTTTTTGGATCTCTTTCAGGTGGTGATCGGTGGATTCTTTCAATATTTATTTTGCCCTCTGGTTCTAGAATATCGGGCAATTTTCCTTGATAATTTCATGAAAGATGATGTCTAGGCTCTTTTTTTGATCATGGCTTTCAGGTAGTCCCATAATTTTTACATTGTCTCTCCTGGATCTATTTTCCAGGTCAGTTGTTTTTCCAATGAGATATTTCACATTATCTTCCATTTTTTCATTCTTTTGGTTTTGTTTTGTGATTTCTTGGTTTCTCATAAAGTCATTAGCCTCCATCTGTTCCATTCTAACTTTGAAAGAACTATTTTCTTCATTGAGCTTTTGGACCTCCTTTTCCATTTGGCTAATTCTGCTTTTTAAAGCTTCCTTCTCCTCATTGGCTTTTTGAACCTCTTTTGCCAATTGAGTTAGCCTATTTTTCAAGGTGTTATTTTCTTCAGCATTTTTTTTGGGTCTCCTTTAGCAAGGTGTTGACCTGCTTTTCATGCTTTTCTTGCATCTCTCTCATTTCTCTTCCCAGATTTTCCCTCCACCTCTCTAACTTGATTTTTAAAATCTTTTTTGAGCTCTTCCATGGCCTGAGCCCACTGAATATTTATTTTGGGTATTTGGGATACAGAAGCCTTGACTTTTATGTCTTTCCCTGATGGTAAGCATTGTTCTTCCTCATCAGAAAGGATGGGAGGAGACACCTATTCACCAAGAAAGTAACCTTCTATGGTCTTATTTTTTTTCCCTTTTCTGGGCATTTTCCCAGCCAAGTGACTTGACTTCTAAGTTTCCTCTCCACACCCACCATGCCTCCAGATCCGCCTAGTCAGGGCTTGGGAGCTGAGATTCAAATGCTACTTCCCAGCCTCAGGGCTTTCGGCAGGGGCGGGGCTGCTATTCAGTGTGAGATTAAGTTCAGGTGCTTGGGTGGGGGCAGGGCCACCACAAAGGGCTCAGTACCCTCAGGGGGTTTATGTGGAGACCTTCAACAATGGATCTGAGCTCTTGCCTGCTTTGGGAGCCCTTGTCTGCTGCTGTGTCCTCTGCTGCCTCCCGAGGGGGCCTGAGTTATGGGGGACACCCCACTCCCCTCTCTGAAAGCCAAAAAGACCCTCTCACTGACCTCTGTGCCTGTGGGTAGAGGGACCTGCATGGCCGCTGGAGATTCTGTCCCTGAAGCCTGCTCGGATCTGCTCCTCTCGGTGCCATGTGGCCAAGGCAGGGCTGGGCTCTGCTCCAGGTCTGGGGCACGATGGTCCTTTTGCGTTGGTTTTTCAGGGCTCTCTGGAACAGAAATCTCCTCCACCCTGTTGTTCTGTGGCTTCTGCTGCTCCTAAATTTGTTGGGAGTTCTTCTTTACAGGTATTTTATGGGCTGTGGGTTTGGAGCTAGCATATGTGTATCTTTCTACTCCGCCATCTTGGCTCCTCCCAAGTTAGCCTATTTTTAAAGGTGTTATTTTCTTCAGCATTTTTTGGGTCTCTTTTAGCAAGCTGTTGACCTGCTTTTCATGATTTTCTTGTATCTCTCTCATTTCTCTTCCCAATTTTTCTTCTACCTCTCTAACTTGATTTTCAAAATCCTTTTTGAGCTCTTCCATGGCCTGGGACCATTGAATATTTATGTTGGAGATTTTGGGTGCAGAAGCCTTGACTTTTAGGTCTTCCTCTGATGGTATGCATTGTTCTTCCTCATTCAAAAGGATGGAAGAAAATGCCTGTTCACCAAGTAAGTAGCCTTCTATAGTCTTATTTTTTCCCCTTTTGGGGCATTTTTCCAGCCAGTTACTTGACTTTTGAGTCCTTTGTCAAGAGGAGGGTATACTCTGGCGACCTGTAAGTTCTCAGCTCCTCCAAGGTGGCACAATCAAGAGAGAGGAGTTTATTCCTCTCCTGGCCTGTGCTCTGATCTGAGGGCTACCGGAAGCTTTTCTGCCCAGGTTCTGTGAGTAGAATTCACTCTTCAGAGCCTCCACCAGCTCCATCACGCCAGCCAGCACTCCTCCTCACCTCAGGGCTGCCACTCAGGGCTGAAACCTAGATCAGCCACTCAATTCCCCCAGGGTCTTTAAACTGTGGCCTCCAAAAATGGACGCTGCCAGTGAGGTCTCAGCTGCTGGCAGATTCAGACCACATTCTTTTCTCACTCAGGTGAAAGAGCTTTCTTACCGACCTTTGAAGCTGTCTTTGGCGTTTGTGGGTTGAGAAATCTGGGAACTGTTACAGGTGGTGCCCTGATGCGGTGCCTTGCGGCCTAGCCTGGGCTGGGCTCCATGGGCTGCACTCTACTCTGAGACCAGTGTGATAGACCTTTCCTGTAGGCCTTCCAGGCTGCCTTAGATTGGAAATCTCTTTCACTCTATCGTTTTGTGGCTTCTGCTGCTCTTGAATTTGTTTAGAGTCATTTTTTACAGGATTTTTATGGGCTATGGGAGGAGGAGCTTCTACAGGTCTGTCCTTGTACTCCACCATCTTGGCTCCACCCCCTCCCACAGAAGGGCTTTTCAAGCACTGGGGCTGGTACAGGAAGGAGGAGCCACCAACTCAGCAGCTTGGGGGCCCTTATATCCTGTCTAGATATGGTATTTTTCTTCCCCTTTAGGGATAGTGGGATGGTGGATACACCTTTATGTTCCAGGGGCCCCTTCCACTTTTGGTAAATCACCAGGTTTAAGGTAAACTTAAATGGGGGCAGGAGGTTGCCCTGGTTGACCTCTGTAGGGCCTTCTCAGTCTTTGAGTTCTAGAAGAGTGGCTGCATAAGACAGTATGAAGACTGGGTCTAGAGTCAGAAGCCCTGTGTGGCCTAGGGTGAGTCCCTTCAGCTTCTTAGCCCTCAGTTTTCTCCTCTGGAGAAGGAGAATCCAGACTGATGACCCTGACATTCTCAGCATATAGTCATCATTGTCCTAAGATCTCCCTCCTCCAGCCCAGGAAATCAGTCTCATATTTGAGAATTTGGTTGCTTCCCCTCCCCCAGCTCCTTTCCCATGCTCTTCTCTTGGGAGGCTGATCAATAAGCCTCCTCCTCATCACAGCATCACCCCAGTGACTCCTCTTGATGGACCTTAATATAGCACAGAGGAAAGTGAAAAGCCACCCCACACTGAGCAGAGTGAGAGAGGAGAGTCATAGCTGTAGGGGCAGCCACAGTCAGGGGAACCAGGCAAGACATTGAGCTCTGAACATCCTTCTCCTGTATGATCTCATGCTATGATTTTTAGTAGTCCTGGGTCCAAGGACCAAGGTACCCAGAGACTCTAACCAGGTGGGCCTTACTTGGCCTAGATTGGGACACAAGTGGTTAGAGGGTAGAGTAGAGGTGATTTTGCAGGACTCCCACCCCAGTTTATCTCTGCTTTTAGCCATGATTTCTCCTTAGCTTGGTTCCTGGCCCCTTTGGTCATTCCAAGGGACCCTCAGGTACTCATCACTCTTCATTCTTTGGCCTTCCACAGATACTCTGGGTGGATGGGCACCTTCCTCAAGTCTCCCTTTCTTCCTCTTAAGAAGAGGAAGAGGAACGTCTCACAAATGATACAAGTGAAAGATAGTTTTTTACTGAGATGAGACTGAAGAGGGCCATAGAAGGAGATGTGAACTGGAGGTGATGAAGATGAGGACCAGTGGGCAGTAGGTAGGGGGGTATCGTGGTGGGGGTTCATGTTCAGGCATCTCTAACGTTGAGGGAGGCTTGGCATTTGGGGGATGGCTTGAGGTGGGGAGAGAGAAGAGCCACATGAGCACTTTTTCTTTGGAAAGACCTAAATATCCCCATTGGTTGGTGCTCCACTCCACCAGACCAACCGGTTGGCTAACCAGATCCCGAAGGGACCCTGAAGGTCATGTGATCCAACTCCATGATTTTATGAAGGATGTAAAGACTTGGCCAAAACATTGAAGGTGGTGAGGAATAGAGTTGGGATTGGAGGCTGGGGTCTCTGGCACCAAAATCGGGCTCTGCCACTGCACTGCATTGGTGGAAACCTCTTGTCCCCCTCCCCAGCCCACCCTTGACAAGCTCCCCCAAGACTGAGGTGGGGGTGGGAAATAGCCTGGAGAATTGGGTTGTGATAAAGGTTGTCTTTGTTAAATGCTGCTGAACAAAGGAAAGGATCCTTGGGGTAGCCGAGCAGAGTGGAGAGAAGGGGTGGGGGAAGCCAGGGCCCACAACCAAGGACAGTCAGTAAGGCAAAGGCAGACCAGCTTAATCAGTGGGTCCAGTAGTTTGGACTGTAGTGAATATCTTAAGCCAGATCAGATAGGGTTGAGATCAACACAATGGACCCTAACTTGCAGGTATTTCGAGGACTGAAAACAAGAGAACTCAGCTTAGGCCCAGTGGGGAGAGTAGTCAGAGACTGGCAAGTAAGTATCTTCAAGAGCTTGGCTGACCTTTGAATGGAAGGGGAGGCATAGCCAGTAATGCCTGGACAAGTGCAGTGGAATCAGGGGCCTTTTGTGGTCCCTGTACCTGTCCTCCACTGACTGCTGAGCAGAAGAGAAGGCTGGGAGCCAAAGAAGCCTGTCCTTGACCCCTTGGCTGAGGGCACTGGAAAAGTGCCCATGGCACCATGACAGGAAGCTTACAGAGCAGCTTTCTGGGGAGGGGGATGCCCTGGTAATGTGGCTGAGGCTGTGGGGGGTCCCATTTCATTATATTATTATTCATGAAGGACTCTTGTCCTTCATCTTGTCTTCATCTCCCTTTCCTTTTCCTTCCTTGGTGTCCAGAAGTAGCACTGGTTATAAGGATGGGTGGCAGGGTAATTTTGGCACTCTGTGAGTATCCAAAGGCTATCCCTTCCTTCAAAGCCACTCTTGTTGGTGCAGAGACTTTGGCTACAGTTTTCCCTTCCCTCATTAGAAGTACCACCAAGTTCTAGCATTGTGTCTGTGGCAGGAGGAGCCCTCAAAACTGGGGTGTCTAGCCAGAGAGGGATGGTCCAGGAGAGTAGAAGCTTCTTGAAGGCAGGACTATTTCATTTGTGTCTTTCTAGTCACAGGGTCTAGCACTGTTCCTGGCCCAGAGCTTAATACATGTTTGTTGGTGAATTTTCAAAGCTAGCTATCTTCAAGTATTTGACAAGCTGTCATGGGAAAGAGGGATTAGCTGTGGTCAGCTTCAAATCAATAAACATTTCTTGACTTGACTTGATGGGTTGTACTCAAACTGCCCACATCCATCCATCCATCCATCCATCCATCCATCCATCCATCCATCTATCCATTCATCTATCCTTCCATCCATCCATCCATCCATCTATCCATTCATCCATCAATCAATCAGCATTTATTAAGCACCTACTCTGCATCAGAGACTTAGCTAGGCATTAGGGGATGGAAAGATAAAAGTGATGCAGTCCCTGTTCTGGATTGGCTGGTGTGTACACAGACAGACTGATGAAGTAAATGCAAAATGTTTGCAAGATAAATCCAAGGCAGTTTCGAGGTAGGGGAAGGCACTAGCAGCTGGGAAGTCAAGCAAGCCTTTCCATAGGAAATGGCACTTAAGTGAGCTTTGGAGGAAGCTAGGGATTCTGAGAGGGAGAGGAGAGGAGGAATGTGTTCCAAGAATGGGAGACAACTAAGCAAAGGCATGGAGGTAAGAAATGGGATCTGTCATGTGAGGACCAGCAAGCAGGACAGCCACCTTGGCTGGACCATAGAGTATATGAAGTGAATAAGATGGAATAAGGTTGGAAAGATAGGTTAGGGTAGGTTGAGAGGGACTTGAAATGCCAAACAGAGAGACTAGTGGTTTATCCTAGTGGCAAAAGAGAATTTCTTGAGCAGGGGAGAAAGAGGTCTCCTTCTGGTCAGACATGAGCTTTAGGAAAATCACTTTGGTACCTGCGGGGGGTTGGGGGGTTGAGAAGCCCAGGGTCAAGGCTATTGCAGTAAGGAGGCAAGAGTCCCTTCTTAGGAGGAGGGCAGTGGCCCTGGAAGGAAGAGTCAGGAGGGGCAGATTTTGACTTGGTAGAAGGAAGCTTTCTTTAGATGCCCACAGTGGCCTGGACTGCATTCTGTCCTTGCTGTCCTTCAAACAGTCTAGATGCCACTGTAGGCAGCAATGGCCCAGGGACCTAAGGCCTCTGATAGAAGGCTCCTCTTGAGCATAAGCCTGGCTGGGTTCCTGCTTCAGTCTAGCTTCTGGCTCTTCACATGAGCCCCGGCTTCTCTCTGCCTCCAGGTATCATCCTCAGTCTCCCTGTGTGCCTGTCCCAGCATCACTCCTTTCCTCCTCTCCCTGCGCTGGCCTTCCTTTACAGCTCCTTCGCTCTCTTATTCATTCATCACCATCAGCTGGAATTTCAAATTAGGAATCCCATTAGCATGGAAGTCTGGGGAAGCCAAACTCCCCATTATGGATATCTTCCAAATGTCTATGCAGGTGGCAGAGCAGGCCAGAGCAGTGGCCTTGGCCCACCCCTGCCAAATGCAGCCCCAAGTCTGGGGCCCAGAGTATCTCTGACACCACTTCCTTGCTTAAGCACTTGAAAGGATCCAGCCCAAGGCAACTCCACTAACACTGAATAAGTACAAGGCCCTGAGCTGGGCAGTGAGGCAAGAGGTAGGGAATGGAAAAGGATAATTTGTCCCTCTCCCCATCCAAGGTGCTTACAACCAAATTGTAGGACCCTGGCAGTTCATATGAGAAGTAGGGACCAATCAGAAAATGCCTCACCAGGTCAGGGCCCTTAGAAGCCATTGTACCTTATTTTACCAAGGTCAAGTCAACAGCAAGACAAGCATTTATTTTTTTTTTATTAATTAATTAATTTTTAGTTTTCAACATTCATTTCCACAAGATTTTGAGTTCCAAATTTTCTCCCCATTTAGCCCCTCTGCCCACCCCAAGACATCGTGCATTATTATTACCCCTTTCCCCTCTCTTCTATCATACCTCTCCCTTCTCTCATCCCCCTCCCCTCCATTTTCTCACAGGACAAGATATATTTCTATACCCCACTGCCTGTATGTCTTATTTCTCAGTTGCATGTAAAGACAATTTTTAACATTCATCTTTAAAACCTTGAGTTCCAGCTTCTCTTCCTTCCTCTCTCCCCACCCATCCTCAATGAGAAGGCAAAAAATTCAGTATAGGTTATACATGTGTAGTCATGCAAAACACCTCCATAACAGTCATGATGTGAAAGACTATATTTCCCTCCATCCTATCTGGTCCCCATTTATTCTAGTGTTTCTCCTGTTCCTCCTCAAAAATGCTTATCCCTAATTACCCCTCCCTTCCGTCATCCCCCCCACCCCACACTTATCCCCTTCCCTCTTACTTTCCTCTAGTGTAAGATGAATTTTCATACCAAATTGAATGTGCATGTTATTCCCTCTTTAAGTCAAATCCAATGAGAACAAGGTTCACTCTTTCCCTCTCACCTCTCCCCTTCCCCTCCATTGAAAAAGTTTTTTCTTGCCTCTTTTATATGAGAGATAATTTACCCCATTCTATTTCTCTCTTTCTCCTTCTCCCAATGTATTCCTCTTTCCCCTTTATTTTTTTAGATATCATCCCTTCATATTCAACTCACCTTGTGCTCTCTGTTTATATGTATATAATCCCTCCAACTACCCTAATACTGAGAAAAGTCTCAAGATTTACAATTATCTTTCCATGTAGAAATGTAAACAGTTCAACTTTAGTAAGTCCCTTAAGATTTATCTCTCCTGTTTTTCATGCTTCTCTTGATTCTTGTGTTTGAAAGTCAGATTTTCTATTCATCTCTGGTTGTTTCAACAAGAATGCTTGAAAGTCCTCTATTTCACTGAAAGATCATTTTTTTCTCCTGAAGTATTATTCTCAGTTTTGATGAGTAGGTGATTATTGGTTTTAATCCTAGCTCCTTTGATCTCTGGAATATAATATTCCAAGCCCTTTGATCCCTTAATGTAGAGAAGCTGCTAGATCGTGTGTTATCCTGATTGTGTTTCCATAATACTGGAATTGTTTCTTTCTGTCCTCTTGCAATATTTTCTCCTTGACCTGGGAGCTCTAGAATTTGGTTACAATATTCCTAGGAGTTTTCCTTTGGGGATCTCTTTCAGGAAAAGATTGGTGGATTCTTTCAACATCCATTTTACCCTCTGGTTCTAGAATATCAGGGCAGTTTTCCTTGATAATTTCTTGAAAGATGATGTCTAGGCTCTTTTTTTGATCATGGCTTTCAGGTAGTCCAATAATTTTTAAATTGTCTCTCCTGGATCTATTTTCCAGGTCAGTTGTTTTTCCAATGAGATATTTCACATTGTTTGCTATTTTTTAA
The DNA here is from genome assembly GCF_028372415.1 of Notamacropus eugenii. Classification (NCBI taxonomy): domain Eukaryota; kingdom Metazoa; phylum Chordata; class Mammalia; order Diprotodontia; family Macropodidae; genus Notamacropus; species Notamacropus eugenii. The sequence goes on along the minus strand of NC_092879.1, from coordinate 98,985,963 downwards.
TTCCCTTGGTTTTGTTTCATAATTTCTTGATTTTTCCTAAAGTCATTAGCTTCCCTCTGCTCCTTTCTAATCTTTAAGGAATTATTTTCTTCAGTGAGTTTTTGGACCTCCTTCTCCATCTGCCTAATTCTACTTTTTAAGGTGTTCTTCTCATTGGCTTTTTGGATCTTTTGCCATTTCAGATAGTTTATTTTTTTCTTTTCTTCCTTTTAATTAATTTGTTTTCAGTTTTCAACAATCACTTCCATGAATTTTAAATTTTCTCTCTCTCCCTCCCCTTTCCCTCCCCGAGATGGCATGAAATCTTATATGGATTCTACACATAAATTCTTATTAACCACATTTTCACATTAGTCATGTTGCATAGAAGAATTAAAATGAATGGGAGAAACCATGAGAAAAAACAAACCGAACCAAAACATAACACAAGAGAAAATAATCTTCATTTTGCATCCCAATTCCATAGTTCTTTCTCTGGATGTAGATGGCATTTTGCCTCAGGAGTCCTTTGGGAATATTTTAGGTCCATTCATTGCTGTGAAGGGCTAAGTCTATCAGAAGTCGTCCTCACACCTTGTGGCTCTTACTGTGTATAATGTTCTCCTGGTTCTGCTCATTTCACTCAGCATCAGTTCATAAGTCTTTTCAGATTTTTCTGAAGTGTGCCTGTTCATCATTTCTTATAGTACAATAGTATTCCATTACATTCATACACCACAACTTGTTCAGCCATTCCCCAATTGATGGGCATTCCCTCGATTGCTAGTTCTTGGTCACTACAAAAAGAACTGCTATATTTTTGTACATGTGGAACCTTTTCCCATTTTTATGATCTCTTTGGGATACAGCCCTAGAAGTGGCATTACTGGGTCAAAGGGTGCACACATAGCCCTTTGACATAGTTCCAAATTGCTCTCCAGAATGGTTGGATCAGCTCACAGCTCCACCAACAATAAATTAGTGTTCCAACTCTCCCCCATCTTCTCCAACACTTATCATCTTCCTGTTTTTTCATGTTAGCCAATCTGATAGGTAAGGTGTGGTACCTCAGAGTTGTTCTGATTTGCATCTCTCTATTCAATAGTAATTTGGTCTATTTTTTAAGGTGTCATTTTCTTCAACATTTTTTGGGTAACCTTTAGCAAACAGTTGACTCCATTTTCATGATTTTCTTGCCTCACTCTCATTTGTCTTCCCAGTTTTTGCTCTACTTCTCTTACTTGATTTTCAAACTCCTTTTTGAGCTCTTCCATGGCCTGAGACCAATTCATATTTTTCTTGGAGGCTTTGGATGGAGGAGCTTTGACTTTGTTGTCTTGTTCTGTTTGTATAGTTTGGTCTTCCTCGTCATCAAAGTAAAATTCTATAGTCTGATTCTTTTTATGGTTTTTGCTCATTTCCCCAGTAATTTACTTGACTTTTGACCTCTTTGTTAAGGTAGTTCTCTGCTTCCAGTGGGGGTGAGGGGGTGTACTGTCAACTGCTCAATTGCCCCACAATCTGTGGGCCTAGAGCTCCAGAAACAGCCACTGCTGCTGCCACTGCTGCTGCCCCCGCTGTTTCTGCTTCTACAGTTGCTGCTGGCTCCTCCACCACCTTGAGGCTGGGGCCAGATCACTCTACTGTCTCACACAGTTCTCACAGATTTTTTCCACTGACCTTCCAATTTGTCCTCTGTGTTTTGCGGTCGTGAAGTCTGGAGACTGCCACAGGTGCCAGAGATTCAGTTCCACTGAGGCCTGCTCAGGTTCCATCTATGCTGGCACGGCCCACACTGGACTGTGTTCTGCTCCCAGCCTGGCGCAATAGACGCTTCCTGTCAACCTTCCAGGCTGTCTTGGACTAGAGATTTGCTTCACTCCATTATTCTGTGGGTTTTGCATCTCCAGAATTTGTTTAGAGTCATTTTTACAGGTATTTGGCTGGGCTTAGGGGCAGAGCTCTTGCTCCTACTCTACCATCTTGGCTCTGACCCAACAACAAGCATTAAGAAGCATCTACTATGTACCAAGCACTGTGCTGAGCACTGGGGGTACAAGCAAGGAGAAAACAGGAACCTTGCCTTCAGGGAGTTCAGAGTCTAGTGATCTGGATAACATATAAATGAGATTTCTACAGACCAATGGGAGTTCACAGTGAAGAGGACTGAGTGAGGCCTCTTGGAGGTGGAAGGTAGAGCCTGAGACCCAGAGAGAACAAAGAACTAAGCCAAGGGCACCTGAGGAATTAGGGGCAGACCAGGGGGACTGAAGATTCCCAGAGCAATGTTGCTTGGGGGTGGTACCCAAAGTCAGCGATGGGAAATCAGAAAGGCCTTCCTTGAGATCCCAGCTCAGGACTGGATTCCCAATGTGACTCCTCACCACCAATAAACACCATAAAATTCAGTCAAAACCTGCCCCACCTCCCTCAGGACAGTAGTCTGGGCCAGCAGGTCCCATCTACCATACTGTCCACCATGACCTGGTCCAGGGAAAGGCTCACTGCCTCTTCAGCAGCCAGAGGACTGCTGGGACGAGGTGGGAAATCTCTATGGTTCTCCTAGGGCCAAGGAGGCTGCTCTTGCCTCTGTGGCAGCCAGCACATCATGGGCTGGCATGGCACTCCTCCTCCCACAAGGCAGAGCTCACTTTGAGCTGGGCTGGGTCCAAGAGATTCAATTTATGACACATTTAATTTTTGCTTTGTTTTATTTTTCAATGAAAACCTATTAATTCTCTGTCTCTCCCACTCACCTACCCCCAATTTAACAGAAAATAAAAATAAAAACAAAGCTCTCTCAACAAATATTCAGAGTCAAGTAAAACAAATTCCCACGATGATCCATTCCAAAAACATACGTCTCATTCTGCACCCTGACTTTCTCACCACTCATTCAGGGGATGAGCAACATGTTTCATCATGGGTCCTCTGGATTATGACTTGCCATTGAGCTGACCTAAGTTCTTAATTTGTTCAGAGTTCTTTGTCTTTACAGTGTTATTGTATACATTGTTCTCCTGGTTCTGCTTACTTCACTCTGCATCAGGTCACATGTGTTTTCTCAGATTTCTTTGGATCTGTCTCATCACTTCTTATGGCACAATAATATTCCGTTACATTCAGATATCATCATTTCTTTAGCCATTCCCTGACTGATGGGCAAACCCTTAGTTTCCAGTTTTCTGTTACTACAGTAACAGCTGCTATAAATATTTTTGTACGTGGGACTATTTTTTCTTTCTTTGACCTCTTTGGGGATATAGGACTAGTATAGGTGTCATCAAGTCAAAGAGTGTGTGCAGTTTAATGGTTCCGGGAGCACAGTCCTAATTTGTTTTCCAGAATGGCTGCAGCAGTTCACAGCTCTACCAGCAATGCATTAGCGCCTCTGCTTTCCCTCAGCCCCACCAGCATTTGTCCTCCGTTTTTGGTCACCATTGCCAATCTGATTCCTTAAGAGTTTACCAAAAGTTTCTGGTGTATAAGGCATTGATTGCAACAGGCTTTGAGGATAGAACTGTTAGCTGTACCAAGGAAACATTTCAACAATGCCAAGTGACATGATGACATGGTCTGATCATGTAAACCATATTCTGTGTCTCTCCAGAGAGGAAGAGGGTGTGTTTCCTTCTCAGTTACATGACCAGGACATGACATCATTCGAAGAGGTAGCAGGTGTGAAGAACTAGGGAGATCAGGAAAGATTCCTAGCTCTTAGGAAATCAAATCTCCAAATGCCAACTCTTCAGCTTGGAATTCAAGGCTTCTCATTAACTGGCCTTGTTCCATACCTAGCCTACCTAGAGTCAGAACATCATGGAGATGTCTAAAGATCTTAAAGTCAGAGGTACCACATCACACCTATAAGATTGGCAAACATGACAGAACAAGAAAATGATAAATGCTGGAGAGGATGTGGGAGAGTTGGAACACTAATTCATTGTTGGTGGAGCTGTGAGCGCATCCAACCATTCTGGAGAGCAATTTGGAACTATGCCCAAAGGGCTACAAAAATGTGCATACCCTTTGACCCAGCAATATCGCTACTAGGACTATATCCCCAAGAGATCATAAAAATGGGAAAGGGTCCCACATGTACAAAAATATTTATAGCAGCACTCTATGTAGTTGCCAAAAACTGGAAGTCAAGGGGATGTCCATCAATTGGGGAATGGCTGAATAAATTATGGTATATGAATGTAATGGAGTACTATTGTGCCATAAGAAATGATGAACAAGAAGACTTCAGAGAGGCCTGGAAGGACTTATATGACCTGATGCTGAGTGAAAGGAGCAGAACCAGGAGAACTTTATGCACAGCAACAACCACAGTATGTGAGAGTTTTTTCTGGTAGACTTAGATTTTTGTAATAACACAAGAACTTCTGAAAAAAAAAAAAATCCCAATGGTGGACCTCAAGGCAAAATGCCTTCCACACTCAGAGAGAGTAATATGGAAGTCACTCACATAATGTAGCAGATCATGTTTGTGTATGTGTATCTGTTTGTGTATCATGTTCTGATTTGTTATACGGATTCTTTCATTTATCTTAGTCTGACTACATAGCATGACTATAGTGAAAATATACTCAATAGGAAAGTATATGTAGAATCTATACAGAATTGTATGCAGTCGTGGGGAGGGAGGGAGGTAGTGGGGGGTGGGTGGGGAGGGATAAAATCGCAATTGTATGGCAGTGATTGTTAAACATTAAAAAAATAAAATAAAAATAAAAATAAAAAAAAAAGATCTTAAAGTCAGGAAACCAGAGTCCTGGCTGTGTGACCCTAGGCAAATTAGTTAACATCTGTGAACCTCAGTTTTCTCATCTGTAAAATGGGGATGACAAGCATGGTTTGTCAGAAAGAGGACCAAATTGAGAATTAGGAGGCTTGGGTTAAAATCCTGGCTCTGCTAGGGTGGAGCTATATGAAGCTCTCAGGCAGACCCTTCCTGGGTCAAATATTCTTTTTAGGATTGTGAGAAAAGTTGTCTCTAAACATTGAAGTGCTCCCAAACTGTGATGGAAATTATTATTATGGAATGTCAGAGCTGAAAATGACCTTAGAGACCATCTTTTTCAACTCTTTTACAGAGGGGGAAAACTGAGGCCCTGAAAGGGACTTGAAGTTACCTGAAATCACACAGGTAGTTCAGGACAGAGTCAGAGGGGGAACCAGGCTCCTGGTTGGTAATCCAGTATTACTACCCAACATGAGACCCTTCACTCTTCAGGCTCCAAAGAGCCCTGGGGTGAGTTCCAGCTCTGCCACTAATTTCTTGTTATGACCTTGGACCACTCACTTCAATATCTTGGGCCTTAGTTTCCTCACTTGACGAACAAGAGGATGGGACCAGGTGGTGGCCAAATTCTCTTCTGGCTCCAAGCTTCCCCTGTCTGCCCTGAGCTTGCTCTTGTCTGAGATGGCCCTGAAATAGTGTAACAGAGACAGGGAGAACATATCCTCTAGAACAGGGCTAGGCACAGAAAGGCCTCTTGAATTGTTCTGTGCCCCATTCACTCCACCTCCCTCATAGAACTTATAAAGCAGGGGGGAAGTTAACATTTTTTTACAAGGATAGAAAAGGATTCCTTTCACTCAATACTCTTTTTACTATGTTGATTTACTGAAGGCCAGGACAAAGGGGGTCTCTAAAGCTGAGGGTTTGGGAGCCATTGTTTCTTACATGGGCCTCTGGGAGGGAAGAACATGGTGGGGGACAGGCTGCTTGACTGGCCTCAAGGACAGGTACCAGGAGCTGCTTAGGTGTCACACACTAAGAAGTGGTGCCCACTGACCTTGGTTCAACTCATGCTTTGGATGCTTCTCGACAGACTGTGTCCATAGGCAGGTCACTTGATCTCTCTGAGCTTTAGCTTCCAATCTGCCAAATGAGGATAAGAATACTTGCCCAGGTCACTGGGCTGTAGGTGGAATCAGAGTAGACAATGTCCAGAAAGCTCTGAGTGAGAAGTAATGTAGCTTTGTAGACAAGAGTACTAGACTTGGAGTCAGGAAGCATTGGATTCAAATCACAACTCAGATACTGATTAGCTCTGTGACCCTGGACAAGTCACTTAACCTCTGTCTGCCTCAGTCTCCTCACCTGCAAAGTGAGGGGGTTGGATTTGATGGACTCTAAGGACCCTTTCAGCTCTCCAGTTATGATCCCATGAGGATTACCCATTGAGGTTGGGTGACCTGGGTTCTCTCCCTGGTTCTACTATTCCTAAATGGTCCAGTCCACCTTTCAGATTCTCAGTTTCCTTATATATAGAATAGTGATAGAAAAACAAAACAAAACTTCTGTCCTGTATGACTTGTAGGCACAAGTGGGATAAGAGATTGAAATCACAAAGAATTTCAATTGGTGCCAGTGCTGCTGGTAAAACAGACTGAGTGGGAGATGTGAAGAGATGACGAATTTGAGTCCGAATGCACAGTTCATTGAATTGGGTTCAGTTAGTTGCAGGCCATTTTCAAAAGTACATTGACAGGTTGGAGTGTATTGAGAATAAAGCAACCAGTGTGGGCTGAGGAACGGACACTAGGCTGTAGAAGTTTCAGCCAAAGGAACTAGAAAGATTTTATAAGAAGAGAAGAGGGGTCTGGGAGGCAGAGTTGGAGTCATGGTGACTGTCTTGAGGAGGCGGGATGAGCCTTATTCAGAGCACAGAGCCAGGGGCAATGAGAGAGTCCAGTGTCGAGCTTCCTGACAATTAGAGCTAGGCCCAAGCAGAAGGGGCAGCCTGCAGGCCTCCACTCCTTAGGAGTCTTCCAGCAGAGACTGGACAAGAGCCACTTGTTGGGGATGATGTAAAGGAGACTCTTGCGTCTCTGGCTATGAAGGAGAACGTGTACAGAGCACATAAAGGCTTGCAAAGCACTACGTACCCATCTCATTTGATCCTCACAACAGCCATGTGGGGTTCCCTTTTTACACGTATGTAAATGGAAGCTTGGAAAGGAGCAGTAACTTGGCCAGAGTCACACAGCTGATCAGTGTGGGAGGGGGGATTCAAAGCCCAGTCTGGACTGCAATGCTGTACTTCAGCTCTTTGCTCTGTACTGCACTGCTGCATGTCTGACTTTGTGTGGACTATAGAATGAGGAGCATGCCACTTCCTTCTGCTCTGGTCACTAGCAACAGAAGGAATGGGGCCAGGGGAGGAGGGAAAGAGGAGCAGGGACTTAGAGGAGGCACTTATTTGTCAGGTTTCTGTAAGAAGGGATGGTTGACAAGGAAGATGTCAACCCTGTTCCCAAGCACCCCAGTTGGAGCCCATTTGCTGGCAGTGTGCATGCAGAAAGACCCAACTGGGATATTCAAACTCTTGTTACATTCCCCCTTTTTCTTTCTTAGGATTTTAAGTTGAAAGATTGTGTAGCTCAACCACCTCACTTTACAGATGAGGAAACTGAGGCTCAGGGAGGTGGAGACACTGCCTTAATGTCACCCAGGTACAAAGCGTCATAACTGAGGGGTTTGAATCGCTCTTTCCATGGAAGATCCTAGGTTTAGAGAAGGAAGGGATCTTAGAGGTCATCCTCAACCATTCAACCCTCTCTTTTGACAGGTGAGAAAATAAAGAGAAGGGATGGGACTTCTCCAAGGTCACTCAGCTTGGAAGCCCCAAACTGGAATTTATATGCTAAGTCCAAATACCTGGAAAAGGAGAAGCTGCTGGCCTAGAGCCATAATAGACTGGCATTAAAAGACCAAGTCTAGCTGATGCTGGGGGTAGGTGGCATAAGGCTCAGGTTTGGGGTCCAGGCTACTACCAGGGGTTCTCTTGATCAGGCAATCAATTGGCCACTGTGCCTAGACTAGCCATAAAGTATTGTTGTCAGATGTTGGGGTGGGGGGATGAGTACATTTCATTGTGTTGAGGCCTAGTCCAAAGAGCTGGCTTAAGGAACCTCTCATTAAGTCTCACTCTCCCAAAGTAGGGCTACACCAGGGGTAGAGAACCTATGGCCTCAAATTGTTCTGTAAAACTTGGACTCAGTGAAAAGGCTTCACATAAGGACCACATGTGACCTTGAGGCCAAAGGTTCCTCATCCTGGGCTACACTTTCCCAACTGGTGTCTAGTACAGTACATGTCCATTATATCTATCCAATCGAAAGTGTGCTTGGGTGGCTATTTCTCTCACTTAAAGAATCCACGTTTGACCTTAGGCAAGTCCTTTCCTTTCTTTTTCCTTCAGTTTCCTCCTCTGTAAAATGTGGGAATTGGGCTATATTACCCCTGAAGTATCTTCCACCTCCAAATATATGAGCCCGTGAAATTTAACCCCTCTCCTAATATCTGCTCTGACCATTCCTTTATTTGTGTGTCTTGTCCCCATGCTAGGCTCTGCTGGGGGAGATCCAAGTTTAGGGAGGACATTTTCCATGCTCTTGGGAGCTTCCTGTTTAGTTTGAGAGATTGAGGTACAGACGCTAATAATGCCTTCAGTGTCCCCAAGGAAATCCAGAAGACACCTACCCCTCCCAAGCCTGGCATACCCTGCTGCAATGTCTCAATCTCCTGGCCCAAGCCATCTAGTGCCAAGGAAAGCCTCAGGGAGCATAACCTAGTCAGCACTTCTTAAACTGTGGGTCAAGACCAGGGTTGTGACCCATAGTTTAAGTAGTGCTGAAAGGGTGAGAGTGGAAAAAGTTTAAGAAGCCTTGCCCCAGATTGGGCTTTGGAGTTGAAAATTTGGACATACATGAGAAAAAGAGTTGCCCCCTGGTGTGCCAGCTCTGCCCCTACACCATAGGCCTAAGCTTCTTCCCTTCCTCTTCCCCTCCACTGGACACCACAAAGGCAACTCCAGAGCCTTTAGGATTGAGAAGAGGCCTGGCTGACTGGTACAGAGGAAGCAGCTTCTCTAAGCTGGGCTCTGGGGCTTCTAGGAGGCAGGGGGGCAGGTCTGGCCAGGGGGGCTGCTGTATTAGGCCTTTCCTCAAGAGGTGGTGTTTTTGAGGGCTCCATGGAGGTATAAGGAGATCCAGCCTAGGCAGGATAAAGAGCTCTTAAAGAATCCAGGCCTGCCAGTGGTGGACTCAGACACATCCAGACAGGAAGGCAAGGCAGTAAGAATTTAGGGTGATAGCTGGGGCAAGACATAGGACTGGAATGGGAAGCAAGTCAAGAATGGCTGCCTGCCTGCCTTCCAACTGCAGCTCGGGATGGCCCCTTACTCTGCCTCCCTGGCCAATTTTCCAATGAGTTTTCTGGATTTCTGGAGTGTTTCTCCTCCCAACACTGACAGCAGTTTTGTGCAGTGGTTGTGTCATGCAATGGATGGAGCTGTTGAGATTGCTTCTTTGAAGTCTGGGAGCGCCAAGTGCCCAGCTGCCACCAGGTGCCAGTTAGCTTGGACACAGAGGGATTGCTGAGCCAAAATCAAGGCATAGGGAATGGTAGGGAGAGAAGCCAGAGGTACACACGAAAGAGAAACTGGGGGTAAAGATGGTAGAGCAAGAGAAAGAAGACGTAGTCTAGGAGATAGGGAAAGAGACCAAAGAGGCATGTGAAGCCAGAGAGGTCCCAGAGAGGTCCCAGATCCGGCGCTGGAGACAGGAGCGGGAACCAGAAAAGAAATGAAGATGGAGAATAGGGGCAAAAATACAGCGAATAAAGTGAATGTAGACTTGAATATTTGCTAGGTGAGAAAAGGAAACAAGTCTGGGCTCTGTGCCCCCTAGGCCGGGGCCCCAGCTGGGCCGCTGCCCCCTGCTGAGAAGGCCGGAGTCATCTCTAAGAGGCCCTGAGCTTGGAGCACGTGTATTCAGAAGACTTGGGATATTCTGAGACTGATGAGGAAGAGCAAAGCAGCCTCCCATTTTGCTCAAGCCACCCATGCACCTGTCTGTAATGCGATTGGCTGCCGCCTTCTTTGGGCCACGGGTGGAGGCGCCTGGGCCGCTCACCTGCTGCTGGACTGGCAGGGACAGGCGTCCAGGTCGCAAAGGGGGCTAAGAGGCGTATGCCCTGCACTGGCTCCCCGAGGCAAGCACCACAAAGTTGTCAGAAAGGCAGCCAGCTGCCCCCTCTGGCCCCTCATCCTCCCATGCACCTCTCTCCCTCACCCCTTTGTTCCTCATCACCCCCAGGCCCCCTCCCCCCTGCCCCTTCACCCCTTCGCCCCTCATTACCTTGCCCCTTGCCCCACTCACCCCCTTCATCCCCCCTTGCCCCCTCAACGTCCCTTGACCCTCACCCCCGCACCGCCCTCACCCCTCATTCCTTTGCCCCTTGACCTGCTTGCTCCTGGTCCCTTGCCCCCTTCACCCCCTTTCCCCTCATTTCCCCGCCCCCAAGCCCCTTCACCCCCTCTCTCCCTTCACCCCCTCTCTCCCTTCACCCCTTTGCCCTTTTCCCCCTCTCCCAACACCTCTCGCCCCCTCCCCCCTCATTCCCTTGCCCCATTCCACAGCCCCCAACCTCCTTTTACCCCCTCACCCCTCATTTCCCCTCCCCTGCTCAGCGCCCCCTAAAGCGTGCGCTCATTCGTCCCGCAGGGAGGTCACCCAGATCGCTTCTTGCCCCTGTGCCCGCCTCCTGTCCGTCCGTCCGTCCGTCTCCCCCGCAGCCAGCCTGGGATAGGGGTGGGGGTGGGGGCTGCGACGAGGGGGCAAGCGGGGCAAGCCCCTGCACCCCGAAAGTGGCTCAGATCGGCTAGGAGGGAGGGAGCGAGCGGCGCCAGGCCAGCTTGCTGCCTGCTGCCTGCCCGGCCCGGCCCAGCCCGGCCAGAGAGAGGAGGGAGCGTGAGAGAGGGGAGGGGGGAGAGAGAGAGAGAGGGAGGGGAGGGGAGGGGAGGGGAGGGGACTGCGAGCGCGGGCGCGAGCGCGCGAGCCTGTGGGGAGGGGGAAAGTTTGGCTGAGGCTCCCGGGGGCTGCTGGTTTAGCTGGCCGAGCGCGCCGTCGCCGCCAGAGCGCTCCTGGACTGCGCGCCCTCCGGACCTCCAGAAGAGCGCCCCGGAGCCCGCGGGGGCCCCAGCCGAGCCGAGGGAGCGGACCCGGGCCGCCTGCGCCCCGACATGCGGCGCCGCCGGGCGGCCGCGCGGGCCGCCAACCCGCCCGCATCTCCGGACGCCGCCGCCGAGGGGCCCGGGCCGTCGGGGCCAGGAGCGGAGGGAGACGCGGCGGCGCGGCCGCACCCCGAGGTGAGCCGGGGCGGGGGGGCAGCCGGCGCGGGGGGGGGCAGCCGGCGCGGCTGCGGCGGGGGCTGCGGGGGCTGCGGGGGCTGCGGGGGCGGGAGCCCCGGGGAGCGGCGGGGCGGGCGCGCCGGGGCCTGGCCTCGAGCGGGGAGAGAGCAGCGCGCCGTGCGCGCCTCTGCGGCGGCTGGGGAGACGGAGTCCGGCAGGCCGGTAGGCTGGCAGGCTGGCGGGAGCAACAAGTGCTCGAGCGAGCGCGCGAGCCGGCCGGTGTGGGGTGCAGCGAACCGCCGGGGACGGGGCCCGCGCTCGGACGCGGGAGGTGGGGCGGGAGACGGGCGCCCGGCCGGGCTGTGGAGCCGAGACGGGAGACGGGAGACGGGAGACGGGGGACGGCAGGCGAGGCGAGAGGGAAGCGGAGAGCCGGGAGCGCCTCCAGGGAGCGCAAGAGACTGGAAGAGGTGGGAGCGGCGGGGCTGTCCCGGCGCTGCCCTGCACGGAGGCGGGCGCGTTATCTCGGGGACCCACCTCCCTTTCCCGCTAGTGCCGCAGCGGCGGCACAGGCTGGGCTGGGCCGGGCCCCCGGCCGGGGAGCTACAGCGAGCGCCGGCAGCGGCGCGGCTCCTCCGGGCAGCCAAGCCGGGGGCTCCGGGCGGCCTCTCCGGCTCGTCTCGGGGTCGCCCGCCTGAGCCCCGGGCGCAGGCGGTGGGCTCGTCTCGGCTTCCGAGCTCTCTCCTTCTCTCCGTCTCTGTCTCTCTGCTCTGTCTCTCTCCTCCATCTCTCTTGTCTCTGCCTCTCTAACGCGTACACACACACACACACACACACACACACACACACACACACACGCGCACTGCAGGAGCCGCGGGCGCTCGCCTGCTGCCCGCCGCCGGGCCGGGCTGGGCCGGTTCCCCGGCTTCTCTCTGATCTCCAGCCGGCCGGGTTGGGGGCAAGGACGGGACGCTTTCGGGGCGCCCACTGGCGCCCTGGCCAAGCTGTCAGTCCTCGGGCTGCAGGATCTCCTGGCAGGTAGGTAGGCGCGCAGGCATGGGGATGGGGCTGAAACACGCCGGGGGCCCAGGCCGCAGAATGGCGTGGGGGCCGCCGACGGCCGCCAGCTTGGTATCGAAAAAGCCATCCTGCTTTGGGGGCTGCTTGGCTGGGACCCCGCCCTCTCGCGCTCCCTCTCCGCAGTGTCATGGTCAATATTTTGGCAGTTAGCCCCAAGAGGGGCAGGTGCTGGTTCAGAGCCAAGGGGGGTAGGGCAGAGAGCGGAGGTGATCTAGGGGCCGAGATCTGTTGTTGGTACCTTTTACAAACCGGTTCTTACGCTATGGACTTGAGCCGAAGTCTCTGTGATACCTTTTTCTCCCTCCTCCCCCCACCCCAGTCTCTTTCTGTCTCTGTCTCTATCTCTGTCTCTTCCCCTCCCTTCTCTCTCTCTCCGTCTCTGTCTCTCTTTCCCTTCCTCCCTCTCTCCTCCCTTCCCCCTCCCTTCCTTTCTCTCCCTCCCTCTGTGTCTCTCCTCTCTTCCTCTCTCTCTGTTTCTGTCTGGTCTCATCTGCATGTCTGTCTCTGAGAGTCTGTCTCTGTCTCCGCCTGTCTCTGTTTCTCTGTTGTCCCCCTACTCCTCCTTTCCCGACCTGAAAGACGTGGGATAATCTTGCTAGTGCACCCGCTGCGCTCTCCCCCTTACACACCCAGACGTCCTCTCCCCCCCCCCCCCCCCCCCCGCTCGAAGCCCGTGGCTCTTGGCCATCCCTATACCTGTAGAGCAGAATGCAGCTGAGCGGCGGCGGCGGCGGCGGTAGCAGCAGCGGCAGCCGCGGCGGCGGCGGCGGTGGGGCGGGCACAGGGGAGGTTAGGCAGACAGAAATGGAGTACTTCTTGCTTCCTGAGTCGCAATGAGGGAAGCTGGAGTTTGCAAAATAATTGCAGTCAGAAGAGACCGAAAAGAGGAAGGCTTAGACCAGTAGCCCTGCTGAGAGCGAGGGCGCAGAGGTTTGAGGAGCAAAACCGTCCGGGGATTCTGGGTGTGGGGCAGGCGGGAGGCCCGGCTTCCTAGCCCCACTCCCCTGCAGGGGCTGCTTCCTGCCAAGCCCCTTTCTCTAGTGGAGCAGTGAGGCTGCAGGAAAGCCAGCTTACCTGGGGCAAGGCTGCCTAACTGGGGTGCTTTGCTCTTGTCTTTTGGAAGGGATGCACGAAGCTAGTGGGAGGGACAAAAGCGGCTAAAGTCTCGGGAGCTCCTGCCTGTGGTGCCCCCAAGGGAGACCTCGGCACCATGGCTGAGCTGCTGCCACCTGGGGACGTGGTGGCTGGGAAGCCCAGGGAGTCTGGCTCCTCTCTGGACTTGGACAGGCTGACTCCAGCTGAGGGGCCTGGAGAGGAATCCTCTGGCAGCGAGGGAGGGCAAGAAGGAAGCTCCCACAAGCTCATCAGCAAAGTGTCCACATCAGGCCAGATGAGGAGCAAGGTAAGGGCACAGTCATTAGCATACTCTACGTGGCCCAGGCTTCTGTGCAGGTGACCAGGGCTCTTGGAAGTTACAGTCGTGCTTTTGCTCAAACTCCAGCCAGGTGGCTTGTTGGATTTCCCATCCTTAAGATGGGATTCGTGATATGGGCCAGCCTCACAAGAGGGCCTGTAGACACATTTCTCAGAGGCATGAAGATGCACCTCCATAAGGCTCCCATTTCTAAGGCCAGCCATAGCTGACAGATGATAGTGCCAACACCTCTGCCCCTTTAGGTTTGGGCAGGTTTCCAGCTCCACAGGGAGGGCACTGCCCCCTAGAAGCCATTCTTGGGCACGGAGTCTCTGCCTGGGGGTGGGGAGCTGGCCATTACCCTGAAGTGCCCCCAGGAAATAAGCAAACCCCATGGGCTTAGGTGGCGCTGGGTTTGCTGGTTGGAGTTGTTCTTCCAATTTCTGGGCTGAGGTGGAGCTGGACGCCCTGGAGACAGCTAGCTTAACTCCTCATCCTACTTATTGTGGCATTGGGATTAGTCTGAGGGCAGGTATAGTGTGTGTATGTGTGATAGACACCCACACACAGAAACACAGAGAGAAATTATGGGAGGCATATTTTCTCCTCTATTTTCTGGTGGTCTAGTCTATGGATGAGATCTGTCCATGCCCCTTCTTTCTATAATTTTCAGTTTCCACACAGTGGACCAGGGTCCCTTACCTTGTGGCAGAAAGTGTGAGTACAAATGTGTGAATTGGTTTTTTAGCAATGATGTGACCCTCTAGGGGTTGGTATTAAGTGAGCCACATTTGTCTGTCTCCATTCAGCTTCTATGGAAAATATGCTGTTGAGTATCTTTGTGCCCTGCAATTTGACCAGCTAGGAAATCATTATAATTGTAGGACTGAGGAAAATGAGGTAAAGAAAAATAGCAGTGACTCCGATTTTTTTTTATGGGGTCTCTGCACTTCCCCACTGACCAAGAACAAATGATGTCCCTTATTGCTCTCTCACCCTCCCCCAACCTCGGCCAAGTCTCCCTCCTCTGCATTTATGTATGGACACATGCTGTTGCTAACACCTGGCTCATCTGTTTCATGTGTCTGCCTTGTTTCCCCATTTGATTGTAAGCTCCCTTGGGATAAGGACTCTGTCTTATACATCTCCGGCATCATGCCTACAACAGTACCTCCTCCCCCTCCCCCCCCCCCCACACTCACACTCACACACAATTGTTGAAGCTTAAAGTGTACAAAGCATCCCCAGAACAGGAGAGAGCTATTGAGCCTGCTGGGTCTGAAGGAAGCCAGTCAAGCCCCCCGGTTTGAAGCCCAATGGAGATACAGAGTGAGAAGTAAATGCTCCTTTAAGTGGCCCAGAATCTGTGGGCCCAGGGGGAAGTACAGTAAATCTTGCCATTTGCAGAGTGGGTGTTAGAACCATAATTAAGAAGTAAATTGAAAACTATTAAAAAAAATGGTCGGCAAGCATCCTTTTCCCATTCATTCCCGACAGCAGGCCGGCAATGATGCTTTTTTGTTTAGAGGGTAATAAATTCTTTTCTAAGTGAACACAGCATCCGCAGTGCTATTAACAAGCGCCAAGGGTGTTGATCCTAATACTTAACCTGTTGACGGTGGGGAAGAAATTCTGTCTCCTCCGGTCCCTCCCCCTACCCCCTCTTCCTCCAGCCTCCTCCCCCCACTCCCCTCCCAGTTCATCCTCCCCTTGCCCCTCCCCTTCCCTCCCTCCCTCCCTCCCTGGCAAGGTTCTAGGGCCTTCTGATTATTCTGGTGTGGGGCTCTGGGGCTAGGCCCTTACAGAAAAGAAAGGGAGTATTTGGCTCGCTGCCTTTTTGCTCTTATTTCTTTATTAAATACAATCTATGACCTGTGTCTTTGCAAATCAGTAGCCCCCTGAATGGAAAACTAGGCTATCTTCCCCTCATCCCTCAGTCCCCCAGGGGTCAGCAAGCAAACGACAGCTAATCAAATCCCCAAACTCTGACTGCTCAATCTGGCCATCTGTGCCTCACAAGACTCCCATTTGTCCACAAACAATCTCTTGGCTGACATTTCATCAACGCTGATTTCCCCCAAACCGGGGATTGCTACTGCTATAGATGTTGCTGGAGGGAGAGGAAGCAGACTAGGGCAGAAGCCAACCCTAGGCCAGGGAAGACTACGTTTGAATCCAGGTCCTCCAGCAGGGTGGAGAGGGGCCCCTTTCTGAGCCTCAGTTTCCTTATCTGTAAATGTGAATAGCCATACTTGGCCCATGTATGTGTGAGCTAATGTTATTATTGATTCATGCAGCTAAGTGGCAGTGGGGGTGTCAGACAGCCACTCATTTTAACAAATTTCCTTGGATCTCTTTTTCCTTCTCCTTTCTCAGATGAATAAAAGCAGATAAAATTAGAAATGGACAACCATCTTTAGAGGCAGCTCTCAATTAACCATAGAGGGCTTCATGGTGGCAAATGTTTAATCCCAAACTGCCCCCCCTATCTCCCAGCCCCCCTTGAGCTGTGCTCAGTCAGGGAAGGCAAACTCATTACTCTAAGCAAAACGGAATTAGGAAGGGGAAAAAACCAACAACAAAACCCCCCCCAACCATAGAATGCCTTCCATGGCCCAAGAGAAATGATCTGGGGATTATCTGCATCACTGCTCCCCTCTATTACCACAGATAATTGAGAGTTGGGTATAAGCTTGCAAGCAGTCTTTCCCACTGAAACCCAGGACCCTAGCATAGGCTTGTGTGTAGCTAATTCAATGACAGGGGGCCTATGTTGTTGAGGCATTCTGTTCATTAGTGTCACTCAATAAATGAGACTAGGCTTGGATTTCAGGATGGGGAAAGGGGGAGGTGAGAGAAATGTTAGATTGGTCTGTTTGTATTGTCCTTTCTAGTAGAATCCTAGGCTTGTGTATGTGTGTGTGAAGGTATGTATGAGTGTCCTATGTGTATGAGCGTATCCTGTGCCTGTGTGTGTCCTGTGAGTGTTCGTTTGTATCCTGTTGTGTGTATGTGTTCTATGTCTGTGTCCTGTGTGTATGTGTGTGTCGTATGTGTATGAGGGTGTCCCATATCTTTGTGTGTCCTGTGAGTGTATATGTGTGTGTCCTGTATATGAGTGTGTCCTGTATATGAGTGTGTCCTGTGTGTATGTGTGTTTGCTCGTGCTTATGGAGGGAGTAAGCCCCATTGAAGGCCATATGATCAGTGAAAATCCAGATGACCAAGCAGAGAGCCCTGTGGTGTTTGTTTTT